>NC_091220.1:1903761-1924874 GCF_040958095.1 Procambarus clarkii
TACATACATATGCCATTATAAGTACTATATGCCAAATTAAGTACCATACATATGCCCATATAAGTACCATTCAAAATAATCTCTAAGCAAAGGAATAATATAGAAATTGCTTTATTTTTATTACCCATTTTTATTGAGCTAGATATTTTTATTATTACATGTTTTTCAACTCATTTTTCTTAATAATATGTTGAGAAAACACGATGAAATTTTTGATATTTGAGATGGCTGTATCTCGGTAAATATGCGTGTAAAGGCCTTAATATTGAAAATTAGCAAAGAAAGCCTTTACAGAAAGAAATATAAATTGCTGTGGTAAACACAATGGTACCATTTTCAAAGCGATTCTATGGCTAGTTTTGATTTTGAGTTTTGAGAAAAATGACGATTTCGCCCGGGCTGCGATTCTCTCCTGGCAAAAGGCTGTGTGGCAGAAAATGTAAGCTGGTCGCCAAAGTGACATACTGTCCCGTTTTCTGATTTGGGTCCTCTGGTAGGTTAGGAGAGGACACCTTAAATTGACCTTTTCTTGACGTTGGGAACCTTAGGAGGACGGGCTGAGTTAAGTACTATACATATGACCATATAAGTACCATTCTCATGCCCATATAAGTACCATACACGTAACAATATATGTACCATACACATGACCATAAAATGGCCATATAAGTATTATACATAGGCTCGTGTAAGTACCATTGATATGCCCATATAAGTATCATACATATGCTCTTCTAAGTACCATAGATATGTCCTTGTAAGTATCATGTATGTGTCTTTATAAGTACCATACATATGCCTTTATAAGTACCATACATATGCCAATAAAAGTATCATATATGTCTTTATAAAATTAGTATTTTTCATGTCTTTATATGTGCTATACATATGTCTGTATAAGGACCTTCATATGTCTTTATAAGTACCATATGATGTCATTATAAGTACCATACATATGCCATTATAAGTGCCATACATATGCCATTATAAGTACCATACATATGCCATTATAAGTGCCGTACATATGCCATTATAAGTGCCATACATATGCCATTATAAGTACCATACATATGCCATTATAAGTGCCATACATATGCCATTACAAGTATCATACATGTCTTTATAAGAATCATACGTGTCTTTATAAGTACTGTACTTATGACTTTATAAGTACCATACATATTCCATTATAGGTACCATACATTTGCTATTATAAGTACCACACATATGGCATTATAAGTACCATATATTTCCTATGATAAGTACCACACCTAAACCATTATAAGCACGATACATATGCTGTTATAAGTACCATACATATGCTGTTATAAGTACCATACATATGCTGTTATAAGTACCATACATATGCCCATATAAGTACCATACGTATGCCCATATAAGTGCTATTCAAAATACTCTCTAAGTGAAGGAATATTGTAGAAATTACTTAATTTTCATTACCCATTTTTTATTCAGCACTTTATTATTATTATTACATGTTTTTCAACAAATTTTTCTTAATAATATGTTGAGAAAACACGATGAAATTTCTGATATTTGAGATGGCCGTATCTCGGTAAATATGAGTGTAAAGGCCTTAATATTGAAAATTAGCAAAGAAAGCCTTTACAGAAAGAAATGTAAATTGCTGTGGTAAACACAATGGTACCATTTTCAAAGCGATTCTATGGCTAGTTTTGATTTTGAGTTTTGAGAAAAATGACGATTTCGCCCGGGCTGCGATTCTTTCCTGGCAAACGGCTGTGTGGCAGAAAATGTTAGCTGGTCGCGAAAGATCCGATTATAAGTACCATATATTTCCTATTATAAGTACCACACATATGCATTATAAACACCATACATATGCCATATAAGTACCATACATATGCCATTATAAGTACTATATGCCAAATTAAGTACCATACATATGCCCATATAAGTACCATTCAAAATAATCTCTAAGCAAAGGAATAATATAGAAATTGCTTTATTTTTATTACCCATTTTTATTGAGCTAGATATTTTTATTATTACATGTTTTTCAACTCATTTTTCTTAATAATATGTTGAGAAAACACGATGAAATTTTTGATATTTGAGATGGCTGTATCTCGGTAAATATGCGTGTAAAGGCCTTAATATTGAAAATTAGCAAAGAAAGCCTTTACAGAAAGAAATATAAATTGCTGTGGTAAACACAATGGTACCATTTTCAAAGCGATTCTATGGCTAGTTTTGATTTTGAGTTTTGAGAAAAATGACGATTTCGCCCGGGCTGCGATTCTCTCCTGGCAAAAGGCTGTGTGGCAGAAAATGTAAGCTGGTCGCCAAAGTGACATACTGTCCCGTTTTCTGATTTGGGTCCTCTGGTAGGTTAGGAGAGGACACCTTAAATTGACCTTTTCTTGACGTTGGGAACCTTAGGAGGACGGGCTGAGTTAAGTACTATACATATGACCATATAAGTACCATTCTCATGCCCATATAAGTACCATACACGTAACAATATATGTACCATACACATGACCATAAAATGGCCATATAAGTATTATACATAGGCTCGTGTAAGTACCATTGATATGCCCATATAAGTATCATACATATGCTCTTCTAAGTACCATAGATATGTCCTTGTAAGTATCATGTATGTGTCTTTATAAGTACCATACATATGCCTTTATAAGTACCATACATATGCCAATAAAAGTATCATATATGTCTTTATAAAATTAGTATTTTTCATGTCTTTATATGTGCTATACATATGTCTGTATAAGGACCTTCATATGTCTTTATAAGTACCATATGATGTCATTATAAGTACCATACATATGCCATTATAAGTGCCATACATATGCCATTATAAGTACCATACATATGCCATTATAAGTGCCGTACATATGCCATTATAAGTGCCATACATATGCCATTATAAGTACCATACATATGCCATTATAAGTGCCATACATATGCCATTACAAGTATCATACATGTCTTTATAAGAATCATACGTGTCTTTATAAGTACTGTACTTATGACTTTATAAGTACCATACATATTCCATTATAGGTACCATACATTTGCTATTATAAGTACCACACATATGGCATTATAAGTACCATATATTTCCTATGATAAGTACCACACCTAAACCATTATAAGCACGATACATATGCTGTTATAAGTACCATACATATGCTGTTATAAGTACCATACATATGCTGTTATAAGTACCATACATATGCCCATATAAGTACCATACGTATGCCCATATAAGTGCTATTCAAAATACTCTCTAAGTGAAGGAATATTGTAGAAATTACTTAATTTTCATTACCCATTTTTTATTCAGCACTTTATTATTATTATTACATGTTTTTCAACAAATTTTTCTTAATAATATGTTGAGAAAACACGATGAAATTTCTGATATTTGAGATGGCCGTATCTCGGTAAATATGAGTGTAAAGGCCTTAATATTGAAAATTAGCAAAGAAAGCCTTTACAGAAAGAAATGTAAATTGCTGTGGTAAACACAATGGTACCATTTTCAAAGCGATTCTATGGCTAGTTTTGATTTTGAGTTTTGAGAAAAATGACGATTTCGCCCGGGCTGCGATTCTTTCCTGGCAAACGGCTGTGTGGCAGAAAATGTTAGCTGGTCGCGAAAGATCCGATTATAAGTACCATATATTTCCTATTATAAGTACCACACATATGCATTATAAACACCATACATATGCCATATAAGTACCATACATATGCCATTATAAGTACTATATGCCAAATTAAGTACCATACATATGCCCATATAAGTACCATTCAAAATAATCTCTAAGCAAAGGAATAATATAGAAATTGCTTTATTTTTATTACCCATTTTTATTGAGCTAGATATTTTTATTATTACATGTTTTTCAACTCATTTTTCTTAATAATATGTTGAGAAAACACGATGAAATTTTTGATATTTGAGATGGCTGTATCTCGGTAAATATGCGTGTAAAGGCCTTAATATTGAAAATTAGCAAAGAAAGCCTTTACAGAAAGAAATATAAATTGCTGTGGTAAACACAATGGTACCATTTTCAAAGCGATTCTATGGCTAGTTTTGATTTTGAGTTTTGAGAAAAATGACGATTTCGCCCGGGCTGCGATTCTCTCCTGGCAAAAGGCTGTGTGGCAGAAAATGTAAGCTGGTCGCCAAAGTGACATACTGTCCCGTTTTCTGATTTGGGTCCTCTGGTAGGTTAGGAGAGGACACCTTAAATTGACCTTTTCTTGACGTTGGGAACCTTAGGAGGACGGGCTGAGTTAAGTACTATACATATGACCATATAAGTACCATTCTCATGCCCATATAAGTACCATACACGTAACAATATATGTACCATACACATGACCATAAAATGGCCATATAAGTATTATACATAGGCTCGTGTAAGTACCATTGATATGCCCATATAAGTATCATACATATGCTCTTCTAAGTACCATAGATATGTCCTTGTAAGTATCATGTATGTGTCTTTATAAGTACCATACATATGCCTTTATAAGTACCATACATATGCCAATAAAAGTATCATATATGTCTTTATAAAATTAGTATTTTTCATGTCTTTATATGTGCTATACATATGTCTGTATAAGGACCTTCATATGTCTTTATAAGTACCATATGATGTCATTATAAGTACCATACATATGCCATTATAAGTGCCATACATATGCCATTATAAGTACCATACATATGCCATTATAAGTGCCGTACATATGCCATTATAAGTGCCATACATATGCCATTATAAGTACCATACATATGCCATTATAAGTGCCATACATATGCCATTACAAGTATCATACATGTCTTTATAAGAATCATACGTGTCTTTATAAGTACTGTACTTATGACTTTATAAGTACCATACATATTCCATTATAGGTACCATACATTT
Source organism: Procambarus clarkii (assembly GCF_040958095.1). Taxonomy (NCBI): domain Eukaryota; kingdom Metazoa; phylum Arthropoda; class Malacostraca; order Decapoda; family Cambaridae; genus Procambarus; species Procambarus clarkii. The sequence continues at coordinate 1,908,720 of NC_091220.1, forward strand.
GCTATTATAAGTACCACACATATGGCATTATAAGTACCATATATTTCCTATGATAAGTACCACACCTAAACCATTATAAGCACGATACATATGCTGTTATAAGTACCATACATATGCTGTTATAAGTACCATACATATGCTGTTATAAGTACCATACATATGCCCATATAAGTACCATACGTATGCCCATATAAGTGCTATTCAAAATACTCTCTAAGTGAAGGAATATTGTAGAAATTACTTAATTTTCATTACCCATTTTTTATTCAGCACTTTATTATTATTATTACATGTTTTTCAACAAATTTTTCTTAATAATATGTTGAGAAAACACGATGAAATTTCTGATATTTGAGATGGCCGTATCTCGGTAAATATGAGTGTAAAGGCCTTAATATTGAAAATTAGCAAAGAAAGCCTTTACAGAAAGAAATGTAAATTGCTGTGGTAAACACAATGGTACCATTTTCAAAGCGATTCTATGGCTAGTTTTGATTTTGAGTTTTGAGAAAAATGACGATTTCGCCCGGGCTGCGATTCTTTCCTGGCAAACGGCTGTGTGGCAGAAAATGTTAGCTGGTCGCGAAAGATCCGATTATAAGTACCATATATTTCCTATTATAAGTACCACACATATGCATTATAAACACCATACATATGCCATATAAGTACCATACATATGCCATTATAAGTACTATATGCCAAATTAAGTACCATACATATGCCCATATAAGTACCATTCAAAATAATCTCTAAGCAAAGGAATAATATAGAAATTGCTTTATTTTTATTACCCATTTTTATTGAGCTAGATATTTTTATTATTACATGTTTTTCAACTCATTTTTCTTAATAATATGTTGAGAAAACACGATGAAATTTTTGATATTTGAGATGGCTGTATCTCGGTAAATATGCGTGTAAAGGCCTTAATATTGAAAATTAGCAAAGAAAGCCTTTACAGAAAGAAATATAAATTGCTGTGGTAAACACAATGGTACCATTTTCAAAGCGATTCTATGGCTAGTTTTGATTTTGAGTTTTGAGAAAAATGACGATTTCGCCCGGGCTGCGATTCTCTCCTGGCAAAAGGCTGTGTGGCAGAAAATGTAAGCTGGTCGCCAAAGTGACATACTGTCCCGTTTTCTGATTTGGGTCCTCTGGTAGGTTAGGAGAGGACACCTTAAATTGACCTTTTCTTGACGTTGGGAACCTTAGGAGGACGGGCTGAGTTAAGTACTATACATATGACCATATAAGTACCATTCTCATGCCCATATAAGTACCATACACGTAACAATATATGTACCATACACATGACCATAAAATGGCCATATAAGTATTATACATAGGCTCGTGTAAGTACCATTGATATGCCCATATAAGTATCATACATATGCTCTTCTAAGTACCATAGATATGTCCTTGTAAGTATCATGTATGTGTCTTTATAAGTACCATACATATGCCTTTATAAGTACCATACATATGCCAATAAAAGTATCATATATGTCTTTATAAAATTAGTATTTTTCATGTCTTTATATGTGCTATACATATGTCTGTATAAGGACCTTCATATGTCTTTATAAGTACCATATGATGTCATTATAAGTACCATACATATGCCATTATAAGTGCCATACATATGCCATTATAAGTACCATACATATGCCATTATAAGTGCCGTACATATGCCATTATAAGTGCCATACATATGCCATTATAAGTACCATACATATGCCATTATAAGTGCCATACATATGCCATTACAAGTATCATACATGTCTTTATAAGAATCATACGTGTCTTTATAAGTACTGTACTTATGACTTTATAAGTACCATACATATTCCATTATAGGTACCATACATTTGCTATTATAAGTACCACACATATGGCATTATAAGTACCATATATTTCCTATGATAAGTACCACACCTAAACCATTATAAGCACGATACATATGCTGTTATAAGTACCATACATATGCTGTTATAAGTACCATACATATGCTGTTATAAGTACCATACATATGCCCATATAAGTACCATACGTATGCCCATATAAGTGCTATTCAAAATACTCTCTAAGTGAAGGAATATTGTAGAAATTACTTAATTTTCATTACCCATTTTTTATTCAGCACTTTATTATTATTATTACATGTTTTTCAACAAATTTTTCTTAATAATATGTTGAGAAAACACGATGAAATTTCTGATATTTGAGATGGCCGTATCTCGGTAAATATGAGTGTAAAGGCCTTAATATTGAAAATTAGCAAAGAAAGCCTTTACAGAAAGAAATGTAAATTGCTGTGGTAAACACAATGGTACCATTTTCAAAGCGATTCTATGGCTAGTTTTGATTTTGAGTTTTGAGAAAAATGACGATTTCGCCCGGGCTGCGATTCTTTCCTGGCAAACGGCTGTGTGGCAGAAAATGTTAGCTGGTCGCGAAAGATCCGATTATAAGTACCATATATTTCCTATTATAAGTACCACACATATGCATTATAAACACCATACATATGCCATATAAGTACCATACATATGCCATTATAAGTACTATATGCCAAATTAAGTACCATACATATGCCCATATAAGTACCATTCAAAATAATCTCTAAGCAAAGGAATAATATAGAAATTGCTTTATTTTTATTACCCATTTTTATTGAGCTAGATATTTTTATTATTACATGTTTTTCAACTCATTTTTCTTAATAATATGTTGAGAAAACACGATGAAATTTTTGATATTTGAGATGGCTGTATCTCGGTAAATATGCGTGTAAAGGCCTTAATATTGAAAATTAGCAAAGAAAGCCTTTACAGAAAGAAATATAAATTGCTGTGGTAAACACAATGGTACCATTTTCAAAGCGATTCTATGGCTAGTTTTGATTTTGAGTTTTGAGAAAAATGACGATTTCGCCCGGGCTGCGATTCTCTCCTGGCAAAAGGCTGTGTGGCAGAAAATGTAAGCTGGTCGCCAAAGTGACATACTGTCCCGTTTTCTGATTTGGGTCCTCTGGTAGGTTAGGAGAGGACACCTTAAATTGACCTTTTCTTGACGTTGGGAACCTTAGGAGGACGGGCTGAGTTAAGTACTATACATATGACCATATAAGTACCATTCTCATGCCCATATAAGTACCATACACGTAACAATATATGTACCATACACATGACCATAAAATGGCCATATAAGTATTATACATAGGCTCGTGTAAGTACCATTGATATGCCCATATAAGTATCATACATATGCTCTTCTAAGTACCATAGATATGTCCTTGTAAGTATCATGTATGTGTCTTTATAAGTACCATACATATGCCTTTATAAGTACCATACATATGCCAATAAAAGTATCATATATGTCTTTATAAAATTAGTATTTTTCATGTCTTTATATGTGCTATACATATGTCTGTATAAGGACCTTCATATGTCTTTATAAGTACCATATGATGTCATTATAAGTACCATACATATGCCATTATAAGTGCCATACATATGCCATTATAAGTACCATACATATGCCATTATAAGTGCCGTACATATGCCATTATAAGTGCCATACATATGCCATTATAAGTACCATACATATGCCATTATAAGTGCCATACATATGCCATTACAAGTATCATACATGTCTTTATAAGAATCATACGTGTCTTTATAAGTACTGTACTTATGACTTTATAAGTACCATACATATTCCATTATAGGTACCATACATTTGCTATTATAAGTACCACACATATGGCATTATAAGTACCATATATTTCCTATGATAAGTACCACACCTAAACCATTATAAGCACGATACATATGCTGTTATAAGTACCATACATATGCTGTTATAAGTACCATACATATGCTGTTATAAGTACCATACATATGCCCATATAAGTACCATACGTATGCCCATATAAGTGCTATTCAAAATACTCTCTAAGTGAAGGAATATTGTAGAAATTACTTAATTTTCATTACCCATTTTTTATTCAGCACTTTATTATTATTATTACATGTTTTTCAACAAATTTTTCTTAATAATATGTTGAGAAAACACGATGAAATTTCTGATATTTGAGATGGCCGTATCTCGGTAAATATGAGTGTAAAGGCCTTAATATTGAAAATTAGCAAAGAAAGCCTTTACAGAAAGAAATGTAAATTGCTGTGGTAAACACAATGGTACCATTTTCAAAGCGATTCTATGGCTAGTTTTGATTTTGAGTTTTGAGAAAAATGACGATTTCGCCCGGGCTGCGATTCTTTCCTGGCAAACGGCTGTGTGGCAGAAAATGTTAGCTGGTCGCGAAAGATCCGATTATAAGTACCATATATTTCCTATTATAAGTACCACACATATGCATTATAAACACCATACATATGCCATATAAGTACCATACATATGCCATTATAAGTACTATATGCCAAATTAAGTACCATACATATGCCCATATAAGTACCATTCAAAATAATCTCTAAGCAAAGGAATAATATAGAAATTGCTTTATTTTTATTACCCATTTTTATTGAGCTAGATATTTTTATTATTACATGTTTTTCAACTCATTTTTCTTAATAATATGTTGAGAAAACACGATGAAATTTTTGATATTTGAGATGGCTGTATCTCGGTAAATATGCGTGTAAAGGCCTTAATATTGAAAATTAGCAAAGAAAGCCTTTACAGAAAGAAATATAAATTGCTGTGGTAAACACAATGGTACCATTTTCAAAGCGATTCTATGGCTAGTTTTGATTTTGAGTTTTGAGAAAAATGACGATTTCGCCCGGGCTGCGATTCTCTCCTGGCAAAAGGCTGTGTGGCAGAAAATGTAAGCTGGTCGCCAAAGTGACATACTGTCCCGTTTTCTGATTTGGGTCCTCTGGTAGGTTAGGAGAGGACACCTTAAATTGACCTTTTCTTGACGTTGGGAACCTTAGGAGGACGGGCTGAGTTAAGTACTATACATATGACCATATAAGTACCATTCTCATGCCCATATAAGTACCATACACGTAACAATATATGTACCATACACATGACCATAAAATGGCCATATAAGTATTATACATAGGCTCGTGTAAGTACCATTGATATGCCCATATAAGTATCATACATATGCTCTTCTAAGTACCATAGATATGTCCTTGTAAGTATCATGTATGTGTCTTTATAAGTACCATACATATGCCTTTATAAGTACCATACATATGCCAATAAAAGTATCATATATGTCTTTATAAAATTAGTATTTTTCATGTCTTTATATGTGCTATACATATGTCTGTATAAGGACCTTCATATGTCTTTATAAGTACCATATGATGTCATTATAAGTACCATACATATGCCATTATAAGTGCCATACATATGCCATTATAAGTACCATACATATGCCATTATAAGTGCCGTACATATGCCATTATAAGTGCCATACATATGCCATTATAAGTACCATACATATGCCATTATAAGTGCCATACATATGCCATTACAAGTATCATACATGTCTTTATAAGAATCATACGTGTCTTTATAAGTACTGTACTTATGACTTTATAAGTACCATACATATTCCATTATAGGTACCATACATTTGCTATTATAAGTACCACACATATGGCATTATAAGTACCATATATTTCCTATGATAAGTACCACACCTAAACCATTATAAGCACGATACATATGCTGTTATAAGTACCATACATATGCTGTTATAAGTACCATACATATGCTGTTATAAGTACCATACATATGCCCATATAAGTACCATACGTATGCCCATATAAGTGCTATTCAAAATACTCTCTAAGTGAAGGAATATTGTAGAAATTACTTAATTTTCATTACCCATTTTTTATTCAGCACTTTATTATTATTATTACATGTTTTTCAACAAATTTTTCTTAATAATATGTTGAGAAAACACGATGAAATTTCTGATATTTGAGATGGCCGTATCTCGGTAAATATGAGTGTAAAGGCCTTAATATTGAAAATTAGCAAAGAAAGCCTTTACAGAAAGAAATGTAAATTGCTGTGGTAAACACAATGGTACCATTTTCAAAGCGATTCTATGGCTAGTTTTGATTTTGAGTTTTGAGAAAAATGACGATTTCGCCCGGGCTGCGATTCTTTCCTGGCAAACGGCTGTGTGGCAGAAAATGTTAGCTGGTCGCGAAAGATCCGATTATAAGTACCATATATTTCCTATTATAAGTACCACACATATGCATTATAAACACCATACATATGCCATATAAGTACCATACATATGCCATTATAAGTACTATATGCCAAATTAAGTACCATACATATGCCCATATAAGTACCATTCAAAATAATCTCTAAGCAAAGGAATAATATAGAAATTGCTTTATTTTTATTACCCATTTTTATTGAGCTAGATATTTTTATTATTACATGTTTTTCAACTCATTTTTCTTAATAATATGTTGAGAAAACACGATGAAATTTTTGATATTTGAGATGGCTGTATCTCGGTAAATATGCGTGTAAAGGCCTTAATATTGAAAATTAGCAAAGAAAGCCTTTACAGAAAGAAATATAAATTGCTGTGGTAAACACAATGGTACCATTTTCAAAGCGATTCTATGGCTAGTTTTGATTTTGAGTTTTGAGAAAAATGACGATTTCGCCCGGGCTGCGATTCTCTCCTGGCAAAAGGCTGTGTGGCAGAAAATGTAAGCTGGTCGCCAAAGTGACATACTGTCCCGTTTTCTGATTTGGGTCCTCTGGTAGGTTAGGAGAGGACACCTTAAATTGACCTTTTCTTGACGTTGGGAACCTTAGGAGGACGGGCTGAGTTAAGTACTATACATATGACCATATAAGTACCATTCTCATGCCCATATAAGTACCATACACGTAACAATATATGTACCATACACATGACCATAAAATGGCCATATAAGTATTATACATAGGCTCGTGTAAGTACCATTGATATGCCCATATAAGTATCATACATATGCTCTTCTAAGTACCATAGATATGTCCTTGTAAGTATCATGTATGTGTCTTTATAAGTACCATACATATGCCTTTATAAGTACCATACATATGCCAATAAAAGTATCATATATGTCTTTATAAAATTAGTATTTTTCATGTCTTTATATGTGCTATACATATGTCTGTATAAGGACCTTCATATGTCTTTATAAGTACCATATGATGTCATTATAAGTACCATACATATGCCATTATAAGTGCCATACATATGCCATTATAAGTACCATACATATGCCATTATAAGTGCCGTACATATGCCATTATAAGTGCCATACATATGCCATTATAAGTACCATACATATGCCATTATAAGTGCCATACATATGCCATTACAAGTATCATACATGTCTTTATAAGAATCATACGTGTCTTTATAAGTACTGTACTTATGACTTTATAAGTACCATACATATTCCATTATAGGTACCATACATTTGCTATTATAAGTACCACACATATGGCATTATAAGTACCATATATTTCCTATGATAAGTACCACACCTAAACCATTATAAGCACGATACATATGCTGTTATAAGTACCATACATATGCTGTTATAAGTACCATACATATGCTGTTATAAGTACCATACATATGCCCATATAAGTACCATACGTATGCCCATATAAGTGCTATTCAAAATACTCTCTAAGTGAAGGAATATTGTAGAAATTACTTAATTTTCATTACCCATTTTTTATTCAGCACTTTATTATTATTATTACATGTTTTTCAACAAATTTTTCTTAATAATATGTTGAGAAAACACGATGAAATTTCTGATATTTGAGATGGCCGTATCTCGGTAAATATGAGTGTAAAGGCCTTAATATTGAAAATTAGCAAAGAAAGCCTTTACAGAAAGAAATGTAAATTGCTGTGGTAAACACAATGGTACCATTTTCAAAGCGATTCTATGGCTAGTTTTGATTTTGAGTTTTGAGAAAAATGACGATTTCGCCCGGGCTGCGATTCTTTCCTGGCAAACGGCTGTGTGGCAGAAAATGTTAGCTGGTCGCGAAAGATCCGATTATAAGTACCATATATTTCCTATTATAAGTACCACACATATGCATTATAAACACCATACATATGCCATATAAGTACCATACATATGCCATTATAAGTACTATATGCCAAATTAAGTACCATACATATGCCATATAAGTAACATATGCCCATAAGTACCATTCAAAATAATCTCTAAGCAAAGGAATAATATAGAAATTGCTTTATTTTTATTACCCATTTTTATTGAGCTAGATATTTTTATTATTACATGTTTTTCAACTCATTTTTCTTAATAATATGTTGAGAAAACACGATGAAATTTTTGATATTTGAGATGGCTGTATCTCGGTAAATATGCGTGTAAAGGCCTTAATATTGAAAATTAGCAAAGAAAGCCTTTACAGAAAGAAATATAAATTGCTGTGGTAAACACAATGGTACCATTTTCAAAGCGATTCTATGGCTAGTTTTGATTTTGAGTTTTGAGAAAAATGACGATTTCGCCCGGGCTGCGATTCTCTCCTGGCAAAAGGCTGTGTGGCAGAAAATGTAAGCTGGTCGCCAAAGTGACATACTGTCCCGTTTTCTGATTTGGGTCCTCTGGTAGGTTAGGAGAGGACACCTTAAATTGACCTTTTCTTGACGTTGGGAACCTTAGGAGGACGGGCTGAGTTAAGTACTATACATATGACCATATAAGTACCATTCTCATGCCCATATAAGTACCATACACGTAACAATATATGTACCATACACATGACCATAAAATGGCCATATAAGTATTATACATAGGCTCGTGTAAGTACCATTGATATGCCCATATAAGTATCATACATATGCTCTTCTAAGTACCATAGATATGTCCTTGTAAGTATCATGTATGTGTCTTTATAAGTACCATACATATGCCTTTATAAGTACCATACATATGCCAATAAAAGTATCATATATGTCTTTATAAAATTAGTATTTTTCATGTCTTTATATGTGCTATACATATGTCTGTATAAGGACCTTCATATGTCTTTATAAGTACCATATGATGTCATTATAAGTACCATACATATGCCATTATAAGTGCCATACATATGCCATTATAAGTACCATACATATGCCATTATAAGTGCCGTACATATGCCATTATAAGTGCCATACATATGCCATTATAAGTACCATACATATGCCATTATAAGTGCCATACATATGCCATTACAAGTATCATACATGTCTTTATAAGAATCATACGTGTCTTTATAAGTACTGTACTTATGACTTTATAAGTACCATACATATTCCATTATAGGTACCATACATTTGCTATTATAAGTACCACACATATGGCATTATAAGTACCATATATTTCCTATGATAAGTACCACACCTAAACCATTATAAGCACGATACATATGCTGTTATAAGTACCATACATATGCTGTTATAAGTACCATACATATGCTGTTATAAGTACCATACATATGCCCATATAAGTACCATACGTATGCCCATATAAGTGCTATTCAAAATACTCTCTAAGTGAAGGAATATTGTAGAAATTACTTAATTTTCATTACCCATTTTTTATTCAGCACTTTATTATTATTATTACATGTTTTTCAACAAATTTTTCTTAATAATATGTTGAGAAAACACGATGAAATTTCTGATATTTGAGATGGCCGTATCTCGGTAAATATGAGTGTAAAGGCCTTAATATTGAAAATTAGCAAAGAAAGCCTTTACAGAAAGAAATGTAAATTGCTGTGGTAAACACAATGGTACCATTTTCAAAGCGATTCTATGGCTAGTTTTGATTTTGAGTTTTGAGAAAAATGACGATTTCGCCCGGGCTGCGATTCTTTCCTGGCAAACGGCTGTGTGGCAGAAAATGTTAGCTGGTCGCGAAAGATCCGATTATAAGTACCATATATTTCCTATTATAAGTACCACACATATGCATTATAAACACCATACATATGCCATATAAGTACCATACATATGCCATTATAAGTACTATATGCCAAATTAAGTACCATACATATGCCCATATAAGTACCATTCAAAATAATCTCTAAGCAAAGGAATAATATAGAAATTGCTTTATTTTTATTACCCATTTTTATTGAGCTAGATATTTTTATTATTACATGTTTTTCAACTCATTTTTCTTAATAATATGTTGAGAAAACACGATGAAATTTTTGATATTTGAGATGGCTGTATCTCGGTAAATATGCGTGTAAAGGCCTTAATATTGAAAATTAGCAAAGAAAGCCTTTACAGAAAGAAATATAAATTGCTGTGGTAAACACAATGGTACCATTTTCAAAGCGATTCTATGGCTAGTTTTGATTTTGAGTTTTGAGAAAAATGACGATTTCGCCCGGGCTGCGATTCTCTCCTGGCAAAAGGCTGTGTGGCAGAAAATGTAAGCTGGTCGCCAAAGTGACATACTGTCCCGTTTTCTGATTTGGGTCCTCTGGTAGGTTAGGAGAGGACACCTTAAATTGACCTTTTCTTGACGTTGGGAACCTTAGGAGGAGGCTGAGAGCTGAGTTAAGTACTATACATATGACCATATAAGTACCATTCTCATGCCCATATAAGTACCATACACGTAACAATATATGTACCATACACATGACCATAAAATGGCCATATAAGTATTATACATAGGCTCGTGTAAGTACCATTGATATGCCCATATAAGTATCATACATATGCTCTTCTAAGTACCATAGATATGTCCTTGTAAGTATCATGTATGTGTCTTTATAAGTACCATACATATGCCTTTATAAGTACCATACATATGCCAATAAAAGTATCATATATGTCTTTATAAAATTAGTATTTTTCATGTCTTTATATGTGCTATACATATGTCTGTATAAGGACCTTCATATGTCTTTATAAGTACCATATGATGTCATTATAAGTACCATACATATGCCATTATAAGTGCCATACATATGCCATTATAAGTACCATACATATGCCATTATAAGTGCCGTACATATGCCATTATAAGTGCCATACATATGCCATTATAAGTACCATACATATGCCATTATAAGTGCCATACATATGCCATTACAAGTATCATACATGTCTTTATAAGAATCATACGTGTCTTTATAAGTACTGTACTTATGACTTTATAAGTACCATACATATTCCATTATAGGTACCATACATTTGCTATTATAAGTACCACACATATGGCATTATAAGTACCATATATTTCCTATGATAAGTACCACACCTAAACCATTATAAGCACGATACATATGCTGTTATAAGTACCATACATATGCTGTTATAAGTACCATACATATGCTGTTATAAGTACCATACATATGCCCATATAAGTACCATACGTATGCCCATATAAGTGCTATTCAAAATACTCTCTAAGTGAAGGAATATTGTAGAAATTACTTAATTTTCATTACCCATTTTTTATTCAGCACTTTATTATTATTATTACATGTTTTTCAACAAATTTTTCTTAATAATATGTTGAGAAAACACGATGAAATTTCTGATATTTGAGATGGCCGTATCTCGGTAAATATGAGTGTAAAGGCCTTAATATTGAAAATTAGCAAAGAAAGCCTTTACAGAAAGAAATGTAAATTGCTGTGGTAAACACAATGGTACCATTTTCAAAGCGATTCTATGGCTAGTTTTGATTTTGAGTTTTGAGAAAAATGACGATTTCGCCCGGGCTGCGATTCTTTCCTGGCAAACGGCTGTGTGGCAGAAAATGTTAGCTGGTCGCGAAAGATCCGATTATAAGTACCATATATTTCCTATTATAAGTACCACACATATGCATTATAAACACCATACATATGCCATATAAGTACCATACATATGCCATTATAAGTACTATATGCCAAATTAAGTACCATACATATGCCCATATAAGTACCATACATATGCCCATATAAGTACCATTCAAAATAATCTCTAAGCAAAGGAATAATATAGAAATTGCTTTATTTTTATTACCCATTTTTATTGAGCTAGATATTTTTATTATTACATGTTTTTCAACTCATTTTTCTTAATAATATGTTGAGAAAACACGATGAAATTTTTGATATTTGAGATGCTGTATCTCGGTAAATATGCGTGTAAAGGCCTTAATATTGAAAATTAGCAAAGAAAGCCTTACAGAAAGAAATATAAATTGCTGTGGGTAAACACAATGGTACCATTTTCAAAGCGATTCTATGGCTAGTTTTTGATTTTGAGTTTTAGAAAAATGACGATTTCGCCCGGGCTGCGATCTCTCCTGGCAAAAGGCTGTGTGGCAGAAAATGTTAAGCTGGTCGCCAAAGTGACATACTTGTCCCGTTTCTGATTTGGGTCCTCTGGTAGGTTAGGAGAGGACACCTTAAATTGACCTTTCTTGACGTTGGGAACCTTAGGAGGACCGGGCTGAGTTAAGTACTATACATATGACCATATAAGTACCATTCTCATGCCCATATAATTACCATACACGTAACAATAATATGTACCATACACATTATGACCATAAAATGGCCATATAAGTATTATACATAGGCTCGTGTAAGTACCATTGATATGCCCATATAAGTATCATACATATGCTCTTCTAAGTACCATAGATATGTCCTTGTAAGTATCATGTATGTGTCTTTATAAGTACCATACATATGCCTTTATAATAAGTACCATAATATGCCAATAAAAGTATCATATATGTCTTTATAAAATTAGTATTTTTCATGTCTTTATATGTGCTATACATATGTCTGTATAAGGACCTTCATATGTCTTTATAAGTACCATATGATGTCATTATAAGTACCATACATATGCCATTATAAGTGCCATACATATGCCATTATAAGTACCATACATATGCCATTATAAGTGCCGTACATATGCCATTATAAGTGCCATACATATGCCATTATAAGTACCATACATATGCCATTATAAGTGCCATACATATGCCATTACAAGTATCATACATGTCTTTATAAGAATCATACGTGTCTTTATAAGTACTGTACTTATGACTTATAAGGTACCATACCATATTCCACTTATAGGTACCATACATTTGCTATTATAAGTACCACACATATGGCATTATAAGTACCATATACTTTCCTATGATAAGTACCACACCTAAACCATTATAAGCACGATACATATGCTGTTATAAGTACCATACATATGCTGTATAAGTACCATACATATGCTGTTATAAGTACCATACATATGCCCATATAAGTACCATACGTATGCCCATATAAGTTGCTATTCAAAATACTCTCTTAAGTGAAGGAATATTGTAGAAATTACTTAATTTTCATTACCCATTTTTTATTCAGCACTTTATTATTATTATTACATGTTTTTCAACAAATTTTCTTAATAATATGTTGAGAAAACACGATGAAATTTCTGATATTTGAGATGGCCGTATCTCGGTAAATATGAGTGTAAAGGCCTTAATATTGAAAATTAGCAAAGAAAGCCTTTACAGAAAGAAATGTAAATTGCTGTGGTAAACACAATGGTACCATTTTCAAAGCGATTCTATGGCTAGTTTTGATTTTGAGTTTTGAGAAAAATGACGATTTCGCCCGGGCTTGCGATTCTTTCCTGGCAAACGGGCTGTGTGGCAGAAAATGTTAGCTGGTCGCGAAAGATCCGATTATAAGTACCATATATTTCCTATTATAAGTACCACACATATGCATTATAAACACCATACATATGCCATATAAGTACCATACATATGCCATTATAAGTACTATATGCCAAATTAAGTACCATACATATGCCCATATAAGTACCATTCAAAATAATCTCTAAGCAAAGGAATAATATAGAAATTGCTTTATTTTTATTACCCATTTTTATTGAGCTAGATATTTTTATTATTACATGTTTTTCAACTCATTTTTCTTAATAATATGTTGAGAAAACACGATGAAATTTTTGATATTTGAGATGGCTGTATCTCGGTAAATATGCGTGTAAAGGCCTTAATATTGAAAATTAGCAAAGAAAGCCTTTACAGAAAGAAATATAAATTGCTGTGGTAAACACAATGGTACCATTTTCAAAGCGATTCTATGGCTAGTTTTGATTTTGAGTTTTGAGAAAAATGACGATTTCGCCCGGGCTGCGATTCTCTCCTGGCAAAAGGCTGTGTGGCAGAAAATGTAAGCTGGTCGCCAAAGTGACATACTGTCCCGTTTTCTGATTTGGGTCCTCTGGTAGGTTAGGAGAGGACACCTTAAATTGACCTTTTCTTGACGTTGGGAACCTTAGGAGGACGGGCTGAGTTAAGTACTATACATATGACCATATAAGTACCATTCTCATGCCCATATAAGTACCATACACGTAACAATATATGTACCATACACATGACCATAAAATGGCCATATAAGTATTATACATAGGCTCGTGTAAGTACCATTGATATGCCCATATAAGTATCATACATATGCTCTTCTAAGTACCATAGATATGTCCTTGTAAGTATCATGTATGTGTCTTTATAAAGTACCATAAATATGCCTTTATAGAGTACCATACATATGCCAATAAAAGTATGCATATATGTCTTTATAAAATTAGTATTTTTCAGGTCTTTATAGTGCTATACATATGTCTGTATAAGGGACCTTCATATGTCTTTATAGTACCATATGATGTCATTAAAGTACCATACATATGCCATTATAATGTCCATCACATAATGCCCATTATAAAGTACCATACATATGCCATATATAAGTGCCGTACATATGCCCATTTATAAGTGCCATACCTATGCCATTATAAGGTACAATACATATGCATTATAAGTGCCATACATATGCCATTACAAGTATCATACATGTCTGTTATAAGAATCATACGTGTCTTTATAAGTACTGTACTTATGACTTTATAAGTACCATACATATTCCATTATAGGTTACCATACATTTGCTATTATAAGTACCACACATATGGCATTTATAAGTACCATATATCTTCCTATGATAAGTACCCACACCTAAACCATTATAAGCACGATACATATGCTGTTATAAGTACCATACATATGCTGTTATAAGTACCATACATATGCTGTTATAAGTACCATACATATGCCCATATAAGTACCATACGTATGCCCATATAAGTGCTATTCAAAATACTCTCTAAGTGAAGGAATATTGTAGAAATTACTTAATTTCATTACCCATTTTTTATTCAGCACTTTATTATTATTATTACATGTTTTTCAACAAATTTTTCTTAATAATATGTTGAGAAAAACACGATGAAATTTCTGATATTTGAGATGGCCGTATCTCGGTAAATATGAGTGTAAAGGCCTTAATATTGAAAATTAGCAAAGAAAGCCTTTACAGAAAGAAATGTAAATTGCTGTGGTAAACACAATGGTACCATTTTCAAAGCGATTCTATGGCTAGTTTTGATTTGAGTTTTGAGAAAAATGACGATTTCGCCCGGGCTTGCGATTCTTTCCTGGCAAACGGCTGTGTGGCAGAAAATGTTAGCTGGTCGCGAAAGATCCGATTATAAGTACCATATATTTCCTATTATAAGTACCACACATATGCATTATAAACACCATACATATGCCATATAAGTACCATACATATGCCATATAAGTACTATATGCCAAATTAAGTACCATACATATGCCCATATAAGTACCATTCAAAATAATCTCTAAGCAAAGGAATAATATAGAAATTGCTTTATTTTTATTACCCATTTTTATTGAGCTAGATATTTTTATTATTACATGTTTTTCAACTCATTTTCTTAATAATATGTTGAGAAAACACGATGAAATTTTTGATATTTGAGATGGCTGTATCTCGGTAAATATGCGTGTTAAAGGCCTTAATATTGAAAATTAGCAAAGAAAGCCTTTACAGAAAGAAATATAAATTGCTGTGGTAAACACAATGGTACCATTTTCAAAGACGATTCTATGGCTAGTTTTGATTTTGAAGTTTTGAGAAAAATGACGATTTCGCCCCGGGCTGCGATTC
>NC_091220.1:1925374-1954693 GCF_040958095.1 Procambarus clarkii
TTGCTGGCTAGGGTTCGAATCTCCTGGTGGGAAAGTGTTCTAAGGTTGTATAATCTCTCTTGCGTGTTTAGGCAAGTTGTGCATTAAGCATAGACACAGAGTTCTCCCATATCAACAGGAATTTGATGAAAGAAACGTGAGTAGGCTCTCACTATGCTCTCGTTGCCCTTGGGAGATGGTGATCTTTGGAGGTGAAATACTCCGAAGTTACCATCTCTTTTAAGGGTCTGAGCTGTGGTGCAGTGGGTTAAAGGCGTACCAGTTATGCCATTTGCTGTAAGGCTTCTGTGCTGGCTAGGGTTCAAATCTCTGGTGGGAAAGTGTTCTAAGGTTGTATAATCTCGCTTGCGTGTTTAGGCAAGTTGTGCACTAAGCATAGACACAGAGTTCTCCCATATTAACAGGAATTTGATGAAAGAACGTGATTAGCCAATCACTATGCTCTAGTTGCCCTTGGGAGATGGTGATCTTTGAAGGTGAAATACTCCAAAGTTGCCATTTTCTTTTAAGGTCTGAGCTGTGGTGCAGTGGGCTAAAGGCGTACCAGTTATGCCAGTTGCTGTAATGCTTCTGTGCTGGCTACGGGTTCGAATCTCCTGGTGGGAAAGTGTTCTAAGGTTGTATAATCTCTCTTGCCTGTTTAGGCAAGTTGTGCATTAAGCATAGACACAGAGTTCTCCCATATTAACAGGAATTTGATGAAAGAACGTGAGTAGCCCCTCACTATGGTCTCGTTGCCCTTGGGAGATGGTGATCTTTGGAGGAGAAATACTCCGAAGTTACCATCTCTTTTAAAGGTCTGAGCTGTGGTGCAGTGGGTTAAAGGCATACCAGTTATGCCAGTTGCTGTAAGGTTTCTGTGCTGGCTAGGGTTCGAATCTCCTGGTGGGAAAGTGTTCTAAGGTTGTATAATCTCTCTTGCATGTTTAGGCAAGTTGTGCATTGAGCATAGAAACAGAGTTCTCCCATATTAACATTAATTTAATGAAAGAACATGAGTGCCCCTCACTATGCTCTCATTGCCCTTGGGAGATGGTGATCTTTGGAAGTGAAATACTCCGAAGTTACCATCTCTTTTAAGGGTCTGAGCTGTGGTGCAGTAGGATAAAGGCGTACCAGTTTGCCAGTTGCTGTAAGGCTTCTGTGCTGGCTAGAGTTCGAATCTCCTGGTGGGAAAGTGTTCTAAGGTTGTATAATCTCTCTTGCGTGTTTAGGCAAGTTGTGCATTAAGCATAGACACAGAGTTCTCCCATATTAACAGGAATTTGATGAAAGAACATGAGTAGCTCCTCACTATGCTCTCGTTGCCCTTGGGAGATGGTGATCTTTGGAGGAGAAATACTCCGAAGTTACCATCTCTTTTAAGGGTCTGAGCTGTGGTGCAGTGGGTTAAAGGCATACCAGTTATGCCAGTTGCTGTAAGGCTTCTGTGCTGGCTAGGGTTCGAATCTCCTGATGGGAAAGTGTTCTAAGGTTGTATAATCTCTCTTGCATGTTTAGGCAAGTTGTGCATTGAGCATAGAAACAGAGTTCTCCCATATTAATATTAATTTGATGAAAGAACGTGAGTGCCCCTCACTATGCTCTCGTTGCCCTTGGGAGATGGTGATCTTTGGAAGTGAAATACTCCGAAGTTACCATCTCTTTTAAGGGTCTGAGCTGTGGTGCAGTAGGATAAAGGCGTAATAGTTTGCCAGTTGCTGTAAGGCTTCTGTGCTGGCTAGAGTTCGAATCTCCTGGTGGGAAAGTGTTCTAAGGTTGTATAATCTCTCTTGCATGTTTAGGCAAGTTGTGCAGTAAGCATAGACACAGAGTTCTCCCATATTAACAGGAATTTGATGAAAGAACGTGAGTAGCTCCTCACTATGCTCTCGTTGCCCTTGGGAGATGGTGATCTTTGGAGGAGAAATACTCCGAAGTTACCATCTCTTTTAAGGGTCTGAGCTGTGGTGCAGTGGGTTAAAGGCATACCAGTTATGCCAGTTGCTGTAAGGCTTCTGTGCTGGCTAGGGTTCGAATCTCCTGGTGGGAAAGTGTTCTAAGGTTGTATAATCTCTTTTGCATGTTTAGGCAAGTTGTGCATTGAGCATAGAAACAGAGTTCTCCCATATTAACAGGAATTTGATGAAAGAACGTGAGTGCCCTCACTATGCTCTTGTTGCCCTTGGGAGATGGTGATCTTTGGAAGTGAAATACTCCGAAGTTACCATCTCTTTTAAGGGTCTGAGCTGTGGTGCAGTGGGTTAAAGGCATACCAGTTATGCCAGTTGCTGTAAGGCTTCTGTGCTGGCTAGGGTTCGAATCTCCTGGTAGGAAAGTGTTCTAAGGTTGTATAATCTCTCTTGCGTGTTTAGGCAAGTTGTGCATTAAGCATATACACAGAGTACTCCCATATTAACAGGAATTTGATGAAAGAACGTGAGTAGCCCCTCACTATGCTCTCGTTGCCCTTGGGAGATGGTGATCTTTGGAGGTGAAATACTCCGAAGTTACCATCTCTTTTAAGGGTCTGAGCTGTGGTACAGTGGGTTAAAGACATACCAGTTATGCCAGTTGTTGTAAGGCTTCTGTGCTGGCAAGGGTTCGAATCTCCTGGTGGGAAAGTGTTCTAATGTTGTACAATCTCTCTTGCATGTTTAGGCAAGTTGTGCATTAAGCATAGACACAGAGTTCTCCCATATTAACAGGAATTTGATGAAAGAACGTGATTAGCCAATCACTATGCTCTAGTTGCCCTTGGGAGATGGTGATCTTTGAAGGTGAAATACTCCGAAGTTACCATCTCTTGTAAAGGTCTGAGCCGTGGTGCAGTGGGCTAAAGGCGTACCAGTTATACCAGTTGCTGTAAGGCTTCTGTGCTGGCTAGGGTTCGAATCTCCTCGTGGGAAAGTGTTCTAAGGTTGTATAATCTCTCTTGCCTGTTTAGGCAAGTTGTGCATTAAGCATAACACAGAGTTTCTCCCATATTAACAGGAATTTGATGAAAGAATGTGAGTAGCCGCTCACTATGCTCTAGTTGCCCTTGGGAGATGGTGATCTCTGGAGGTGAAATACTCCGAAGTTACCATCTCTTTTAAGGGTCTGAGCTGTGGTGCAGTAGGATAAAGGCGTACCAGTTTGCCAGTTGCTGTAAGGCTTCTGTGCTGGCTAGAGTTCGAATCTCCTGGTGGGAAAGTGTTCTAAGGTTGTATAATCTCTCTTGCGTGTTTAGGCAAGTTGTGCATTAAGCATAGACACAGAGTTCTCCCATATTAACAGGAATTTGATGAAAGAACGTGAGTAGCTCCTCACTATGCTCTCGTTGCCCTTGGGAGATGGTGATCTTTGGAGGAGAAATACTCCGAAGTTACCATCTCTTTTAAGGGTCTGAGCTGTGGTGCAGTGGGTTAAAGGCATACCAGTTATGCCTGTTGCTGTAAGGCTTCTGTGCTGGCTAGGGTTCGAATCTCCTGATGGGAAAGTGTTCTAAGGTTGTATAATCTCTCTTGCATGTTTAGGCAAGTTGTGCATTGAGCATAGAAACAGAGTTCTCCCATATTAACATTAATTTGATGAAAGAACGTGAGTGCCCCTCACTATGCTCTCGTTGCCCTTGGGAGATGGTGATCTTTGGAAGTGAAATACTCCGAAGTTACCATCTCTTTTAAGGGTCTGAGCTGTGGTGCAGTAGGATAAAGGCGTACCAGTTTGCCAGTTGCTGTAAGGCTTCTGTGCTGGCTAGAGTTCGAATCTCCTGGTGGGAAAGTGTTCTAAGGTTGTATAATCTCTCTTGCATGTTTAGGCAAGTTGTGCATTAAGCATAGACACAGAGTTCTCCCATATTAACAGGAATTTGATGAAAGAACGTGAGTAGCTCCTCACTATGCTCTCGTTGCCCTTGGGAGATGGTGATCTTTGGAGGAGAAATACTCCGAAGTTACCATCTCTTTTAAGGGTCTGAGCTGTGGTGCAGTGGGTTAAAGGCATACCAGTTATGCCAGTTGCTGTAAGGCTTCTGTGCTGGCTAGGGTTCGAATCTCCTGGTGGGAAAGTGTTCTAAGGTTGTATAATCTCTTTTGCATGTTTAGGCAAGTTGTGCATTGAGCATAGAAACAGAGTTCTCCCATATTAACAGGAATTTGATGAAAGAACGTGAGTGCCCCTCACTATGCTCTCGTTGCCCTTGGGAGATGGTGATCTTTGGAAGTGAAATACTCCGAAGTTACCATCTCTTTTAAGGGTCTGAGCTGTGGTGCAGTGGGTTAAAGGCATACCAGTTATGCCAGTTGCTGTAAGGCTTCTGTGCTGGCTAGGGTTCGAATCTCCTGGTAGGAAAGTGTTCTTAGGTTGTATAATCTCTCTTGCGTGTTTAGGCAAGTTGTGCATTAAGCATATACACAGAGTACTCCCATATTAACAGGAATTTGATGAAAGAACGTGAGTAGCCCCTCACTATGCTCTCGTTGCCCTTGGGAGATGGTGATCTTTGGAGGTGAAATACTCCGAAGTTACCATCTCTTTTAAGGGTCTGAGCTGTGGTACAGTGGGTTAAAGACATACCAGTTATGCCAGTTGTTGTAAGGCTTCTGTGCTGGCAAGGGTTCGAATCTCCTGGTGGGAAAGTGTTCTAAGGTTGTATAATCTCTCTTGCCTGTTTAGGCAAGTTTTGCATTAAGCATAGGCACAGAGTTCTCCCATATTAACAGGAATTTGATGAAAGAATGTGAGTAGCCCCTCACTATGCTCTAGTTGCCCTTGGGAGATGGTCATCTCTGGAGATGAAATACTCCGAAGTTACCATCTCTTTTAAGGGTCTGAGCTGTGGTGCAGTAGGATAAAGGCGTACCAGTTTGGCAGTTGCTGTAAGGCTTCTGTGCTGGCTAGAGTTCGAATCTCCTGGTGGGAAAGTGTTCTAAGGTTGTGTAATCTCTCGTGCATGTTGTGTAATCTCTCTTAGGCAAGTTGTGCATTAAGCATAGACACAGAGTTCTCCCATATTAACAGGAATTTGATGAAAGAACGTGAGTAGCCCCTCACTATGGTCTCGTTGCCCTTGGGAGATGGTGATCTTTGGAGGAGAAATACTCAGAAGTTACCATCTCTTTTAAGGGTCTGAGCTGTGGTGCAGTGGGTTAAAGGCATACCAGTTATGCCAGTTGCTGTAAGGCTTCTGTGCTGGGTAGGGTTCGAATCTCCTGGTGGGAAAGTGTTCTAATGTTGAATAATCTCACTTGCGTGTTTAGGCAAGTTGTGCATTAAGCATAGACACAGAGTTCTCCCATATTAACAGGAATTTGATGAAAGAACGTGAGTAGCCCCTCACTATGCTCTCGTTGCCCTTGGGAGATGGTGATCTTTGGAGGAGAAATACTCCGAAGTTACCATCTCTTTTAAGGGTCTGAGCTGTGGTGCAGTGGGTTAAAGGCATACCAGTTATGCCAGTTGCTGTAAGGCTTCTGTGCTGGGTAGGGTTCGAATCTCCTGGTGGGAAAGTGTTCTAATGTTGAATAATCTCACTTGCGTGTTTAGGCAAGTTGTGCATTAAGCATAGACACAGAGTTCTCCCATATTAACAGGAATTTGATGAAAGAACGTGAGTAGCCCCTCACTATGCTCTCGTTGCCCTTGGGAGATGGTGATCTTTGGAGGTGAAATACTCCGAAGTTACCATCTCTTTTAAGGGTCTGAGCTGTGGTACAGTGGGTTAAAGACATACCAGTTATGCCAGTTGCTGTAAGGCTTCTGTGCTGGCTAGGGTTCGAATCTCCTGGTGGGAAAGTGTTCTAAGGTTGTATAATCTCTCTTGCGTGTTTAGGCAAGTTGTGCATTAAGCATAGACACAGAGTTCTCCCATATTACCAGGAATTTGATGAAAGAATGTGACTAGCTCCTCACTATGCTCTAGTTGCCCTTGGGAGGTGGTGATCTCTGGAGGTGAAATACTCCGAAGTTACCATCTCTATTAAGGGTCTGAGCTGTGGTGCAGTAGGATAAAGGCGTACCAGTTTGCCAGTTGATGTAAGGCTTCTGTGCTGGCTAGAGTTCGAATCTCCTGGTGGGAAAGTATTCTAAGGTTGTATAATCTCTCTTGCGTGTTTAGGCAAGTTATGCATTAAGCATAGACACAGAGTTCTCCCATATTAACAGGAATTTGATGAAAGAACATGAGTAGCTCCTCACTATGCTCTCGTTGCCCTTGGGAGATGGTGATCTTCGGAGGAGAAATACTCCGAAGTTACCATCTCTTTTAAGGGTCTGAGCTGTGTTGCAGTGGGTTAAAGGCATACCAGTTATGCCAGTTGCTGTAAGGCTTCTGTGCTGACTAGGGTTCGAATCTCCTGGTGGGAAAGTGTTCTAAGGTTGTATAGTCTCTCTTGCATGTTTAGGCAAGTTGTGCATTGAGCATAGAAACAGAGTTCTCCAATATTAACAGGAATTTGATGAAAGAACGTGAGTGCCCCTTACTATGCTCTCGTTGCCCTTGGGAGATGGTGATCTTTGGAAGTGAAATACTCCGAAGTTACCATCTCTTTTAAGGGTCTGAGCTGTGGTGCAGTGGGTTAAAGGCATACCAGTTATGCCAGTTGCTGTAAGGCTTCTGTGCTGGGTAGGGTTCGAATCTCCTGGTGGGAAAGTGTTCTAAGGTTGTATAATCTCACTTGCGTGTTTAGGCAAGTTGTGCATTAAGCATAGACACAGAGTTCTCCCATATTAACAGGAATTTGATGAAAGAACGTGAGTAGCCCCTCACTATGCTCTCGTTGCCCTTGGGAGATGGTGATCTTTGGAGGTGAAATACTCCGAAGTTACCATCTCTTTTAAGGGTCTGAGCTGTGGTACAGTGGGTCAAAGACATACCAGTTATGCCAGTTGCTGTAAGGCTTCTGTGCTGGCTAGGGTTCGAATCTCCTGGTGGGAAAGTGTTCTAAGGTTGTATAATCTCTCTTGCGTGTTTAGGCAAGTTGTGCATTAAGCATAGACACAGAGTTCTCCCATATTACCAGGAATTTGATGAAAGAATGTGACTAGCTCCTCACTATGCTCTAGTTGCCCTTGGGAGGTGGTGATCTCTGGAGGTGAAATACTCCGAAGTTACCATCTCTATTAAGGGTCTGAGCTGTGGTGCAGTAGGATAAAGGCGTACCAGTTTGCCAGTTGATGTAAGGCTTCTGTGCTGGCTAGAGTTCGAATCTCCTGGTGGGAAAGTATTCTAAGGTTGTATAATCTCTCTTGCGTGTTTAGGCAAGTTATGCATTAAGCATAGACACAGAGTTCTCCCATATTAACAGGAATTTGATGAAAGAACATGAGTAGCTCCTCACTATGCTCTCGTTGCCCTTGGGAGATGGTGATCTTCGGAGGAGAAATACTCCGAAGTTACCATCTCTTTTAAGGGTCTGAGCTGTGTTGCAGTGGGTTAAAGGCATACCAGTTATGCCAGTTGCTGTAAGGCTTCTGTGCTGACTAGGGTTCGAATCTCCTGGTGGGAAAGTGTTCTAAGGTTGTATAGTCTCTCTTGCATGTTTAGGCAAGTTGTGCATTGAGCATAGAAACAGAGTTCTCCCATATTAACAGGAATTTGATGAAAGAACGTGAGTGCCCCTCACTATGCTCTCGTTGCCCTTGGGAGATGGTGATCTTTGGAAGTGAAATACTCCGAAGTTACCATCTCTTTTAAGGGTCTGAGCTGTGGTGCAGTGGGTTAAAGGCATACCAGTTATGCCAGTTGCTGTAAGGCTTCTGTGCTGGGTAGGGTTCGAATCTCCTGGTGGGAAAGTGTTCTAAGGTTGTATAATCTCACTTGCGTGTTTAGGCAAGTTGTGCATTAAGCATAGACTCAGAGTTCTCCCATATTAACAGGAATTTGATGAAAGAACGTGAGTAGCCCCTCACTATGCTCTCGTTGCCCTTGGGAGATGGTGATCTTTGGAGGTGAAATACTCCGAAGTTACCATCTCTTTTAAGGGTCTGAGCTGTGGTACAGTGGGTTAAAGACATACCAGTTATGCCAGTTGCTGTAAGGCTTCTGTGCTGGCTAGGGTTCGAATCTCCTGGTGGGAAAGTGTTCTAAGGTTGTATAATCTCTCTTGCGTGTTTAGGCAAGTTGTGCATTAAGCATAGACACAGAGTTCTCCCATATTACCAGGAATTTGATGAAAGAATGTGACTAGCTCCTCACTATGCTCTAGTTGCCCTTGGGAGGTGGTGATCTCTGGAGGTGAAATACTCCGAAGTTACCATCTCTATTAAGGGTCTGAGCTGTGGTGCAGTAGGATAAAGGCGTCCCAGTTTGCCAGTTGATGTAAGGCTTCTGTGCTGGCTAGAGTTCGAATCTCCTGGTGGGAAAGTATTCTAAGGTTGTATAATCTCTCTTGCGTGTTTAGGCAAGTTATGCATTAAGCATAGACACAGAGTTCTCCCATATTAACAGGAATTTGATGAAAGAACATGAGTAGCTCCTCACTATGCTCTCGTTGCCCTTGGGAGATGGTGATCTTTGCAGGAGAAATACTCCGAAGTTACCATCTCTTTTAAGGGTCTGAGCTGTGTTGCAGTGGGTTAAAGGCATACCAGTTATGCCAGTTGCTGTAAGGCTTCTGTGCTGACTAGGGTTCGAATCTCCTGGTGGGAAAGTGTTCTAAGGTTGTATAGTCTCTCTTGCATGTTTAGGCAAGTTGTGCATTGAGCATAGAAACAGAGTTCTCCCATATTAACAGGAATTTGATGAAAGAACGTGAGTGCCCCTCACTATGCTCTCGTTGCCCTTGGGAGATGGTGATCTTTGGAAGTGAAATATTCCGAAGTTACCATCTCTTTTAAGGGTCTGAGCTGTGGTGCAGTGGGTTTAAGACGTACCAGTTATGCCAGTTGCTGTAAGGCTTCTGTGCTGGCAAGGGTTTGAATCTCCTGGTGGGAAAGTGTTCTAAGGTTGTATAATCTCTCTTGTGTATTTAGGCAAGTTGTGCATTAAGCATAGACACAAGAGTTCTCACATATTAACAGGAATTTGATGAAAGAACGTGATTAGCCTGTCACTATGCTCTAGTTGCCCTTGGGAGATGGTGATCTTTGAAGGTGAAATACTCCGAAGTTACCATCTCTTTTAAGGGTCTGAGCTGTGGTGCAGTGGGCTAAAGGCGTACCAGTTATGCCAGTTGCTGTAAGGCTTCTGTGCTGGCTAGGGTTCGAATCTCCTGGTGGGAAAGTGTTCTAATGTTGTACAATCTCTCTTCCATGTTTAGGCAAGTTGTGCATTAAGCATAGACACAGAGTTCTCCCATATTAACAGGAATTTGATGAAAGAACGTGATTAGCCAATCACTATGCTCTAGTTGCCCTTGGGAGATAGTGATCTTTGAAGGTGAAATACTCTGAAGTTACCATCTCTTTTAAAGGTCTGAGCTGTGGTGCAGTGGGTTAAAGGCATACCAGTTATGCCAGTTGCTGTAAGGCTTCTGTGCTGGGTAGGGTTCGAATCTCCTGGTGGGAAAGTGTTCTAAGGTTGTATAATCTCTCTTGCCTGTTTAGGCAAGTTGTGCATTAAGCATTTCCCACCAGGAGTTCTCCCATATTAACAGGAATTTGATGAAAGAATGTGAGTAGCCCCTCACTATGCTCTAGTTGCCCTTGGGAGGTGGTGATCTCTGGAGGTGAAATACTCCGAAGTTACCATCTCTTTTAAGGGTCTGAGCTGTGATGCAGTAGGATAAAGGCGTACCAGTTTGCCAGTTGCTGTAAGGCTTCTGTGCTGGCTAGAGTTCGAATTTCCTAGTGGGAAAGTGTTCTAAGGTTGTATAATCTCTCTTGCGTGTTTAGGCAAGTTGTGCATTAAGCATAGACACAGAGTTCTCCCATATTAATAGGAATTTGATGAAAGAACGTGAGTAGCTCCTCACTATGTTCTCGTTGCCTTTGGGAGATGGTGATCTTTGTAGGAGAAATACTCCGAAGTTACCATCTCTTTTAAGAGTCTGAGCTGTGGTGCAGTGGGTTAAAGGCATACCAGTTATACCAGTTGCTGTAAGGCTTCTGTGCTGGCTAGGGTTCGAATCTCGTGGTGGGAAAGTGTTCTAAGGTTGTATAATCTCTCGTGCGTGTTTAGGCAAGTTGTGCATTAAGCATAGACACAGAGTTCTCCCATATTAACAGGAATTTGATGAAAGAACGTGAGTAGCCCCTCACTATGCTCTCGTTGCCCTTGGGAGATGGTGATCTTTGGAGGTGAAATACTCCGACGTTACCATCTCTTTTGAGGGTCTGAGCTCTGGTGCAGTGGGTTAAAGGCATACCAGTTATGCCAGTTGCTGTAAGGCTTCTCTGCTGGCTAGGGTTCGAATCTCCTGGTGGGAAAGTGTTCTAAGGTTGTATAATCTCTCTTGCGTGTTTAGGCAAGTTGTGCATTAAGCATAGACACAGAGTTCTCCCATATTAACAGTAATTTGATGAAAGAACGAGATTAGCCTGTCACTATGCTCTAGTTGCCCTTGGGAGATGGTGATCTTTGAAGGTGAAATACTCCGAAATTACCACCTTTTTTAAGGGTCTGAGCTGTGGTGCAGTGGGCTAAAGGCGTACCAGTTATGCCAGTTGCTGTAAGGCTTCGGTGCTGGCTAGGGTTCGAATCTCCAGGTGGGAAAGTGTTCTAAGGTTGTATAATCTCTCTTGCGTGTTTAGGCAAGTTGTGCATTAAGCATAGACACAGAGTTCTCCCATATCAACAGGAATTTGATGAAAGAACGTGAGTAGGCTCTCACTATGCTCTCGTTGCCCTTGGGAGATGGTGATCTTTGGAGGTGAAATACTCCGAAGTTACCATCTCTTTTAAGGGTCTGAGCTGTGGTGCAGTGGGTTAAAGGCGTACCAGTTATGCCATTTGCTGTAAGGCTTCTGTGCTGGCTAGGGTTCAAATCTCCTGGTGGGAAAGTGTTCTAAGGTTGTATAATCTCGCTTGCGTGTTTAGGCAAGTTGTGCACTAAGCATAGACACAGAGTTCTCCCATATTAACAGGAATTTGATGAAAGAACGTGATTAGCCAATCACTATGCTCTAGTTGCCCTTGGGAGATGGTGATCTTTGAAGGTGAAATACTCCAAAGTTGCCATTTCTTTTAAAGGTCTGAGCTGTGGTGCAGTGGGCTAAAGGCGTACCAGCTATGCCAGTTGCTGTAATGCTTCTGTGCTGGCTACGGGTTCGAATCTCCTGGTGGGAAAGTGTTCTAAGGTTGTATAATCTCTCTTGCCTGTTTAGGCAAGTTGTGCATTAAGCATAGACACAGAGTTCTCCCATATTAACAGGAATTTGATGAAAGAACGTGAGTAGCCCCTCACTATGGTCTCGTTGCTCTTGGGAGATGGTGATCTTTGGAGGAGAAATACTCCGAAGTTACCATCTCTTTTAAAGGTCTGAGCTGTGGTGCAGTGGGTTAAAGGCATACCAGTTATGCCAGTTGCTGTAAGGTTTCTGTTCTGGCTAGGGTTCGAATCTCCTGGTGGGAAAGTGTTCTAAGGTTGTATAATCTCTCTTGCATGTTTAGGCAAGTTGTGCATTGAGCATAGAAACAGAGTTCTCCCATATTAACATTAATTTGATGAAAGAACATGAGTGCCCCTCACTATGCTCTCATTGCCCTTGGGAGATGGTGATCTTTGGAAGTGAAATACTCCGAAGTTACCATCTCTTTTAAGGGTCTGAGCTGTGGTGCAGTAGGATAAAGGCGTAATAGTTTGCCAGTTGCTGTAAGGCTTCTGTGCTGGCTAGAGTTCGAATCTCCTGGTGGGAAAGTGTTCTAAGGTTGTATAATCTCTCTTGCATGTTTAGGCAAGTTGTGCAGTAAGCATAGACACAGAGTTCTCCCATATTAACAGGAATTTGATGAAAGAACGTGAGTAGCTCCTCACTATGCTCTCGTTGCCCTTGGGAGATGGTGATCTTTGGAGGAGAAATACTCCGAAGTTACCATCTCTTTTAAGGGTCTGAGCTGTGGTGCAGTGGGTTAAAGGCATACCAGTTATGCCAGTTGCTGTAAGGCTTCTGTGCTGGCTAGGGTTCGAATCTCCTGGTGGGAAAGTGTTCTAAGGTTGTATAATCTCTTTTGCATGTTTAGGCAAGTTGTGCATTGAGCATAGAAACAGAGTTCTCCCATATTAACAGGAATTTGATGAAAGAACGTGAGTGCCCCTCACTATGCTCTTGTTGCCCTTGGGAGATGGTGATCTTTGGAAGTGAAATACTCCGAAGTTACCATCTCTTTTAAGGGTCTGAGCTGTGGTGCAGTGGGTTAAAGGCATACCAGTTATGCCAGTTGCTGTAAGGCTTTTGTGCTGGCTAGGGTTCGAATCTCCTGGTAGGAAAGTGTTCTTAGGTTGTATAATCTCTCTTGCGTGTTTAGGCAAGTTGTGCATTAAGCATATACACAGAGTACTCCCATATTAACAGGAATTTGATGAAAGAACGTGAGTAGCCCCTCACTATGCTCTCGTTGCCCTTGGGAGATGGTGATCTTTGGAGGTGAAATACTCCGAAGTTACCATCTCTTTTAAGGGTCTGAGCTGTGGTACAGTGGGTTAAAGACATACCAGTTATGCCAGTTGTTGTAAGGCTTCTGTGCTGGCAAGGGTTCGAATCTCCTGGTGGGAAAGTGTTCTAAGGTTGTATAATCTCTCTTGCCTGTTTAGGCAAGTTTTGCATTAAGCATAGGCACAGAGTTCTCCCATATTAACAGGAATTTGATGAAAGAATGTGAGTAGCCCCTCACTATGCTCTAGTTGCCCTTGGGAGATGGTCATCTCTGGAGATGAAATACTCCGAAGTTACCATCTCTTTTAAGGGTCTGAGCTGTGGTGCAGTAGGATAAAGGCGTACCAGTTTGGCAGTTGCTGTAAGGTTTTTGTGCTGGCTAGAGTTCGAATCTCCTGGTGGGAAAGTGTTCTAAGGTTGTGTAATCTCTCGTGCATGTTGTGTAATCTCTCTTAGGCAAGTTGTGCATTAAGCATAGACACAGAGTTCTCCCATATTAACAGGAATTTGATGAAAGAACGTGAGTAGCCCCTCACTATGGTCTCGTTGCCCTTGGGAGATGGTGATCTTTGGAGGAGAAATACTCAGAAGTTACCATCTCTTTTAAGGGTCTGAGCTGTGGTGCAGTAGGATAAAGGCGTACCAGTTTGCCAGTTGCTGTAAGGCTTCTGTGCTGGCTAGAGTTCGAATCTCCTGGTGGGAAAGTGTTCTAAGGTTGTATAATCTCTCTTGCACGTTTAGGCAAGTTGAGCATTAAGCATAGACACAGAGTTCTCCCATATTAACAGGAATTTGATGAAAGAACGTGAGTAGCTCCTCACTATGCTCTCGTTGCCCTTGGGAGATGGTGATCTTTGGAGGAGAAATACTCCGAAGTTACCATCTCTTTTAAGGGTCTGAGCTGTGGTGCAGTGGGTTAAAGGCATACCAGTTATGCCAGTTGCTGTAAGGCTTCTGTGCTGGGTAGGGTTCGAATCTCCTGGTGGGAAAGTGTTCTAAGGTTGTATAATCTCACTTGCGTGTTTAGGCAAGTTGTGCATTAAGCATAGACTCAGAGTTCTCCCATATTAACAGGAATTTGATGAAAGAACGTGAGTAGCCCCTCACTATGCTCTCGTTGCCCTTGGGAGATGGTGATCTTTGGAGGTGAAATACTCCGAAGTTACCATCTCTTTTAAGGGTCTGAGCTGTGGTACAGTGGGTTAAAGACATACCAGTTATGCCAGTTGCTGTAAGGCTTCTGTGCTGGCTAGGGTTCGAATCTCCTGGTGGGAAAGTGTTCTAAGGTTGTATAATCTCTCTTGCGTGTTTAGGCAAGTTGTGCATTAAGCATAGACACAGAGTTCTCCCATATTACCAGGAATTTGATGAAAGAATGTGACTAGCTCCTCACTATGCTCTAGTTGCCCTTGGGAGGTGGTGATCTCTGGAGGTGAAATACTCCGAAGTTACCATCTCTATTAAGGGTCTGAGCTGTGGTGCAGTAGGATAAAGGCGTACCAGTTTGCCAGTTGATGTAAGGCTTCTGTGCTGGCTAGAGTTCGAATCTCCTGGTGGGAAAGTATTCTAAGGTTGTATAATCTCTCTTGCGTGTTTAGGCAAGTTATGCATTAAGCATAGACACAGAGTTCTCCCATATTAACAGGAATTTGATGAAAGAACATGAGTAGCTCCTCACTATGCTCTCGTTGCCCTTGGGAGATGGTGATCTTCGGAGGAGAAATACTCCGAAGTTACCATCTCTTTTAAGGGTCTGAGCTGTGTTGCAGTGGGTTAAAGGCATACCAGTTATGCCAGTTGCTGTAAGGCTTCTGTGCTGACTAGGGTTCGAATCTCCTGGTGGGAAAGTGTTCTAAGGTTGTATAGTCTCTCTTGCATGTTTAGGCAAGTTGTGCATTGAGCATAGAAACAGAGTTCTCCAATATTAACAGGAATTTGATGAAAGAACGTGAGTGCCCCTTACTATGCTCTCGTTGCCCTTGGGAGATGGTGATCTTTGGAAGTGAAATACTCCGAAGTTACCATCTCTTTTAAGGGTCTGAGCTGTGGTGCAGTGGGTTAAAGGCATACCAGTTATGCCAGTTGCTGTAAGGCTTCTGTGCTGGGTAGGGTTCGAATCTCCTGGTGGGAAAGTGTTCTAAGGTTGTATAATCTCACTTGCGTGTTTAGGCAAGTTGTGCATTAAGCATAGACACAGAGTTCTCCCATATTAACAGGAATTTGATGAAAGAACGTGAGTAGCCCCTCACTATGCTCTCGTTGCCCTTGGGAGATGGTGATCTTTGGAGGTGAAATACTCCGAAGTTACCATCTCTTTTAAGGGTCTGAGCTGTGGTACAGTGGGTCAAAGACATACCAGTTATGCGAGTTGCTGTAAGGCTTCTGTGCTGGCTAGGGTTCGAATCTCCTGGTGGGAAAGTGTTCTAAGGTTGTATAATCTCTCTTGCGTGTTTAGGCAAGTTGTGCATTAAGCATAGACACAGAGTTCTCCCATATTACCAGGAATTTGATGAAAGAATGTGACTAGCTCCTCACTATGCTCTAGTTGCCCTTGGGAGGTGGTGATCTCTGGAGGTGAAATACTCCGAAGTTACCATCTCTATTAAGGGTCTGAGCTGTGGTGCAGTAGGATAAAGGCGTACCAGTTTGCCAGTTGATGTAAGGCTTCTGTGCTGGCTAGAGTTCGAATCTCCTGGTGGGAAAGTATTCTAAGGTTGTATAATCTCTCTTGCGTGTTTAGGCAAGTTATGCATTAAGCATAGACACAGAGTTCTCCCATATTAACAGGAATTTGATGAAAGAACATGAGTAGCTCCTCACTATGCTCTCGTTGCCCTTGGGAGATGGTGATCTTCGGAGGAGAAATACTCCGAAGTTACCATCTCTTTTAAGGGTCTGAGCTGTGTTGCAGTGGGTTAAAGGCATACCAGTTATGCCAGTTGCTGTAAGGCTTCTGTGCTGACTAGGGTTCGAATCTCCTGGTGGGAAAGTGTTCTAAGGTTGTATAGTCTCTCTTGCATGTTTAGGCAAGTTGTGCATTGAGCATAGAAACAGAGTTCTCCCATATTAACAGGAATTTGATGAAAGAACGTGAGTGCCCCTCACTATGCTCTCGTTGCCCTTGGGAGATGGTGATCTTTGGAAGTGAAATACTCCGAAGTTACCATCTCTTTTAAGGGTCTGAGCTGTGGTGCAGTGGGTTAAAGGCATACCAGTTATGCCAGTTGCTGTAAGGCTTCTGTGCTGGGTAGGGTTCGAATCTCCTGGTGGGAAAGTGTTCTAAGGTTGTATAATCTCACTTGCGTGTTTAGGCAAGTTGTGCATTAAGCATAGACTCAGAGTTCTCCCATATTAACAGGAATTTGATGAAAGAACGTGAGTAGCCCCTCACTATGCTCTCGTTGCCCTTGGGAGATGGTGATCTTTGGAGGTGAAATACTCCGAAGTTACCATCTCTTTTAAGGGTCTGAGCTGTGGTACAGTGGGTTAAAGACATACCAGTTATGCCAGTTGCTGTAAGGCTTCTGTGCTGGCTAGGGTTCGAATCTCCTGGTGGGAAAGTGTTCTAAGGTTGTATAATCTCTCTTGCGTGTTTAGGCAAGTTGTGCATTAAGCATAGACACAGAGTTCTCCCATATTACCAGGAATTTGATGAAAGAATGTGACTAGCTCCTCACTATGCTCTAGTTGCCCTTGGGAGGTGGTGATCTCTGGAGGTGAAATACTCCGAAGTTACCATCTCTATTAAGGGTCTGAGCTGTGGTGCAGTAGGATAAAGGCGTACCAGTTTGCCAGTTGATGTAAGGCTTCTGTGCTGGCTAGAGTTCGAATCTCCTGGTGGGAAAGTATTCTAAGGTTGTATAATCTCTCTTGCGTGTTTAGGCAAGTTATGCATTAAGCATAGACACAGAGTTCTCCCATATTAACAGGAATTTGATGAAAGAACATGAGTAGCTCCTCACTATGCTCTCGTTGCCCTTGGGAGATGGTGATCTTTGCAGGAGAAATACTCCGAAGTTACCATCTCTTTTAAGGGTCTGAGCTGTGTTGCAGTGGGTTAAAGGCATACCAGTTATGCCAGTTGCTGTAAGGCTTCTGTGCTGACTAGGGTTCGAATCTCCTGGTGGGAAAGTGTTCTAAGGTTGTATAGTCTCTCTTGCATGTTTAGGCAAGTTGTGCATTGAGCATAGAAACAGAGTTCTCCCATATTAACAGGAATTTGATGAAAGAACGTGAGTGCCCCTCACTATGCTCTCGTTGCCCTTGGGAGATGGTGATCTTTGGAAGTGAAATATTCCGAAGTTACCATCTCTTTTAAGGGTCTGAGCTGTGGTGCAGTGGGTTTAAGACGTACCAGTTATGCCAGTTGCTGTAAGGCTTCTGTGCTGGCAAGGGTTCGAATCTCCTGGTGGGAAAGTGTTCTAAGGTTGTATAATCTCTCTTGTGTATTTAGGCAAGTTGTGCATTAAGCATAGACACAAGAGTTCTCACATATTAACAGGAATTTGATGAAAGAACGTGATTAGCCTGTCACTATGCTCTAGTTGCCCTTGGGAGATGGTGATCTTTGAAGGTGAAATACTCCGAAGTTACCATCTCTTTTAAGGGTCTGAGCTGTGGTGCAGTGGGCTAAAGGCGTACCAGTTATGCCAGTTGCTGTAAGGCTTCTGTGCTGGCTAGGGTTCGAATCTCCTGGTGGGAAAGTGTTCTAATGTTGTACAATCTCTCTTCCATGTTTAGGCAAGTTGTGCATTAAGCATAGACACAGAGTTCTCCCATATTAACAGGAATTTGATGAAAGAACGTGATTAGCCAATCACTATGCTCTAGTTGCCCTTGGGAGATAGTGATCTTTGAAGGTGAAATACTCTGAAGTTACCATCTCTTTTAAAGGTCTGAGCTGTGGTGCAGTGGGTTAAAGGCATACCAGTTATGCCAGTTGCTGTAAGGCTTCTGTGCTGGGTAGGGTTCGAATCTCCTGGTGGGAAAGTGTTCTAAGGTTGTATAATCTCTCTTGCCTGTTTAGGCAAGTTGTGCATTAAGCATTTCCCACCAGGAGTTCTCCCATATTAACAGGAATTTGATGAAAGAATGTGAGTAGCCCCTCACTATGCTCTAGTTGCCCTTGGGAGGTGGTGATCTCTGGAGGTGAAATACTCCGAAGTTACCATCTCTTTTAAGGGTCTGAGCTGTGATGCAGTAGGATAAAGGCGTACCAGTTTGCCAGTTGCTGTAAGGCTTCTGTGCTGGCTAGAGTTCGAATTTCCTAGTGGGAAAGTGTTCTAAGGTTGTATAATCTCTCTTGCGTGTTTAGGCAAGTTGTGCATTAAGCATAGACACAGAGTTCTCCCATATTAATAGGAATTTGATGAAAGAACGTGAGTAGCTCCTCACTATGTTCTCGTTGCCTTTGGGAGATGGTGATCTTTGTAGGAGAAATACTCCGAAGTTACCATCTCTTTTAAGAGTCTGAGCTGTGGTGCAGTGGGTTAAAGGCATACCAGTTATACCAGTTGCTGTAAGGCTTCTGTGCTGGCTAGGGTTCGAATCTCGTGGTGGGAAAGTGTTCTAAGGTTGTATAATCTCTCGTGCGTGTTTAGGCAAGTTGTGCATTAAGCATAGACACAGAGTTCTCCCATATTAACAGGAATTTGATGAAAGAACGTGAGTAGCCCCTCACTATGCTCTCGTTGCCCTTGGGAGATGGTGATCTTTGGAGGTGAAATACTCCGACGTTACCATCTCTTTTGAGGGTCTGAGCTCTGGTGCAGTGGGTTAAAGGCATACCAGTTATGCCAGTTGCTGTAAGGCTTCTCTGCTGGCTAGGGTTCGAATCTCCTGGTGGGAAAGTGTTCTAAGGTTGTATAATCTCTCTTGCGTGTTTAGGCAAGTTGTGCATTAAGCATAGACACAGAGTTCTCCCATATTAACAGTAATTTGATGAAAGAACGAGATTAGCCTGTCACTATGCTCTAGTTGCCCTTGGGAGATGGTGATCTTTGAAGGTGAAATACTCCGAAATTACCACCTTTTTTAAGGGTCTGAGCTGTGGTGCAGTGGGCTAAAGGCGTACCAGTTATGCCAGTTGCTGTAAGGCTTCGGTGCTGGCTAGGGTTCGAATCTCCAGGTGGGAAAGTGTTCTAAGGTTGTATAATCTCTCTTGCGTGTTTAGGCAAGTTGTGCATTAAGCATAGACACAGAGTTCTCCCATATCAACAGGAATTTGATGAAAGAACGTGAGTAGGCTCTCACTATGCTCTCGTTGCCCTTGGGAGATGGTGATCTTTGGAGGTGAAATACTCCGAAGTTACCATCTCTTTTAAGGGTCTGAGCTGTGGTGCAGTGGGTTAAAGGCGTACCAGTTATGCCATTTGCTGTAAGGCTTCTGTGCTGGCTAGGGTTCAAATCTCCTGGTGGGAAAGTGTTCTAAGGTTGTATAATCTCGCTTGCGTGTTTAGGCAAGTTGTGCACTAAGCATAGACACAGAGTTCTCCCATATTAACAGGAATTTGATGAAAGAACGTGATTAGCCAATCACTATGCTCTAGTTGCCCTTGGGAGATGGTGATCTTTGAAGGTGAAATACTCCAAAGTTGCCATTTCTTTTAAAGGTCTGAGCTGTGGTGCAGTGGGCTAAAGGCGTACCAGCTATGCCAGTTGCTGTAATGCTTCTGTGCTGGCTACGGGTTCGAATCTCCTGGTGGGAAAGTGTTCTAAGGTTGTATAATCTCTCTTGCCTGTTTAGGCAAGTTGTGCATTAAGCATAGACACAGAGTTCTCCCATATTAACAGGAATTTGATGAAAGAACGTGAGTAGCCCCTCACTATGGTCTCGTTGCTCTTGGGAGATGGTGATCTTTGGAGGAGAAATACTCCGAAGTTACCATCTCTTTTAAAGGTCTGAGCTGTGGTGCAGTGGGTTAAAGGCATACCAGTTATGCCAGTTGCTGTAAGGTTTCTGTTCTGGCTAGGGTTCGAATCTCCTGGTGGGAAAGTGTTCTAAGGTTGTATAATCTCTCTTGCATGTTTAGGCAAGTTGTGCATTGAGCATAGAAACAGAGTTCTCCCATATTAACATTAATTTGATGAAAGAACATGAGTGCCCCTCACTATGCTCTCATTGCCCTTGGGAGATGGTGATCTTTGGAAGTGAAATACTCCGAAGTTACCATCTCTTTTAAGGGTCTGAGCTGTGGTGCAGTAGGATAAAGGCGTAATAGTTTGCCAGTTGCTGTAAGGCTTCTGTGCTGGCTAGAGTTCGAATCTCCTGGTGGGAAAGTGTTCTAAGGTTGTATAATCTCTCTTGCATGTTTAGGCAAGTTGTGCAGTAAGCATAGACACAGAGTTCTCCCATATTAACAGGAATTTGATGAAAGAACGTGAGTAGCTCCTCACTATGCTCTCGTTGCCCTTGGGAGATGGTGATCTTTGGAGGAGAAATACTCCGAAGTTACCATCTCTTTTAAGGGTCTGAGCTGTGGTGCAGTGGGTTAAAGGCATACCAGTTATGCCAGTTGCTGTAAGGCTTCTGTGCTGGCTAGGGTTCGAATCTCCTGGTGGGAAAGTGTTCTAAGGTTGTATAATCTCTTTTGCATGTTTAGGCAAGTTGTGCATTGAGCATAGAAACAGAGTTCTCCCATATTAACAGGAATTTGATGAAAGAACGTGAGTGCCCCTCACTATGCTCTTGTTGCCCTTGGGAGATGGTGATCTTTGGAAGTGAAATACTCCGAAGTTACCATCTCTTTTAAGGGTCTGAGCTGTGGTGCAGTGGGTTAAAGGCATACCAGTTATGCCAGTTGCTGTAAGGCTTTTGTGCTGGCTAGGGTTCGAATCTCCTGGTAGGAAAGTGTTCTTAGGTTGTATAATCTCTCTTGCGTGTTTAGGCAAGTTGTGCATTAAGCATATACACAGAGTACTCCCATATTAACAGGAATTTGATGAAAGAACGTGAGTAGCCCCTCACTATGCTCTCGTTGCCCTTGGGAGATGGTGATCTTTGGAGGTGAAATACTCCGAAGTTACCATCTCTTTTAAGGGTCTGAGCTGTGGTACAGTGGGTTAAAGACATACCAGTTATGCCAGTTGTTGTAAGGCTTCTGTGCTGGCAAGGGTTCGAATCTCCTGGTGGGAAAGTGTTCTAAGGTTGTATAATCTCTCTTGCCTGTTTAGGCAAGTTTTGCATTAAGCATAGGCACAGAGTTCTCCCATATTAACAGGAATTTGATGAAAGAATGTGAGTAGCCCCTCACTATGCTCTAGTTGCCCTTGGGAGATGGTCATCTCTGGAGATGAAATACTCCGAAGTTACCATCTCTTTTAAGGGTCTGAGCTGTGGTGCAGTAGGATAAAGGCGTACCAGTTTGGCAGTTGCTGTAAGGTTTTTGTGCTGGCTAGAGTTCGAATCTCCTGGTGGGAAAGTGTTCTAAGGTTGTGTAATCTCTCGTGCATGTTGTGTAATCTCTCTTAGGCAAGTTGTGCATTAAGCATAGACACAGAGTTCTCCCATATTAACAGGAATTTGATGAAAGAACGTGAGTAGCCCCTCACTATGGTCTCGTTGCCCTTGGGAGATGGTGATCTTTGGAGGAGAAATACTCAGAAGTTACCATCTCTTTTAAGGGTCTGAGCTGTGGTGCAGTAGGATAAAGGCGTACCAGTTTGCCAGTTGCTGTAAGGCTTCTGTGCTGGCTAGAGTTCGAATCTCCTGGTGGGAAAGTGTTCTAAGGTTGTATAATCTCTCTTGCACGTTTAGGCAAGTTGAGCATTAAGCATAGACACAGAGTTCTCCCATATTAACAGGAATTTGATGAAAGAACGTGAGTAGCTCCTCACTATGCTCTCGTTGCCCTTGGGAGATGGTGATCTTTGGAGGAGAAATACTCCGAAGTTACCATCTCTTTTAAGGGTCTGAGCTGTGGTGCAGTGGGTTAAAGGCATACCAGTTATGCCAGTTGCTGTAAGGCTTCTGTGCTGGCTAGGGTTCGAATCTCCTGGTGGCAAAGTGTTCTAAGGTTGTATAATCTCTTTTGCATGTTTAGGCAAGTTGTGCATTGAGCATAGAAACAGAGACCTCCCATATTAACAGGAATTTGATGAAAGAACGTGAGTGCCCCTCACTATGCTCTCGTTGCCCTTGGGAGATGGTGATCTTTGGAAGTGAAATACTCCGAAGTTACCATCTCTTTTAAGGGTCTGAGCTGTGGAGCAGTGGGTTAAAGGCATACCAGTTATGCCAGTTGCTGTAAGGCTTCTGTGCTGGCTAGGGTTCGAATCTCCTGGTAGGAAAGTGTTCTAAGGTTGTATAATCTCTCTTGCGTGTTTAGGCAAGTTGTGCATTAAGCATATACACAGAGTTCTCCCATATTAACAGGAATTTGATGAAAGAACGTGAGTAGCCCCTCACTATGCTCTCGTTGCCCTTGGGAGATGGTGATCTTTGGAGGTGAAATACTCCGAAATTACCACCTTTTTTAAGGGTCTGAGCTGTGGTGCAGTGGGCTAAAGGCGTACCAGTTATGCCAGTTGCTGTAAGGCTTCGGTGCTGGCTAGGGTTCGAATCTCCTGGTGGGAAAGTGTTCTAAGGTTGTATAATCTCTCTTGCGTGTTTAGGCAAGTTGTGCATTAAGCATAGACACAGAGTTCTCCCATATCAACAGGAATTTGATGAAAGAACGTGAGTAGGCTCTCACTATGCTCTCGTTGCCCTTGGGAGATGTTGATCTTTGGAGGTGAAATACTCCGAAGCTACCATCTCTTTTAAGGGTCTGAGCTGTGGTGCAGTGGGTTAAAGGCGTACCAGTTATGCCATTTGCTGTAAGGCTTCTGTGCTAGCTAGGGTTCAAATCTCCTGGTGGGAAAGTGTTCTAAGGTTTTTTAATCTCGCTTGCGTGTTGAGGCAAGTTGTGCATAAAGCATAGAAACAGAGTTCTCCCATATTAACAGGAATTTGATGAAAGAACGTGAGTGCCCCTCACTATGCTCTCGTTGCCCTTGGGAGATGGTGATCTTTGGAGGTGAAATACTCCGAAGTTACCATCTCTTTTAAGGGTCTGAGCTGTGGTACAGTGGGTTAAAGACATACCAGTTATGCCAGTTGCTCTAAGGCTTCTCTGCTTGCTAGGGTTCGAATCTCCTGGTGGGAAAGTGTTCTAAGGTTGTATAATCTCTCTTGCGTGTTTAGGCAAGTTGTGCATTAAGCATAGAAACAGAGTTCTCCCATATTAACAGGAATTTGATGAAAGAACGTGAGTGCCCCTCACTATGCTCTCGTTGCCCTTGGGAGATGGTGATCTTTGGAAGTGAAATACTCCGAAGTTACCATCTCCTTTAAGGGTCTGAGCTGTGGTGCAGTGGGTTAGAGACGTACCAGTTATGCCAGTTGCTGTAAGGCTTCTGTGCTGGCAAGGGTTCGAATCTCCTGGTAGGAAAGTGTTCTAAGGTTGTATAATCTCTCTTGCGTATTTAATTAAGTTGTGCATTAAGCATACACACAAGAGTTCTCCCATATTAACAGGAATTTGATGAAAGAACGTGATTAGCCTCTCACTATGCTCTAGTTGCCCTTGGGAGATGGTGATCTTTGAAGGTGAAATACTCCGAAGTTACCAGCTCTTTTAAGGGTCTGAGCTGTGGTGCAGAGGGCTAAAGGCGTACTAGTTATGCCAGTTGCTGTAAGGCTTCTGTGCTGGCTAGGGTTCAAATCTCCTGGTGGGAAAGTGTTCTAATGTTGTACAATCTCTCTTGCATGTTTAGGCAAGTTGTGCACTAAGCATAGACACAGAGTTCTCCCATATTGACAGGAATTTGATGAAAGAACGTGATTAGCCAATCACTATGCTCTAGTTGCCCTTGGGAGATGGTGATCTTTGAAGGTGAAATACTCCAAAGTTGCCATTTCTTTTAAAGGTCTGAGCTGTGGTGCAGTGGGCTAAAGGCGTACCAGTTATGCCAGTTGCTGTAATGCTTCTGTGCTGGCTACGGGTTCGAATCTCCTGGTGGGAAAGTGTTCTAAGGTTGTATAATCTCTCTTGCCTGTTTAGGCAAGTTGTGCATTAAGCATAGACACAGAGTTCTCCCATATTAACAGGAATTTGATGAAAGAACGTGAGTAGCCCCTCACTTTGCTCTAGTTGCCCTTGGGAGATGGTGATCTCTGGAGATGAAATACTCCGAAGTTACCATCTCTTTTAAGGGTCTGAGCTGTGGTGCAGTAGGATAAAGGCGTACCAGTTTGCCAGTTGCTGTAAGGCTTCTGTGCTGGCTAGAGTTCGAATCTCCTGGTGGGAAAGTGTTCTAAGGTTGTATAATCTCTCTTGCGTGTTTAGGCAAGTTGTGCATTAAGCATAGACACAGAGTTCTCCCATATTAACAGGAATTTGATGAAAGAACGTGAGTAGCTCCACACTATGCTCTCGTTGCCCTTGGGAGATGGTGATCTTTGGAGGAGAAATACTC
Source organism: Procambarus clarkii (assembly GCF_040958095.1). Taxonomy (NCBI): domain Eukaryota; kingdom Metazoa; phylum Arthropoda; class Malacostraca; order Decapoda; family Cambaridae; genus Procambarus; species Procambarus clarkii. Next base: position 1,949,327 of record NC_091220.1, read on the forward strand.
CGAAGTTACCATCTCTTTTAAGGGTCTGAGCTGTGGTGCAGTGGGTTAAAGGCATACCAGTTATGCCAGTTGCTGTAAGGCTTCTGTGCTGGCTAGGGTTCGAATCTCCTGATGGGAAAGTGTTCTAAGGTTGTATAATCTCTCTTGCATGTTTAGGCAAGTTGTGCATTGAGCATAGAAACAGAGTTCTCCCATATTAACAGGAATTTGATGAAAGAACGTGAGTAGCCCCTCACTATGCTCTCGTTGCCCTTGGGAGATGGTGATCTTTGGAGGTGAAATACTCCAAAATTACCACCTTTTTTAAGGGTCTGAGCTGTGGTGCAGTGGGCTAAAGGCGTACCAGTTATGCCAGTTGCTGTAAGGCTTCGGTGCTGGCTAGGGTTCGAATCTCCTGGTGGGAAAGTGTTCTAAGGTTGTATAATCTCTCTTGCGTGTTTAGGCAAGTTGTGCATTAAGCATAGACACAGAGTTCTCCCATATCAACAGGAATTTGATGAAAGAACGTGAGTAGGCTCTCACTATGCTCTCGTTGCCCTTGGGAGATGGTGATCTTTGGAGGTGAAATACTCCGAAGTTACCATCTCTTTTAAGGGTCTGAGCTGTGGTGCAGTGGGTTAAAGGCGTACCAGTTATGCCATTTGCTGTAAGGCTTCTGTGCTAGCTAGGGTTCAAATCTCCTGGTGGGAAAGTGTTCTAAGGTTTTTTAATCTCGCTTGCGTGTTGAGGCAAGTTGTGCATAAAGCATAGAAACAGAGTTCTCCCATATTAACAGGAATTTGATGAAAGAACGTGAGTGCCCCTCACTATGCTCTCGTTGCCCTTGGGAGATGGTGATCTTTGGAGGTGAAATACTCCGAAGTTACCATCTCTTTTAAGGGTCTGAGCTGTGGTACAGTGGGTTAAAGACATACCAGTTATGCCAGTTGCTCTAAGGCTTCTCTGCTTGCTAGGGTTCGAATCTCCTGGTGGGAAAGTGTTCTAAGGTTGTATAATCTCTCTTGCGTGTTTAGGCAAGTTGTGCATTAAGCATAGAAACAGAGTTCTCCCATATTAACAGGAATTTGATGAAAGAACGTGAGTGCCCCTCACTATGCTCTCGTTGCCCTTGGGAGATGGTGATCTTTGGAAGTGAAATACTCCGAAGTTACCATCTCCTTTAAGGGTCTGAGCTGTGGTGCAGTGGGTTAGAGACGTACCAGTTATGCCAGTTGCTGTAAGGCTTCTGTGCTGGCAAGGGTTCGAATCTCCTGGTAGGAAAGTGTTCTAAGGTTGTATAATCTCTCTTGCGTATTTAATTAAGTTGTGCATTAAGCATACACACAAGAGTTCTCCCATATTAACAGGAATTTGATGAAAGAACGTGATTAGCCTCTCACTATGCTCTAGTTGCCCTTGGGAGATGGTGATCTTTGAAGGTGAAATACTCCGAAGTTACCATCTCTTTTAAGGGTCTGAGCTGTGGTGCAGAGGGCTAAAGGCGTACTAGTTATGCCAGTTGCTGTAAGGCTTCTGTGCTGGCTAGGGTTCAAATCTCCTGGTGGGAAAGTGTTCTAATGTTGTACAATCTCTCTTGCATGTTTAGGCAAGTTGTGCACTAAGCATAGACACAGAGTTCTCCCATATTAACAGGAATTTGATGAAAGAACGTGATTAGCCAATCACTATGCTCTAGTTGCCCTTGGGAGATGGTGATCTTTGAAGGTGAAATACTCCAAAGTTGCCATTTCTTTTAAAGGTCTGAGCTGTGGTGCAGTGGGCTAAAGGCGTACCAGTTATGCCAGTTGCTGTAATGCTTCTGTGCTGGCTACGGGTTCGAATCTCCTGGTGGGAAAGTGTTCTAAGGTTGTATAATCTCTCTTGCCTGTTTAGGCAAGTTGTGCATTAAGCATAGACACAGAGTTCTCCCATATTAACAGGAATTTGATGAAAGAACGTGAGTAGCCCCTAACTTTGCTCTAGTTGCCCTTGGGAGATGGTGATCTCTGGAGATGAAATACTCCGAAGTTACCATCTCTTTTAAGGGTCTGAGCTGTGGTGCAGTAGGATAAAGGCGTACCAGTTTGCCAGTTGCTGTAAGGCTTCTGTGCTGGCTAGAGTTCGAATCTCCTGGTGGGAAAGTGTTCTAAGGTTGTATAATCTCTCTTGCGTGTTTAGGCAAGTTGTGCATTAAGCATAGACACAGAGTTCTCCCATATTAACAGGAATTTGATGAAAGAACGTGAGTAGCTCCTCACTATGCTCTCGTTGCCCTTGGGAGATGGTGATCTTTGGAGGAGAAATACTCCGAAGTTACCATCTCTTTTAAGGGTCTGAGCTGTGGTGCAGTGGGTTAAAGGCATACCAGTTATGCCAGTTGCTGTAAGGCTTCTGTGCTGGCTAGGGTTCGAATCTCCTGATGGGAAAGTGTTCTAAGGTTGTATAATCTCTCTTGCATGTTTAGGCAAGTTGTGCATTGAGCATAGAAACAGAGTTCTCCCATATTAACATTAATTTGATGAAAGAATGTGAGTGCCCCTCACTATGCTCTCGTTGCCCTTGGGAGATGGTGATCTTTGGAAGTGAAATACTCCGAAGTTACCATCTCTTTTAAGGGTCTGAGCTGTGGTGCAGTAGGATAAAGGCGTACCAGTTTGCCAGTTGCTGTAAGGCTTCTGTGCTGGCTAGAGTTCGAATCTCCTGGTGGGAAAGTGTTCTAAGGTTGTATAATCTCTCTTGCATGTTTAGGCAAGTTGTGCATTAAGCATAGACACAGAGTTCTCCCATATTAACAGGAATTTGATGAAAGAACGTGAGTAGCTCCTCACTATGCTCTCGTTGCCCTTGGGAGATGGTGATCTTTGGAGGAGAAATACTCCGAAGTTACCATCTCTTTTAAGGGTCTGAGCTGTGGTGCAGTGGGTTAAAGGCATACCAGTTATGCCAGTTGCTGTAAGGCTTCTGTGCTGGCTAGGGTTCGAATCTCCTGGTGGGAAAGTGTTCTAAGGTTGTATAATCTCTTTTGCATGTTTAGGCAAGTTGTGCATTGAGCATAGAAACAGAGTTCTCCCATATTAACAGGAATTTGATGAAAGAACGTGAGTGCCCCTCACTATGCTCTCGTTGCCCTTGGGAGATGGTGATCTTTGGAAGTGAAATACTCCGAAGTTACCATCTCTTTTAAGGGTCTGAGCTGTGGTGCAGTGGGTTAAATGGATACCAGTTATGCCAGTTGCTGTAAGGCTTCTGTGCTGGCTAGGGTTCGAATCTCCTGGTAGGAAAGTGTTCTAAGGTTGTATAATCTCTCTTGCGTGTTTAGGCAAGTTGTGCATTAAGCATAGACACAGAGTTCTCCCATATTAACAGGAATTTGATGAAAGAACGTGAGTAGCTCCTCACTATGCTCTCGTTGCCCTTGGGAGATGGTGATCTTTGGAGGAGAAATACTCCGAAGTTACCATCTCTTTTAAGGGTCTGAGCTGTGGTGCAGTGGGTTAAAGGCATACCAGTTATGCCAGTTGTTGTAAGGCTTCTGTGCTGGCAAGGGTTCGAATCTCCTGGTGGGAAAGTGTTCTAATGTTGTACAATCTCTCTTGCATGTTTAGGCAAGTTGTGCATTAAGCATAGACACAGAGTTCTCCCATATTAACAGGAATTTGATGAAAGAACGTGATTAGCCAATCACTATGCTCTAGTTGCCCTTGGGAGATGGTGATCTTTGAAGGTGAAATACTCCGAAGTTACCATCTCTTTTAAAGGTCTGAGCTGTGGTGCAGTGGGCTAAAGGCGTACCAGTTATACCAGTTGCTGTAAGGCTTCTGTGCTGGCTAGGGTTCGAATCTCCTCGTGGGAAAGTGTTCTAAGGTTGTATAATCTCTCTTGCCTGTTTAGGCAAGTTGTGCATTAAGCATAACACAGAGTTCTCCCATATTAACAGGAATTTGATGAAAGAATGTGAGTAGCCGCTCACTATGCTCTAGTTGCCCTTGGGAGATGGTGATCTCTGGAGGTGAAATACTCCGAAGTTACCATCTCTTTTAAGGGTCTGAGCTGTGGTGCAGTAGGATAAAGGCGTACCAGTTTGCCAGTTGCTGTAAGGCTTCTGTGCTGGCTAGAGTTCGAATCTCCTGGTGGGAAAGTGTTCTAAGGTTGTATAATCTCTCTTGCGTGTTTAGGCAAGTTGTGCATTAAGCATAGACACAGAGTTCTCCCATATTAACAGGAATTTGATGAAAGAACGTGAGTAGCTCCTCACTATGCTCTCGTTGCCCTTGGGAGATGGTGATCTTTGGAGGAGAAATACTCCGAAGTTACCATCTCTTTTAAGGGTCTGAGCTGTGGTGCAGTGGGTTAAAGGCATACCAGTTGCTGTAAGGCTTCTGTGCTGGCTAGGGTTCGAATCTCCTGATGGGAAAGTGTTCTAAGGTTGTATAATCTCTCTTGCATGTTTAGGCAAGTTGTGCATTGACCATAGAAACAGAGTTCTCCCATATTAACATTAATTTGATGAAAGAACGTGAGTGCCCCTCACTATGCTCTCGTTGCCCTTGGGAGATGGTGATCTTTGGAAGTGAAATACTCCGAAGTTACCATCTCTTTTAAGGGTCTGAGCTGTGGTGCAGTAGGATAAAGGCGTACCAGTTTGCCAGTTGCTGTAAGGCTTCTGTGCTGGCTAGAGTTCGAATCTCCTGGTGGGAAAGTGTTCTAAGGTTGTATAATCTCTCTTGCATGTTTAGGCAAGTTGTGCATTAAGCATAGACACAGAGTTCTCCCATATTAACAGGAATTTGATGAAAGAACGTGAGTAGCTCCTCACTATGCTCTCGTTGCCCTTGGGAGATGGTGATCTTTAGAGGAGAAATACTCCGAAGTTACCATCTCTTTTAAGGGTCTGAGCTGTGGTGCAGTGGCTTAAAGGCATACCAGTTATGCCAGTTGCTGTAAGGCTTCTGTGCTGGCTAGGGTTCGAATCTCCTGGTGGGAAAGTGTTCTAAGGTTGTATAATCTCTTTTGCATGTTTAGGCAAGTTGTGCATTGAGCATAGAAACAGAGTTCTCCCATATTAACAGGAATTTGATGAAAGAACGTGAGTGCCCCTCACTATGCTCTCGTTGCCCTTGGGAGATGGTGATCTTTGGAAGTGAAATACTCCGAAGTTACCATCTCTTTTAAGGGTCTGAGCTGTGGTGCAGTGGGTTAAAGGCATACCAGTTATGCCAGTTGCTGTAAGGCTTCTGTGCTGGCTAGGGTTCGAATCTCCTGGTAGGAAAGTGTTCTAAGGTTGTATAATCTCTCTTGCGTGTTTAGGCAAGTTGTGCATTAAGCATATACACAGAGTACTCCCATATTAACAGGAATTTGATGAAAGAACGTGAGTAGCCCCTCACT
>NC_091220.1:1955193-1995017 GCF_040958095.1 Procambarus clarkii
TACGCTTTTAACCCACTGCACCAGAGCTCAGACCCTTAAAAGAGATGGTAACTTCAGAGTATTTCACCTCCAAAGATCACAATCTCCCAAGGGCAACTAGAGCATAGTGAGGGGCTACTCACGTTCTTTCATCAAATTCCTGTTAATATGGGAGAACTCTGTGTCTATGCTTAATGCACAACTTGCCTAAACACGCAAGAGAGATTATACAACCTTAGAACACTTTCCCACCAGGAGATTCGAACCCTAGCCTGCACAGAAGCCTTACAGCAAATGGCATAACTTGTAAGCCTTTAACCCACTGCACCAGAGCTCAGACCCTTAAAAAGAGATGGTAACTTCGGAGTATTTCACCTCCAAAGATCACCATCTCCCAAGGGCAACAAGAGCATAGTGAGGGGCTACTCACGTTCTTTCATCAAATTCCTCTTAATATGGAAGAACTCTGTGTCTATGCTTAATGCACAACTTGATTAAACACGCAAGACAGATTGTACAACATTAGAACACTTTCCCACCAGGAGATTCGAATCCTAGCCAGCACAGAAGCCTTACAGCAACTGGCATAACTGGTACACCTTTATCCCACTGCACCACAGCTCAGACCCTCAAAATTGATGGTAACTTCGGAGTATTTCACCTCCAAAGATCACCATCTCCCAAGGGCAACTAGAGAATAGTGAGGGGCTACTCACGTTCTTTCATCAAATTCCTGTTAATATGGGAGAACTCTGTGTCTATGTTTAATGCACAACTTGCCTAAATACGCAAGAGAGATTATACAACATTAGAACACTTTCCCACCAGGAGATTCGAACCCTAGCCAGCACAGAAGCCTAACAGCAACTGGCATAACTGGTACACCGTAAACCCACTGCACCAGAGCTCAGACCCTTCATAGAGATGGTAACTTCAGAGTATTTCACCTCCAAAGATCACAATCTCCCAAGAGCAACTAGAGCATAGTGAGGGGCTACTCACCTTCTTTCATCAAATTCCTGTTAATATGGGAGAACTCTGTGTCTATGCTTAATGCACAACTTGCCTAAACACGCAAGAGAGATTATACAACCTTAGAACACTTTCCCACCAGGAGATTCGAACCCTAGCCAGCACTGAAGCCTTACAGCAACTGGCATAACTGGTACGCCTTTAACCCACTGCACCAGAGCTCAGACCCTGAAAAGAGATGGTAACTTCGGAGTATTTCACCTCCAAAGATCACCATCTCCCAAGGGCAACTAGAGCATAGTGAGGGGCTACTCACGTTCTTTCATCAAATTCCTGTTAATATGGGAGAACTCTGTGTCTATGCTTAATGCACAACTTGCCTAAACACGCAAGAGAGATTATACAACATTAGAACACTTTGCTACCAGGAGGTTCGAACCCTAGCCATCACAGAAGCCTGACAGCAACTGGCATAACTGGTACGCCTTTAGCCCACTGCACCAGAGCTCAGACCCTGAAAAGAGATGGTAACTTCGGAGTATTTCACCTCCAAAGGTCACCATCTCCCAAGGGCAACTAGAGCATAGTGAGGGGCTACTCACGTTCTTTCATCAAATTCCTGTTAATATGGGAGAACTCTGTGTCTATGCTTAATGCACAACTTGCCTAAACACGCAAATGAGATTATACAACCTTAGAACACTTTCCCACCAGGAGATTCGAACCCTAGCCAGCACTGAAACCTTACAGCAACTGGCATAACTGGTACGCCTTTAACCCACTGCACCAGAGCTCAGACCCTGAAAAGAGATGGTAACTTCGGAGTATTTCACCTCTAAAGATCACCATCTCCCAAGGGCAACTATAGCATAGTGAGGGGCTACTCACGTTCTTTCATCAAATTCCTGTTAATATGGGAGAACTCTGTGTCTATGCTTAATGCACAACTTGCCTAAACACGCAAGAGAGATTATACAACCTTAGAACACTTTCCCACCAGGAGATTCGTACGCTAGCCAGCACAGAAGACTTACAGCAAATGGCATAACTGGTACGCCTTAAACCCACTGCACCACAGCTCAGACCATTAAAGGAGATGGTAACTTCAGAGTATTTCACCTCCAAAGATCACCAGTATCCCAAGGGCAACTAGAGCATAGTGAGGGGCTACTCACTGTCTTTCATCAAATTCCTATTAATATGGGAGAACTCTGTGTCTATGCTTAATGCACAACTTGCCTAAACAGGCAAGAGAGATTATACAACCTTAGAACACTTTCCCACCAGGAGATTCGAACCCTAGCCAGCACAGAAGCCTAACAGCAACTGGCATAACTGGTACGCCTTTTAACCCACTGCACCAGAGCTCAGACCCTTAAAAGAGATGGTAACTTCAGAGTATTTCACGTCCAAAGATCACAATCTCCCAAGGGCAACTAGAGCATAGTGAGGGGCTACTCACGTTCTTTCATCAAATTCCTGTTAATATGGGAGAACTCTGTGTCTATGCTTAATGCACAACTTGCCTAAACACGCAAGAGAGATTATACAACCTTAGAACACTTTCCCACCAGGAGATTCGAACCCTAGCCAGCACATGAAGCCTTACAGCAACTGGCATAACTGGTACGCCTTTAACCCACTGCACCAGAGCTCAGACCCTGAAAAGAGATGGTAACTTCGGAGTATTTCACCTCCAAAGATCACCATCTCCCAAGGGCAACTAGAGCATAGTGAGGGGCTACTCACGTTCTTTCATCAAATTCCTGTTAATATGGGAGAACTCTGTGTCTATGCTTAATGCACAACTTGCCTAAACACGCAAGAGAGATTATACAACCTTAGAACACTTTCCCACCAGGAGATTCGAACCCTAGCCAGCACATGAAGCCTTACAGCAACTGGCATAACTGGTACGCCTTTAACCCACTGCACCAGAGCTCAGACCCTGAAAAGAGATGGTAACTTCGGAGTATTTCACCTCCAAAGATCACCATCTCCCAAGGGCAACTAGAGCATAGTGAGGGGCTACTCACGTTCTTTCATCAAATTCCTGTTAATATGGGAGAACTCTGTGTCTATGCTTAATGCACAAATTGCCTAAACACGCAAGAGAGATTATACAACATTAGAACACTTTGCAACCAGGAGGTTCGAACCCTAGCCATCACAGAAGCCTGACAGCAACTGGCATAACTGGTACGCCTTTAAGCCCACTGCACCAGAGCTCAGACCCTGAAAAGAGATGGTAACTTCGGAGTATTTCACCTCCAAAGGATCACTATCTCCCAAGGGCAACTAGAGCATAGTGAGGGGCTACTCACGTTCTTTCATCAAATTCCTGTTAATATGGGAGAACTCTGTGTCTTTGCCTAATGCACAACTTGCCTAAACACGCAAGAGAGATTATACAACCTTAGAACACTTTCCCACCAGGAGATTCGAACCCTAGCCATGCACAGAAGCCTTACAGCAAATGGCATAACTGGTAAGCCTTTAACCCACTGCACCAGAGCTCAGACCCTTAAAAGAGATGGTAACTTCGGAGTATTTCACCTCCAAAGATCACCATCTCCCAAGGGCAACTAGAGCATAGTGAGGGGCTACTCACGTTCTTTCATCAAATTCCTGTTAATATATGGAGAACTCTGTGTCTATGCTTAATGCACAACTTGACTAAACACGCAAGAGAGATTATACAACATTAGAACACTTTCCCACCAGGAGATTCGAACCCTAGCCAGCACAGAAGCCTTACAGCAACTGGCATAACTGGTACGCCTTTACCCACTGCACCACAGCTCAGACCCTTAAAATGAGATGGTAACTTCGGAGTATTTCACCTCCAAAGATCACCATCTCCCAAGGGCAACTAGAGCATAGTGAGGGGCTACTCACGTTCTTTCATCAAATTCCTGTTAATATGGGAGAACTCTGTGTCTATGCTTAATGCACAACTTGCCTAAACATCGCAAGAGAGATTATACAACATTAGAACACTTTCCCACCAGGAGATTCGAACCCTAGCCAGCACAGAAGCCTAACAGCAACTGGCATAACTGGTACGCTTTTAACCCACTGCACCAGAGCTCAGACCCTTAAAAGAGATGGTAACTTCAGAGTATTTCACCTCCAAAGATCACAATCTCCCAAGAGCAACTAGAGCATAGTGAGGGGCTACTCACGTTCTTTCATCAAATTCCTGTTAATATGGGAGAACTCTGTGTCTATGCTTAATGCACAACTTGCCTAAACACGCAAGAGAGATTATACAACCTTAGAACACTTTCCCACCAGGAGATTCGAACCCTAGCCAGCACAGAAGCCTAACAGCAACTGGCATAACTGGTACGCTTTTAACCCACTGCACCAGAGCTCAGACCCTTAAAAGAGATGGTAACTTCAGAGTATTTCACCTTCAAAGATCACAATCTCCCAAGGGCAACTAGAGCATAGTGAGGGGCTACTCACGTTCTTTCATCAAATTCCTGTTAATATGGGAGAACTCTGTGTCTATGCTTAATGCACAACTTGCCTAAACACGCAAGAGAGATTATACAACCTTAGAACACTTTCCCACCAGGAGATTCGTACGCTAGCCAGCACAGAAGACTTACAGCAAATGGCATAACTGGTACGCCTTAAACCCACTGCACCACAGCTCAGACCATTAAAGGAGATGGTAACTTCAGAGTATTTGCACCTCCAAAGATCACCGTATCCCAAGGGCAATCTAGAGCATAGTGAGGGGCTACTCACTGTCTTTCATCAAATTCCTATTAATATGGGAGAACTCTGTGTCTATGCTTAATGCACAACTTGCCTAAACAGGCAAGAGAGATTATACAACCTTAGAACACTTTCCCACCAAGGAGATTCGAACCCTAGCCAGCACAGAAGCCTTACAGCAAATGGCATAACTGGTACACCGTAAACCCACTGCACCACAGCTCTGACCCTTAAATGAGATGGTAACTTCGGAGTATTTCACCTCCAAAGATCACCATCTCCCAAGGGCAACTAGAGCATAGTGAGGGGCTACTCACATTCTTTCATCAAATTCCTGTTAATATATGAGAACTCTGTGTCTATGCTTAATGCACAACTTACCTAAACACGCAAGAGAGATTATACAACTTTAGAACACTTTCCCACCAGGAGATTCGAACCCTAGCCAGCACAGAAGCTTACAGCAACTGGCATAACTGGTACGCCTTTAGCCCACTGCACCACAGCTCAGGCCTTTAAAAGAGATGGTAACTTCGGAGTATTTCTCCTCCAAAGATCACCATCTCTCAAGGGCAACTAGAGCATAGTTAGGGGCTACTCACGTTCTTTCATCAAATTCCTGTTAATATGGGAGAACTCTGTGTCTATGCTTAATGCACAACTTGCCTAAACACGCAAGAGAGATTATACAACCTTAGAACACTTTCCCACCAGGAGATTCGAACCCTAGCCAGCACAGAAGCCTAACAGCAACTGGCATAACTGGTACGCTTTTATCCCACTGCACCAGAGCTCAGACCCTTAAAAGAGATGGTAACTTCAGAGTATTTCACCTCCAAAGATCACAATCTCCCAAGGGCAACTAGAGCATAGTGAGGGGCTACTCACGTTCTTTCATCAAATTCCTGTTAATATGGGAGAACTCTGTGTCTATGCTTAATGCACAACTTGCCTAAACACGCAAGAGAGATTATACAACCTTAGAACACTTTCCCACCAGGAGATTCGAACCCTAGCCAGCACTGAAGCCTTACAGCAACTGGCATAACTGGTACGCCTTTAACCCACTGCACCAGAGCTCAGACCCTGAAAAGAGATGGTAACTTCGGAGTATTTCACCTCCAAAGATCACCATCTCCCAAGGGCAACTAGAGCATAGTGAGGGGCTACTCACGTTCTTTCATCAAATTCCTGTTAATATGGGAGAACTCTGTGTCTATGCTTAATGCACAACTTGCCTAAACACGCAAGAGAGATTATACAACCTTAGAACACTTTCCCACCAGGAGATTCGAACCCTAGCCAGCACTGAAGCCTTACAGCAACTGGCATAACTGGTACGCCTTTAACCCACTGCACCAGAGCTCAGACCCTGAAAAGAGATGGTAACTTCGGAGTATTTCACCTCCAAAGATCACCATCTCCCAAGGGCAACTAGAGCATAGTGAGGGGCTACTCACGTTCTTTCATCAAATTCCTGTTAATATGGGAGAACTCTGTGTCTATGCTTAATGCACAACTTGCCTAAACACGCAAGAGAGATTATACAACATTAGAACACTTTGCCTACCAGGAGGATTCGAACCCTAGCCATCACAGAAGCCTGACAGCAACTGGCATAACTGGTACGCCTTTAGCCCACTGCACCAGAGCTCAGACCCTGAAAAGAGATGGTAACTTCGGAGTATTTCACCTCCAAAGGATCACCATCTCCCAAGGGCAACTAGAGCATAGTGAGGGGCTACTCACGTTCTTTCATCAAATTCCTGTTAATATGGGAGAACTCTGTGTCTATGCTTAATGCACAACTTGCCTAAACACGCAAGAGAGATTATACAACATTAGAACACTTTGCTACCAGGAGGTTCGAACCCTAGCCATCACAGAAGCCTGACAGCAACTGGCATAACTGGTACGCCTTTAGCCCACTGCACCACATCTCAGAACCTTAAAAGAGATGGTAACTTCGGAGTATTTCACCTATAAAGATCACCATCTCCCAAGGGCATCTAAAGCATAGTGAGGGGCTACTCACGTTCTTTCATCAAATTCCTGTTAATATGGGAGAACTCTGTGTCTATGCTTAATGCACAACTTGCCTAAACACGCAAGAGAGATTATACAACCTTAGAACACTTTCCCACCAGGAGATTCGTACCCTAGCCAGCACAGAAGACTTACAGCAAATGGCATAACTGGTACGCCTTAAACCCACTGCACCACAGCTCAGACCGTTAAAGGAGATGGTAACTTCAGAGTATTTCACCTCCAAAGATCACCATCTCCCAAGGGCAACTAGAGCATAGTGAGGCGCTACTCACTGTCTTTCATCAAATTCCTATTAATATGGGAGAACTCTGTGTCTATGCTTAATGCACAACTTGCCTAAACAGGCAAGAGAGATTATACAACCTTAGAACACTTTCCCACCAGGAGATTCGAGCCCTAGCCAGCACAGAAGCCTTACAGCAAATGGCATAACTGGTACACCGTAAACCCACTGCACCACAGCTCTGACCCTTAAATGAGATGGTAACTTCGGAGTATTTCACCTCCAAAGATCACCATCTCCCAAGGGCAACTAGAGCATAGTGAGGGGCTACTCACATTCTTTCATCAAATTCCTGTTAATATATGAGAACTCTGTGTCAATGCTTAATGCACAACTTACCTAAACACGCAAGAGAGATTATACAACCTTAGAACACTTTCCCACCAGGAGATTCGAACCCTAGCCAGCATCAGAAGCTTTACAGCAACTGGCATAACTGGTACGCCTTTACCCACTGCACCACAGCTCAGGCCCTTAAAAGAGATGGTAACTTCGGAGTATTTCTCCTCCAAAGATCACCATCTCTCAAGGGCAACTAGAGCATAGTGAGGGGCTACTCACGTTCTTTCATCAAATTCCTGTTAATATGGGAGAACTCTGTGTCTATGCTTAATGCACAACTTGCCTAAACACGCAAGAGAGATTATACAACCTTAGAACACTTTCCCACCAGGAGATTCGAACCCTAGCCTGCACAGAAGCCTTACAGCAAATGGCATAACTGGTAAGCCTTTAACCCACTGCACCAGAGCTCAGACCCTTAAAAAGAGATGGTAACTTCAGAGTATTTCACCTCCAAAGATCACAATCTCCCAAGGGCAACTAGAGCATAGTGAGGGGCTACTCACGTTCTTTCATCAAATTCCTGTTAATATGGGAGAACTCTGTGTCTATGCTTAATGCACAACTTGCCTAAACACGCAAGAGAGATTATACAACCTTAGAACACTTTCCCACCAGGAGATTCGAACCCTAGCCAGCACAGAAGCCTAACAGCAAATGGCATAACTGGTACGCTTTTAACCCACTGCACCAGAGCTCAGACCCTTAAAAGAGATGGTAACTTCAGAGTATTTCACCTCCAAAGATCACAATCTCCCAAGGGCAACTAGAGCATAGTGAGGGGCTACTCACGTTCTTTCATCAAATTCCTGTTAATATGGGAGAACTCTGTGTCTATGCTTAATGCACAACTTGCCTAAACACGCAAGAGAGATTATACAACCTTAGAACACTTTCCCACCAGGAGATTCGAACCCTAGCCAGCACATGAAGCCTTACAGCAACTGGCATAACTGGTACGCCTTTAACCCACTGCACCAGAGCTCAGACCCTGAAAAGAGATGGTAACTTCAGGAGTATTTCACCTCCAAAGATCACCATCTCCCAAGGGCAACTATAGCATAGTGAGGGGCTACTCACGTTCTTTCATCAAATTCCTGTTAATATGGGAGAACTCTGTGTCTATGCTTAATGCACAACTTGCCTAAACACGCAAGAGAGATTATACAACCTTAGAACACTTTCCCACCAGGAGATTCGAACCCTAGCCAGCACAGAAGCCTTACAGCAACTGGCATAACTGGTACGCCTTAACCCACTGCACCACAGCTTCAGACCCTTAAATGAGATGGTAACTTCGGAGTATTTCACCTCCAAAGATCACCATCTCCCAAGGGCAACTAGAGCATAGTGAGGGGCTACTCACATTCTTTCATCAAATTCCTGTTAATATGGAGAACTCTGTGTCTATGCTTAATGCACAACTTGCCTAAACACGCAAGAGAGATTATACAACCTTAGAACACTTTCCCACCAGGAGATTCGTACGCTAGCCAGCACAGAAGACTTACAGCAAATGGCATAACTGGTACGCCTTAAACCCACTGCACCACAGCTCAGACCATTAAAGGAGATGGTAACTTCAGAGTATTTCACCTCCAAAGATCACCATATCCCAAGGGCAACTAGAGCATAGTGAGGGGCTACTCACTGTCTTTCATCAAATTCCTATTAATATGGGAGAACTCTGTGTCTATGCTTAATGCACAACTTGCCTAAACAGGCAAGAGAGATTATACAACCTTAGAACACTTTCCCACCAGGAGATTCGAACCCTAGCCAGCACAGAAGCCTTACAGCAAATGGCATAACTGGTACACCGTAAACCCACTGCACCACAGCTCTGACCCTTAAATGAGATGGTAACTTCGGAGTATTTCACCTCCAAAGATCACCATCTCCCAAGGGCAAAAAGAGCATAGTGAGGGGCTACTCACATTCTTTCATCAAATTCCTGTTAATATATGAGAACTCTGTGTCTATGCTTAATGCACAACTTACCTAAACACGCAAGAGAGATTATACAACTTTAGAACACTTTCCCACCAGGAGATTCGAACCCTAGCCAGCACAGAAGCTTTACAGCAACTGGCATAACTGGTACGCCTTTACCCACTGCACCACAGCTCAGGCCCTTAAAAGAGATGGTAACTTTGGAGTATTTCTCCTCCAAAGATCACCATCTCTCAAGGGCAACTAGAGCATAGTGAGGGGCTACTCACGTTCTTTCATCAAATTCCTGTTAATATGGGAGAACTCTGTGTCTATGCTTAATGCACAACTTGCCTAAACACGCAAGAGAGATTATACAACCTTAGAACACTTTCCCACCAGGAGATTCGAACCCTAGCCAGCACAGAAGCCTAACAGCAACTGGCATAACTGGTACGCTTTTAACCCACTGCACCAGAGCTCAGACCCTTAAAAGAGATGGTAACTTCAGAGTATTTCACCTCCAAAGATCACAATCTCCCAAGGGCAACTAGAGCATAGTGAGGGGCTACTCACGTTCTTTCATCAAATTCCTGTTAATATGGGAGAACTCTGTGTCTATGCTTAATGCACAACTTGCCTAAACACGCAAGAGAGATTATACAACCTTAGAACACTTTCCCACCAGGAGATTCGAACCCTAGCCTGCACAGAAGCCTTACAGCAAATGGCATAACTTGTAAGCCTTTAACCCACTGCACCAGAGCTCAGACCCTTAAAAAGAGATGGTAACTTCGGAGTATTTCACCTCCAAAGATCACCATCTCCCAAGGGCAACAAGAGCATAGTGAGGGGCTACTCACGTTCTTTCATCAAATTCCTCTTAATATGGAAGAACTCTGTGTCTATGCTTAATGCACAACTTGATTAAACACGCAAGACAGATTGTACAACATTAGAACACTTTCCCACCAGGAGATTCGAATCCTAGCCAGCACAGAAGCCTTACAGCAACTGGCATAACTGGTACACCTTTATCCCACTGCACCACAGCTCAGACCCTCAAAATTGATGGTAACTTCGGAGTATTTCACCTCCAAAGATCACCATCTCCCAAGGGCAACTAGAGAATAGTGAGGGGCTACTCACGTTCTTTCATCAAATTCCTGTTAATATGGGAGAACTCTGTGTCTATGTTTAATGCACAACTTGCCTAAATACGCAAGAGAGATTATACAACATTAGAACACTTTCCCACCAGGAGATTCGAACCCTAGCCAGCACAGAAGCCTAACAGCAACTGGCATAACTGGTACACCGTAAACCCACTGCACCAGAGCTCAGACCCTTCATAGAGATGGTAACTTCAGAGTATTTCACCTCCAAAGATCACAATCTCCCAAGAGCAACTAGAGCATAGTGAGGGGCTACTCACCTTCTTTCATCAAATTCCTGTTAATATGGGAGAACTCTGTGTCTATGCTTAATGCACAACTTGCCTAAACACGCAAGAGAGATTATACAACCTTAGAACACTTTCCCACCAGGAGATTCGAACCCTAGCCAGCACTGAAGCCTTACAGCAACTGGCATAACTGGTACGCCTTTAACCCACTGCACCAGAGCTCAGACCCTGAAAAGAGATGGTAACTTCGGAGTATTTCACCTCCAAAGATCACCATCTCCCAAGGGCAACTAGAGCATAGTGAGGGGCTACTCACGTTCTTTCATCAAATTCCTGTTAATATGGGAGAACTCTGTGTCTATGCTTAATGCACAACTTGCCTAAACACGCAAGAGAGATTATACAACATTAGAACACTTTGCTACCAGGAGGTTCGAACCCTAGCCATCACAGAAGCCTGACAGCAACTGGCATAACTGGTACGCCTTTAGCCCACTGCACCAGAGCTCAGACCCTGAAAAGAGATGGTAACTTCGGAGTATTTCACCTCCAAAGGTCACCATCTCCCAAGGGCAACTAGAGCATAGTGAGGGGCTACTCACGTTCTTTCATCAAATTCCTGTTAATATGGGAGAACTCTGTGTCTATGCTTAATGCACAACTTGCCTAAACACGCAAATGAGATTATACAACCTTAGAACACTTTCCCACCAGGAGATTCGAACCCTAGCCAGCACTGAAACCTTACAGCAACTGGCATAACTGGTACGCCTTTAACCCACTGCACCAGAGCTCAGACCCTGAAAAGAGATGGTAACTTCGGAGTATTTCACCTCTAAAGATCACCATCTCCCAAGGGCAACTATAGCATAGTGAGGGGCTACTCACGTTCTTTCATCAAATTCCTGTTAATATGGGAGAACTCTGTGTCTATGCTTAATGCACAACTTGCCTAAACACGCAAGAGAGATTATACAACCTTAGAACACTTTCCCACCAGGAGATTCGTACGCTAGCCAGCACAGAAGACTTACAGCAAATGGCATAACTGGTACGCCTTAAACCCACTGCACCACAGCTCAGACCATTAAAGGAGATGGTAACTTCAGAGTATTTCACCTCCAAAGATCACCGTATCCCAAGGGCAACTAGAGCATAGTGAGGGGCCACTCACTGTCTTTCATCAAATTCCTATTAATATGGGAGAACTCTGTGTCTATGCTTAATGCACAACTTGCCTAAACAGGCAAGAGAGATTATACAACCTTAGAACACTTTCCCACCAGGAGATTCGAACCCTAGCCAGCACAGAAGCCTAACAGCAACTGGCATAACTGGTACGCTTTTAACCCACTGCACCAGAGCTCAGACCCTTAAAAGAGAAGGTAACTTCAGAGTATTTCACGTCCAAAGATCACAATCTCCCAAGGGCAACTAGAGCATAGTGAGGGGCTACTCACGTTCTTTCATCAAATTCCTGTTAATATGGGAGAACTCTGTGTCTATGCTTAATGCACAACTTGCCTAAACACGCAAGAGAGATTATACAACCTTAGAACACTTTCCCACCAGGAGATTCGAACCCTAGCCAGCACTGAAGCCTTACAGCAACTGGCATAACTGGTACGCCTTTAACCCACTGCACCAGAGCTCAGACCCTGAAAAGAGATGGTAACTTCGGAGTATTTCACCTCCAAAGATCACCATCTCCCAAGGGCAACTAGAGCATAGTGAGGGGCTACTCACGTTCTTTCATCAAATTCCTGTTAATATGGGAGAACTCTGTGTCTATGCTTAATGCACAACTTGCCTAAACACGCAAGAGAGATTATACAACCTTAGAACACTTTCCCACCAGGAGATTCGAACCCTAGCCAGCACTGAAGCCTTACAGCAACTGGCATAACTGGTACGCCTTTAACCCACTGCACCAGAGCTCAGACCCTGAAAAGAGATGGTAACTTCGGAGTATTTCACCTCCAAAGATCACCATCTCCCAAGGGCAACTAGAGCATAGTGAGGGGCTACTCACGTTCTTTCATCAAATTCCTGTTAATATGGGAGAACTCTGTGTCTATGCTTAATGCACAAATTGCCTAAACACGCAAGAGAGATTATACAACATTAGAACACTTTGCAACCAGGAGGTTCGAACCCTAGCCATCACAGAAGCCTGACAGCAACTGGCATAACTGGTACGCCTTTAGCCCACTGCACCAGAGCTCAGACCCTGAAAAGAGATGGTAACTTCGGAGTATTTCACCTCCAAAGGTCACTATCTCCCAAGGGCAACTAGAGCATAGTGAGGGGCTACTCACGTTCTTTCATCAAATTCCTGTTAATATGGGAGAACTCTGTGTCTTTGCCTAATGCACAACTTGCCTAAACACGCAAGAGAGATTATACAACATTAGAACACTTTCCCACCAGGAGATTCGAACCCTAGCCTGCACAGAAGCCTTACAGCAAATGGCATAACTGGTAAGCCTTTAACCCACTGCACCAGAGCTCAGACCCTTAAAAAGAGATGGTAACTTCGGAGTATTTCACCTCCAAAGACCACCATCTCCCAAGGGCAACAAGAGCATAGTGAGGGGCTACTCACGTTCTTTCATCAAATTCCTCTTAATATGGAAGAACTCTGTGTCTATGCTTAATGCACAACTTGATTAAACACGCAAGACAGATTGTACAACATTAGAACACTTTCCCACCAGGAGATTCGAATCCTAGCCAGCACAGAAGCCTTACAGCAACTGGCATAACTGGTACACCTTTATACCTCTGCACCACAGCTCAGACCCTCAAAATTGATGGTAACTTCGGAGTATTTCACCTCCAAAGATCACCATCTCCCAAGGGCAACTAGAGAATAGTGAGGGGCTACTCACGTTCTTTCATCAAATTCCTGTTAATATGGGAGAACTCTGTGTCTATGTTTAATGCACAACTTGCCTAAATTCGCAAGAGATATTATACAACATTAGAACACTTTCCCACCAGGAGATTCGAACCCTAGCCAGCACAGAAGCCTAACAGCAACTGGCATAACTGGTACGCTTTTAACCCACTGCACCAGAGCTCAGACCCTTAAAAGAGATGGTAACTTCAGAGTATTTCACCTCCAAAGATCACAATCTCCCAAGAGCAACTAGAGCATAGTGAGGGGCTACTCACGTTCTTTCATCAAATTCCTGTTAATATGGGAGAACTCTGTGTCTATGCTTAATGCACAACTTGCCTAAACACGCAAGAGAGATTATACAACCTTAGAACACTTTCCCACCAGGAGATTCGAACCCTAGCCAGCACAGAAGCCTAACAGCAACTGGCATAACTGGTACGCTTTTAACCCACTGCACCAGAGCTCAGACCCTTAAAAGAGATGGTAACTTCAGAGTATTTCACCTTCAAAGATCACAATCTCCCAAGGGCAACTAGAGCATAGTGAGGGGCTACTCACGTTCTTTCATCAAATTCCTGTTAATATGGGAGAACTCTGTGTCTATGCTTAATGGACAACTTGCCTAAACACGCAAAAGAGATTATACAACCTTAGAACACTTTCCCACCAGGAGATTCGTACGCTAGCCAGCACAGAAGACTTACAGCAAATGGCATAACTGGTACGCCTTAAACCCACTGCACCACAGCTCAGACCATTAAAGGAGATGGTAACTTCAGAGTATTTGACCTCCAAAGATCACCGTATCCCAAGGGCATCTAGAGCATAGTGAGGGGCTACTCACTGTCTTTCATCAAATTCCTATTAATATGGGAGAACTCTGTGTCTATGCTTAATGCACAACTTGCCTAAACAGGCAAGAGAGATTATACAACCTTAGAACACTTTCCCACCAAGAGATTCGAACCCTAGCCAGCACAGAAGCCTTACAGCAAATGGCATAACTGGTACACCGTAAACCCACTGCACCACAGCTCTGACCCTTAAATGAGATGGTAACTTCGGAGTATTTCACCTCCAAAGATCACCATCTCCCAAGGGCAACTAGAGCATAGTGAGGGGCTACTCACATTCTTTCATCAAATTCCTGTTAATATATGAGAACTCTGTGTCTATGCTTAATGCACAACTTACCTAAACACGCAAGAGAGATTATACAACTTTAGAACACTTTCCCACCAGGAGATTCGAACCCTAGCCAGCACAGAAGCTTTACAGCAACTGGCATAACTGGTACGCCTTTAGCCCACTGCACCACAGCTCAGGCTTTTAAAAGAGATGGTAACTTCGGAGTATTTCTCCTCCAAAGATCACCATCTCTCAAGGGCAACTAGAGCATAGTTAGGGGCTACTCACGTTCTTTCATCAAATTCCTGTTAATATGGGAGAACTCTGTGTCTATGCTTAATGCACAACTTGCCTAAACACGCAAGAGAGATTATACAACCTTAGAACACTTTCCCACCAGGAGATTCGAACCCTAGCCAGCACAGAAGCCTAACAGCAACTGGCATAACTGGTACGCTTTTATCCCACTGCACCAGAGCTCAGACCCTTAAAAGAGATGGTAACTTCAGAGTATTTCACCTCCAAAGATCACAATCTCCCAAGGGCAACTAGAGCATAGTGAGGGGCTACTCACGTTCTTTCATCAAATTCCTGTTAATATGGGAGAACTCTGTGTCTATGCTTAATGCACAACTTGCCTAAACACGCAAGAGAGATTATACAACCTTAGAACACTTTCCCACCAGGAGATTCGAACCCTAGCCAGCACTGAAGCCTTACAGCAACTGGCATAACTGGTACGCCTTTAACCCACTGCACCAGAGCTCAGACCCTGAAAAGAGATGGTAACTTCGGAGTATTTCACCTCCAAAGATCACCATCTCCCAAGGGCAACTAGAGCATAGTGAGGGGCTACTCACGTTCTTTCATCAAATTCCTGTTAATATGGGAGAACTCTGTGTCTATGCTTAATGCACAACTTGCCTAAACACGCAAGAGAGATTATACAACCTTAGAACACTTTCCCACCAGGAGATTCGAACCCTAGCCAGCACTGAAGCCTTACAGCAACTGGCATAACTGGTACGCCTTTAACCCACTGCACCAGAGCTCAGACCCTGAAAAGAGATGGTAACTTCGGAGTATTTCACCTCCAAAGATCACCATCTCCCAAGGGCAACTAGAGCATAGTGAGGGGCTACTCACGTTCTTTCATCAAATTCCTGTTAATATGGGAGAACTCTGTGTCTATGCTTAATGCACAACTTGCCTAAACACGCAAGAGAGATTATACAACATTAGAACACTTTGCTACCAGGAGGTTCGAACCCTAGCCATCACAGAAGCCTGACAGCAACTGGCATAACTGGTACGCCTTTAGCCCACTGCACCAGAGCTCAGACCCTGAAAAGAGATGGTAACTTCGGAGTATTTCACCTCCAAAGGTCACCATCTCCCAAGGGCAACTAGAGCATAGTGAGGGGCTACTCACGTTCTTTCATCAAATTCCTGTTAATATGGGAGAACTCTGTGTCTATGCTTAATGCACAACTTGCCTAAACACGCAAGAGAGATTATACAACATTAGAACACTTTGCTACCAGGAGGTTCGAACCCTAGCCATCACAGAAGCCTGACAGCAACTGGCATAACTGGTACGCCTTTAGCCCACTGCACCACATCTCAGAACCTTAAAAGAGATGGTAACTTCGGAGTATTTCACCTATAAAGATCACCATCTCCCAAGGGCATCTAAAGCATAGTGAGGGGCTACTCACGTTCTTTCATCAAATTCCTGTTAATATGGGAGAACTCTGTGTCTATGCTTAATGCACAACTTGCCTAAACACGCAAGAGAGATTATACAACCTTAGAACACTTTCCCACCAGGAGATTCGTACCCTAGCCAGCACAGAAGACTTACAGCAAATGGCATAACTGGTACGCCTTAAACCCACTGCACCACAGCTCAGACCGTTAAAGGAGATGGTAACTTCAGAGTATTTCACCTCCAAAGATCACCATCTCCCAAGGGCAACTAGAGCATAGTGAGGCGCTACTCACTGTCTTTCATCAAATTCCTATTAATATGGGAGAACTCTGTGTCTATGCTTAATGCACAACTTGCCTAAACAGGCAAGAGAGATTATACAACCTTAGAACACTTTCCCACCAGGAGATTCGAGCCCTAGCCAGCACAGAAGCCTTACAGCAAATGGCATAACTGGTACACCGTAAACCCACTGCACCACAGCTCTGACCCTTAAATGAGATGGTAACTTCGGAGTATTTCACCTCCAAAGATCACCATCTCCCAAGGGCAACTAGAGCATAGTGAGGGGCTACTCACATTCTTTCATCAAATTCCTGTTAATATATGAGAACTCTGTGTCAATGCTTAATGCACAACTTACCTAAACACGCAAGAGAGATTATACAACCTTAGAACACTTTCCCACCAGGAGATTCGAACCCTAGCCAGCTCAGAAGCTTTACAGCAACTGGCATAACTGGTACGCCTTTACCCACTGCACCACAGCTCAGGCCCTTAAAAGAGATGGTAACTTCGGAGTATTTCTCCTCCAAAGATCACCATCTCTCAAGGGCAATTAGAGCATAGTGAGGGGCTACTCACGTTCTTTCATCAAATTCCTGTTAATATGGGAGAACTCTGTGTCTATGCTTAATGCACAACTTGCCTAAACACGCAAGAGAGATTATACAACCTTAGAACACTTTCCCACCAGGAGATTCGAACCCTAGCCTGCACAGAAGCCTTACAGCAAATGGCATAACTGGTAAGCCTTTAACCCACTGCACCAGAGCTCAGACCCTTAAAAAGAGATGGTAACTTCAGAGTATTTCACCTCCAAAGATCACAATCTCCCAAGGGCAACTAGAGCATAGTGAGGGGCTACTCACGTTCTTTCATCAAATTCCTGTTAATATGGGAGAACTCTGTGTCTATGCTTAATGCACAACTTGCCTAAACACGCAAGAGAGATTATACAACCTTAGAACACTTTCCCACCAGGAGATTCGAACCCTAGCCAGCACAGAAGCCTAACAGCAAATGGCATAACTGGTACGCTTTTAACCCACTGCACCAGAGCTCAGACCCTTAAAAGAGATGGTAACTTCAGAGTATTTCACCTCCAAAGATCACAATCTCCCAAGGGCAACTAGAGCATAGTGAGGGGCTACTCACGTTCTTTCATCAAATTCCTGTTAATATGGGAGAACTCTGTGTCTATGCTTAATGCACAACTTGCCTAAACACGCAAGAGAGATTATACAACCTTAGAACACTTTCCCACCAGGAGATTCGAACCCTAGCCAGCACTGAAGCCTTACAGCAACTGGCATAACTGGTACGCCTTTAACCCACTGCACCAGAACTCAGACCCTGAAAAGAGATGGTAACTTCGGAGTATTTCACCTCCAAAGATCACCATCTCCCAAGGGCAACTATAGCATAGTGAGGGGCTACTCACGTTCTTTCATCAAATTCCTGTTAATATGGGAGAACTCTGTGTCTATGCTTAATGCACAACTTGCCTAAACACGCAAGAGAGATTATACAACCTTAGAACACTTTCCCACCAGGAGATTCGAACCCTAGCCAGCACAGAAGCCTTACAGCAAATGGCATAACTGGTACGCCGTAAACCCACTGCACCACAGCTTTGACCCTTAAATGAGATGGTAACTTCGGAGTATTTCACCTCCAAAGATCACCATCTCCCAAGGGCAACTAGAGCATAGTGAGGGGCTACTCACATTCTTTCATCAAATTCCTGTTAATATATGAGAACTCTGTGTCTATGCTTAATGCACAACTTACCTAAACACGCAAGAGAGATTATACAACTTTAGAACACTTTCCCACCAGGAGATTCGAACCCTAGCCAGCACAGAAGCTTTACAGCAACTGGCATAACTGGTACACCTTTACCCACTGCACCACTGCTCAGGCCCTTAAAAGAGATGGTAACTTCGGAGTATTTCTCCTCCAAAGATCACCATCTCTCAAGGGCAACTAGAGCATAGTGAGGGGCTACTCACGTTCTTTCATCAAATTCCTGTTAACATGGGAGAACTCTGTGTCTATGCTTAATGCACAACTTGCCTAAACACGCAAGAGAGATTATACAACCTTAGAACACTTTCCCACCAGGAGATTCGAACCCTAGCCAGCACAGAAGCCTTACAGCAAATGGCATAACTGGTACGCCGTAAACCCACTGCACCACAGCTTTGACCCTTAAATGAGATGGTAACTTCGGAGTATTTCACCTCCAAATATCACCATCTCCCAAGGGCAACTAGAGCATAGTGAGGGGCTACTCACATTCTTTCATCAAATTCCTGTTAATATATGAGAACTCTGTGTCTATGCTTAATGCACAACTTACCTAAACACGCAAGAGAGATTATACAACTTTAGAACACTTTCCCACCAGGAGATTCGAACCCTAGCCAGCACAGAAGCTTTACAGCAACTGGCATAACTGGTACACCTTTACCCACTGCACCACTGCTCAGGCCCTTAAAAGAGATGGTAACTTCGGAGTATTTCTCCTCCAAAGATCACCATCTCTCAAGGGCAACTAGAGCATAGTGAGGGGCTACTCACGTTCTTTCATCAAATTCCTGTTAATATGGGAGAACTCTGTGTCTATGCTTAATGCACAACTTGCCTAAACACGCAAGAGAGATTATACAACCTTAGAACACTTTCCCACCAGGAGAATCGAACCCTAGCCAGCACTGAAGCCTTACAGCAACTGGCATAACTGGTACGCCTTTAACCCACTGCACCAGAGCTCAGACCCTGAAAAGAGATGGTAACTTCGGAGTATTTCACCTCCAAAGATCACCATCTCCCAAGGGCAACTAGAGCATAGTGAGGGGCTACTCACGTTCTTTCATCAAATTCCTGTTAATATGGGAGAACTCTGTGTCTATGCTTAATGCACAACTTGCCTAAACACGCAAGAGAGATTATACAACCTTAGAACACTTTCCCACCAGGAGATTCGAACCCTAGCCAGCACTGAAGCCTTACAGCAACTGGCATAACTGGTACGCCTTTAACCCACTGCACCAGAGCTCAGACCCTGAAAAGAGATGGTAACTTCGGAGTATTTCACCTCCAAAGATCACCATCTCCCAAGGGCAACTAGAGCATAGTGAGGGGCTACTCACGTTCTTTCATCAAATTCCTGTTAATATGGGAGAACTCTGTGTCTATGCTTAATGCACAACTTGCCTAAACACGCAAGAGAGATTATACAACATTAGAACACTTTGCTACCAGGAGGTTCGAACCCTAGCCATCACAGAAGCCTGACAGCAACTGGCATAACTGGTACGCCTTTAGCCCACTGCACCAGAGCTCAGACCCTGAAAAGAGATGGTAACTTCGGAGTATTTCACCTCCAAAGGTCACCATCTCCCAAGGGCAACTAGAGCATAGTGAGGGGCTACTCACGTTCTTTCATCAAATTCCTGTTAATATGGGAGAACTCTGTGTCTATGCTTAATGCACAACTTGCCTAAACACGCAAGAGAGATTATACAACATTAGAACACTTTGCTACCAGGAGGTTCGAACCCTAGCCATCACAGAAGCCTGACAGCAACTGGCATAACTGGTACGCCTTTAGCCCACTGCACCACAGCTCAGAACCTTAAAAGAGATGGTAACTTCGGAGTATTTCACCTATAAAGATCACCATCTCCCAAGGGCATCTAAAGCATAGTGAGGGGCTACTCACGTTCTTTCATCAAATTCCTGTTAATATGGGAGAACTCTGTGTCTATGCTTAATGCACAACTTGCCTAAACAGGCAAGAGAGATTATACAACCTTAGAACACTTTCCCACCAGGAGATTCGTACCCTAGCCAGCACAGAAGACTTACAGCAAATGGCATAACTGGTACGCCTTAAACCCACTGCACCACAGCTCAGACCGTTAAAGGAGATGGTAACTTCAGAGTATTTCACCTCCAAAGATCACCATCTCCCAAGGGCAACTAGAGCATAGTGAGGCGCTACTCACTGTCTTTCATCAAATTCCTATTAATATGGGAGAACTCTGTGTCTATGCTTAATGCACAACTTGCCTAAACAGGCAAGAGAGATTATACAACCTTAGAACACTTTCCCACCAGGAGATTCGAGCCCTAGCTAGCACAGAAGCCTTACAGCAAATGGCATAACTGGTACACCGTAAACCCACTGCACCACAGCTCTGACCCTTAAATGAGATGGTAACTTCGGAGTATTTCACCTCCAAAGATCACCATCTCCCAAGGGCAACTAGAGCATAGTGAGGGGCTACTCACATTCTTTCATCAAATTCCTGTTAATATATGAGAACTCTGTGTCAATGCTTAATGCACAACTTACCTAAACACGCAAGAGAGATTATACAACCTTAGAACACTTTCCCACCAGGAGATTCGAACCCTAGCCAGCACAGAAGCTTTACAGCAACTGGCATAACTGGTACGCCTTTACCCACTGCACCACAGCTCAGGCCCTTAAAAGAGATGGTAACTTCGGAGTATTTCTCCTCCAAAGATCACCATCTCTCAAGGGCAATTAGAGCATAGTGAGGGGCTACTCACGTTCTTTCATCAAATTCCTGTTAATATGGGAAAACTCTGTGTCTATGCTTAATGCACAACTTGCCTAAACACGCAAGAGAGATTATACAACCTTAGAACACTTTCCCACCAGGAGATTTGAACCCTAGCCTGCACAGAAGCCTTACAGCAAATGGCATAACTGGTAAGCCTTTAACCCACTGCACCAGAGCTCAGACCCTTAAAAAGAGATGGTAACTTCGGAGTATTTCACCTCCAAAGATCACCATCTCCCAAGGGCAACAAGAGCATAGTGAGGGGCTACTCATGTTCTTTCATCAAATTCCTCTTAATATGGAAGAACTCTGTGTCTATGCTTAATGCACAACTTGATTAAACACGCAAGACAGATTGTACAACATTAGAACACTTTCCCACCAGGAGATTCGAATCCTAGCCAGCACAGAAGCCTTACAGCAACTGGCATAACTGGTACACCTTTATCCCACTGCACCACAGCTCAGACCCTCAAAAGAGATGGTAACTTCGGAGTATTTCAACTCCAAAGATCACCATCTCCCAAGGGCAACTAGAGAATAGTGAGGGGCTACTCACGTTCTTTCATCAAATTCCTGTTAATATGGGAGAACTCTGTGTCTATGTTTAATGCACAACTTGCCTAAACTACGCAAGAGAGATTATACAACCTTAGAACACTTTCCCACCAGGAGATTCGAACCCTAGCCAGCACAGAAGCCTAACAGCAACTGGCATAACTGGTACGCTTTTAACCCACTGCACCAGAGCTCAGACCCTTAAAAGAGATGGTAACTTCAGAGTATTTCACCTCCAAAGATCACAATCTCCCAAGGGCAACTAGAGCATAGTGAGGGGCTACTCACGTTCTTTCATCAAATTCCTGTTAATATGGGAGAACTCTGTGTCTATGCTTAATGCACAACTTGCCTAAACACGCAAGAGAGATTATACAACCTTAGAACACTTTCCCACCAGGAGATTCGAACCCTAGCCAGCACAGAAGCCTAACAGCAAATGGCATAACTGGTACGCTTTTAACCCACTGCACCAGAGCTCAGACCCTTAAAAGAGATGGTAACTTCAGAGTATTTCACCTCCAAAGATCACAATCTCCCAAGGGCAACTAGAGCATAGTGAGGGGCTACTCACTTTCTTTCATCAAATTCCTGTTAATATGGGAGAACTCTGTGTCTATGCTTAATGCACAACTTGCCTAAACACGCAAGAGAGATTATACAAGCTTAGAACACTTTCCCACCAGGAGATTCGAACCCTAGCCAGCACTGAAGCCTTACAGCAACTGGCATAACTGGTACGCCTTTAACCCACTGCACCAGAACTCAGACCCTGAAAAGAGATGGTAACTTCGGAGTATTTCACCTCCAAAGATCACCATCTCCCAAGGGCAACTATAGCATAGTGAGGGGCTACTCACGTTCTTTCAACAAATTCCTGTTAATATGGGAGAACTCTGTGTCTATGCTTAATGCACAACTTGCCTAAACACGCAAGAGAGATTATACAACCTTAGAACACTTTCCCACCAGGAGATTCGAACCCTAGC
The DNA here is from genome assembly GCF_040958095.1 of Procambarus clarkii. Taxonomy (NCBI): domain Eukaryota; kingdom Metazoa; phylum Arthropoda; class Malacostraca; order Decapoda; family Cambaridae; genus Procambarus; species Procambarus clarkii. Next base: position 1,978,056 of record NC_091220.1, read on the forward strand.
CAGCACAGAAGCCTTACAGCAAATGGCATAACTGGTACGCCGTAAACCCACTGCACCACAGCTTTGACCCTTAAATGAGATGGTAACTTCGGAGTATTTCACCTCCAAAGATCACCATCTCCCAAGGGCAACTAGAGCATAGTGAGGGGCTACTCACATTCTTTCATCAAATTCCTGTTAATATATGAGAACTCTGTGTGTATGCTTAATGCACAACTTACCTAAACACGCAAGAGAGATTATACAACTTTAGAACACTTTCCCACTAGGAGATTCGAACCCTAGCCAGCACAGAAGCTTTACAGCAACTGGCATAACTGGTACACCTTTACCCACTGCACCACTGCTCAGGCCCCTAAAAGAGATGGTAACTTCGGAGTATTTCTCCTCCAAAGATCACCATCTCTCAAGGGCAACTAGAGCATAGTGAGGGGCTACTCACGTTCTTTCATCAAATTCCTGTTAATATGGGAGAACTCTGTGTCTATGCTTAATGCACAACTTGCCTAAACATGCAAGAGAGATTATACAACCTTAGAACACTTTCCCACCAGGAGATTCGAAACCTAGCCTGCACAGAAGCCTTACAGCAAATGGCATAACTGGTAAGCCTTTAACCCACTGCACCAGAGCTCAGACCCTTAAAAAGAGATGGTAACTTCGGAGTATTTCACCTCCAAAGATCACCATCTCCCAAGGGCAACAAGAGCATAGTGAGGGGCTACTCACGTTCTTTCATCGAATTCCTCTTAATATGGAAGAACTCTGTGTCTATGCTTAATGCACAACTTGATTAAACACGCAAGACAGATTATACAACATTAGAACACTTTCCCACCAGGAGATTCGAACCCTAGCCAGCACAGAAGCCTTACAGCAACTGGCATAACTGGTACACCTTTATCTCACTGCACCACAGCTCAGACCCTCAAAAGAGATGGTAACTTCGGAGTATTTCACCTTCAAAGATCACCATCTCCCAAGGGCAACTAGAGAATAGTGAGGGGCTACTCACGTTCTTTCATCAAATTCCTGTTAATATGGGAGAACTCTGTGTCTATGCTTAATGCACAACTTGCCTAAACACGCAAGAGAGATTATACAACCTTAGAACACTTTCCCACCAGGAGATTCGTACGCTAGCCAGCACAGAAGACTTACAGCAAATGGCATAACTGGTACGCCTTAAACCCACTGCACCACAGCTCAGACCGTTAAAGGAGATGGTAACTTCAGAGTATTTCACCTCCAAAGATCACCATATCCCAAGGGCAACTAGAGCATAGTGAGGGGCTACTCACTGTCTTTCATCAAATTTCTATTAATATGGGAGAACTCTGTGTCTATGCTTAATGCACAACTTGCCTAAACAGGCAAGAGAGATTATACAACCTTAGAACACTTTCCCACCAGGAGATTCGAACCCTAGCCAGCACAGAAGCCTTACAGCAAATGGCATAACTGGTACACCGTAAACCCACTGCACCACAGCTCTGACCCTTAAATGAGATGGTAACTTCGGAGTATTTCACCTCCAAAGATCACCATCTCCCAAGGGCAACTAGAGCATAGTGAGGGGCTACTCACATTCTTTCATCAAATTCCTATTAATATATGAGAACTCTGTGTCTATGCTTAATGCACAACTTACCTAAACACGTAAGAGAGATTATACAACTTTAGAACACTTTCCCACCAGGAGATTCGAACCCTAGCCAGCACAGAAGCTTTACAGCAACTGGCATAACTGGTACGCCTTTACCCACTGCACCACAGCTCAGGCCCTTAAAAGAGATGGTAACTTCGGAGTATTTCTCCTCCAAAGATCACCATCTCTCAAGGGCAACTAGAGCATAGTGAGGGGCTACTCACGTTCTTTCATCAAATTCCTGTTAATATGGGAGAACTCTGTGTCTATGCTTAATGCACAACTTGCCTAAACACGCAAGAGAGATTATACAACCTTAGAACACTTTCCCACCAGGAGATTCGAACCCTAGCCTGCACAGAAGCCTTACAGCAAATGGCATAACTGGTAAGCCTTTAACCCACTGCACCAGAGCTCAGACCCTTAAAAAGAGATGGTAACTTCGGAGTATTTCACCTCCAAAGATCACCATCTCCCAAGGGCAACAAGAGCATAGTGAGGGGCTACTCACGTTCTTTCATCAAATTCCTCTTAATATGGAAGAACTCTGTGTCTATGCTTAATGCACAACTTGATTAAACACGCAAGACAGATTATACAACATTAGAACACTTTCCCACCAGGAGATTCGAACCCTAGCCAGCACAGAAGCCTTACAACAACTGGCATAACTGGTACACCTTTATCCCACTGCACCACAGCTCAGACCCTCAAAAGAGATGGTAACTTCGGAGTATTTCACCTCCAAAGATCACCATCTCCCAAGGGCAACTAGAGCATAGTGAAGGGCTACTCACGTTCTTTCATCAAATTCCTGTTAATATGGGAGAACTCTGTGACTATGCTTAATGCACAACTTGCCTAAACACGCAAGAGAGATTATACAACCTTAGAACACTTTCCCACCAGGAGATTCGAACCCTAGCCAGCACAGAAGCCTAACAGCAACTGGCATAACTGGTACGCTTTTAACCCACTGCACCAGAGCTCAGACCCTTAAAAGAGATGGTAACTTCAGAGTATTTCACCTCCAAAGATCACAATCTCCCAAGGGCAACTAGAGCATAGTGAGGGGCTACTCACGTTCTTTCATCAAATTCCTGTTAATATGGGAGAACTCTGTGTCTATGCTTATTGCACAACTTGCCTAAACACGCAAGAGAGATTATACAACCTTAGAACACTTTCCCACCAGGAGATTCGAACCCTAGCCAGCACAGAAGCCTTACAGCAACTGGCATAACTGGTACGCTTTTAACCCACTGCACCAGAGCTCAGACCCTTAAAAGAGATGGTAACTTCAGAGTATTTCACCTCCAAACATCACAATCTCCCAAGGGCAACTAGAGCATAGTGAGGGGCTACTCACGTTCTTTCATCAAATTCCTGTTAATATGGGAGAACTCTGTGTCTATGCTTAATGCACAACTTGCCTAAACACGCAAGAGAGATTATACAACCTTAGAACACTTTCCCACCAGGAGATTCGAACCCTAGCCAGCACTGAAGCCTTACAGCAACTGGCATAACTGGTACGCGTTTAACCCACTGCACCAGAGCTCAGACCCTGAAAAGAGATGGTAACTTCGGAGTATTTCACCTCCAAAGATCACCATCTCCCAAGGGCAACTATAGCATAGTGAGGGGCTACTCACGTTCTTTCATCAAATTCCTGTTAATATGGGAGAACTCTGTGTCTATGCTTATTGCACAACTTGCCTAAACACGCAAGAGAGATTATACAACCTTAGAACACTTTCCCACCAGGAGATTCGTACGCTAGCCAGCACAGAAGACTTACAGCAAATGGCATAACTGGTACGCCTTAAACCCACTGCACCAAAGCTCAGACCGTTAAAGGAGATGGTAACTTCAGAGTATTTCACCTCCAAAGATCACCATATCCCAAGGGCAACTAGAGCATAGTGAGGGGCTACTCACTGTCTTTCATCAAATTTCTATTAATATGGGAGAACTCTGTGTCTATGCTTAATGCACAACTTGCCTAAACAGGCAAGAGAGATTATACAACCTTAGAACACTTTCCCACCAGGAGATTCGAACCCTAGCCAGCACAGAAGCCTTACAGCAAATGGCATAACTGGTACACCGTAAACCCACTGCACCACAGCTCTGACCCTTAAATGAGATGGTAACTTCGGAGTATTTCACCTCCAAAGATCACCATCTCCCAAGGGCAACTAGAGCATAGTGTGGGGCTACTCACGTTCTTTCATCAAATTCCTGTTAATATGGGAGAACTCTGTGTCTATGCTTAATGCACAACTTGCCTAAACACGCAAGAGAGATTATACAACCTTAGAACACTTTCCCACCAGGAGATTCGAACCCTAGCCAGCACAGAAGCCTTACAGCAACTAGCATAACTGGCACGCCTTTAACCTACTGCACCAAAGCTCAGACCCTTAAAAGAGATGGTAACTTCAGAGTATTTCACCTCAAAAGATCACCATCTCCCAAGGGCATCTAGAGCATAGTGAGGGGCTACTCACGTTCTTCCATCAAATTCTTGTTAATATGGGAGAACTCTGTGTCTATCCTTAATGCACAACTTGCCTAAACACGCAAGAGAGATTATACAACCTTAGAACACTTTCCCACCAGGAGATTCCAACCCTAGCCTGCACAGCAGCCTTACAGCAAATGGCATAACTGGTAAGCCTTTAACCCACTGCACCAGAGCTCAGACCCATAAAAGAGATGGTAACTTCGGAGTATTTCACCTCCAAAGATCACCATCTCCCAAGGGCAACTAGAGCATAGTGAAGGGCTACTCACGTTCTTTCATCAAATTCCTGTTAATATGGGAGAACTCTGTGTCTATGCTTAATGCACAACTTGCCTAAACACGCAAGAGAGATTATACAACCTTAGAACACTTTCCCACCAGGAGATTCGTACGCTAGCCAGCACAGAAGACTTACAGCAAATGGCATAACTGGTACGCCTTAAACCCACTGCACCACAGCTCAGACCGTTAAAGGAGATGGTAACTTCAGAGTATTTCACCTCCAAAGATCACCATATCCCAAGGGCAACTAGAGCATAGTGAGGGGCTACTCACTGTCTTTCATCAAATTTCTATTAATATGGGAGAACTCTGTGTCTATGCTTAATGCACAACTTGCCTAAACAGGCAAGAGAGATTATACAACCTTAGAACACTTTCCCACCAGGAGATTCGAACCCTAGCCAGCACAGAAGCCTAACAGCAACTGGCATAACTGGTACGCTTTTAACCCACTGCACCAGAGCTCAGACCCTTAAAAGAGATGGTAACTTCAGAGTATTTCACCTCCAAAGATCACAATCTCCCAAGGGCAACTAGAGCATAGTGAGGGGCTACTCACGTTCTTTCATCAAATTCCTGTTAATATGGGAGAACTCTGTGTCTATGCTTATTGCACAACTTGCCTAAACACGCAAGAGAGATTATACAACCTTAGAACACTTTCCCACCAGGAGATTCGAACCCTAGCCAGCACAGAAGCCTTACAGAAACTGGCATAACTGGTACGCTTTTAACCCACTGCACCAGAGCTCAGACCCTTAAAAGAGATGGTAACTTCAGAGTATTTCACCTCCAAAGATCACCATCTCCCAAGGGCAACTAGAGCATAGTGAGGGGCTACTCACATTCTTTCATCAAATTCCTGTTAATATATGAGAACTCTGTGTCTATGCTTAATGGACAACTTACCTAAACACGCAAGAGAGATTATACAACTTTAGAACACTTTCCCACCAGGAGATTCGAACCCTAGCCAGCACAGAAGCTTACAGCAACTGGCATAACTGGTACACCTTTACCCACTGCACCACTGCTCAGGACCCTTAAAAGAGATGGTAACTTCGGAGTATTTCTCCTCCAAAGATCACCATCTCTCAAGGGCAACTAGAGCATAGTGAGGGGCTACTCACGTTCTTTCATCAAATTCCTGTTAATATGGGAGAACTCTGTGTCTATGCTTAATGCACAACTTGCCTAAACACGCAAGAGAGATTATACAACCTTAGAACACTTTCCCACCAGGAGATTCGAACCCTAGCCAGCACAGAAGCCTTACAGAAACTGGCATAACTGGTACGCCTTTAACCCACTGCACCAGAGCTCAGACCCTTAAAAGAGATGGTAACTTCGGAGTATTTCACCTCCAAAGATCACCATCTCCCAAGGGCAACTAGAGCATAGTGAGGGGCTACTCACATTCTTTCATCAAATTCCTGTTAATATATGAGAACTCTGTGTCTATGCTTAATGGACAACTTACCTAAACACGCAAGAGAGATTATACAACTTTAGAACACTTTCCCACCAGGAGATTCGAACCCTAGCCAGCACAGAAGCTTTACAGCAACTGGCATAACTGGTACACCTTTACCCACTGCACCACTGCTCAGGCCCTTAAAAGAGATGGTAACTTCGGAGTATTTCTCCTCCAAAGATCACCATCTCTCAAGGGCAACTAGAGCATAGTGAGGGGCTACTCACGTTCTTTCATCAAATTCCTGTTAATATGGGAGAACTCTGTGTCTATGCTTAATGCACAACTTGCCTAAACACGCAAGAGAGATTATACAACCTTAGAACACTTTCCCACCAGGAGATTCGAACCCTAGCCAGCACTGAAGCCTTACAGCAACTGGCATAACTGGTACGCCTTTAACCCACTGCACCAGAGCTCAGACCCTGAAAAGAGATGGTAACTTCGGAGTATTTCACCTCCAAAGATCACCATCTCCCAAGGGCAACTAGAGCATAGTGAGGGGCTACTCACGTTCTTTCATCAAATTCCTGTTAATATGGGAGAACTCTGTGTCTATGCTTAATGCACAACTTGCCTAAACACGCAAGAGAGATTATACAACCTTAGAACACTTTCCCACCAGGAGATTCGAACCCTAGCCAGCACTGAAGCCTTACAGCAACTGGCATAACTGGTACGCCTTTAACCCACTGCACCAGAGCTCAGACCCTGAAAAGAGATGGTAACTTCGGAGTATTTCACCTCCAAAGATCACCATCTCCCAAGGGCAACTAGAGCATAGTGAGGGGCTACTCACGTTCTTTCATCAAATTCCTGTTAATATGGGAGAACTCTGTGTCTATGCTTAATGCACAACTTGCCTAAACACGCAAGAGAGATTATACAACATTAGAACACTTTGCTACCAGGAGGTTCGAACCCTAGCCATCACAGAAGCCTGACAGCAACTGGCATAACTGGTACGCCTTTAGCCCACTGCACCAGAGCTCAGACCCTGAAAAGAGATGGTAACTTCGGAGTATTTCACCTCCAAAGGTCACCATCTCCCAAGGGCAACTAGAGCATAGTGAGGGGCTACTCACGTTCTTTCATCAAATTCCTGTTAATATGGGAGAACTCTGTGTCTATGCTTAATGCACAACTTGCCTAAACACGCAAGAGAGATTATACAACCTTAGAACACTTTCCCACCAGGAGATTCGTACCCTAGCCAGCACAGAAGACTTACAGCAAATGGCATAACTGGTACGCCTTAAACCCACTGCACCACAGCTCAGACCGTTAAAGGAGATGGTAACTTCAGAGTATTTCACCTCCAAAGATCACCATCTCCCAAGGGCAACTAGAGCATAGTGAGGCGCTACTCACTGTCTTTCATCAAATTCCTATTAATATGGGAGAACTCTGTGTCTATGCTTAATGCACAACTTGCCTAAACAGGCAAGAGAGATTATACAACCTTAGAACACTTTCCCACCAGGAGATTCGAGCCCTAGCCTAGCACAGAAGCCTTACAGCAAATGGCATAACTGGTACACCGTAAACCCACTGCACCACAGCTCATGACCCTTAAATGAGATGGTAACTTCGGAGTATTTCACCTCCAAAGATCACCATCTCCCAAGGGCAACTAGAGCATAGTGAGGGGCTACTCACATTCTTTCATCAAATTCCTGTTAATATGGAGAACTCTGTGTCTATGCTTAATGCACAACTTGACCTAAACACGCAAGAGAGATTATACAACCTTAGAACACTTTCCCACCAGGAGATTCGAACCCTAGCCAGCACAGAAGCCTTTACAGCAACTGGCATAACTGGTACGCCTTTACCCACTGCACCACAGCTCAGGACCCTTAAAAGAGATGGTAACTTCGGAGTATTTCACCTCCAAAGATCACCATCTCTCAAGGGCAACTAGAGCATAGTGAGGGGCTACTCACGTTCTTTCATCAAATTCCTGTTAATATGGGAAGAACTCTGTGTCTATGCTTAATGCACAACTTGCCTAAACACGCAAGAGAGATTATACAACCTTAGAACACTTTCCCACCAGGAGATTCGAACCCTAGCCAGCACAGAAGCCTTACAGCAACTGGCATAACTGGTACGCCTTTAACCCACTGCACCAGAGCTCAGACCCTTAAAAGAGATGGTAACTTCGGAGTATTTCACCTCCAAAGATCACCATCTCCCAAGGGCAACAAGAGCATAGTGAGGGGCTACTCACGTTCTTTCATCAAATTCCTCTTAATATGGAAGAACTCTGTGTCTATGCTTAATGCACAACTTGATTAAACACGCAAGACAGATTGTACAACATTAGAACACTTTCCCACCAGGAGATTCGAATCCTAGCCAGCACAGAAGCCTTACAGCAACTGGCATAACTGGTACACCTTTATCCCACTGCACCACAGCTCAGACCCTCAAAAGAGATGGTAACTTCGGAGTATTTCAACTCCAAAGATCACCATCTCCCAAGGGCAACTAGAGAATAGTGAGGGGCTACTCACGTTCTTTCATCAAATTCCTGTTAATATGGGAGAACTCTGTGTCTATGTTTAATGCACAACTTGCCTAAACACGCAAGAGAGATTATACAACCTTAGAACACTTTCCCACCAGGAGATTCGAACCCTAGCCAGCACAGAAGCCTAACAGCAACTGGCATAACTGGTACGCTTTTAACCCACTGCACCAGAGCTCAGACCCTTAAAAGAGATGGTAACTTCAGAGTATTTCACCTCCAAAGATCACAATCTCCCAAGGGCAACTAGAGCATAGTGAGGGGCTACTCACGTTCTTTCATCAAATTCCTGTTAATATGGGAGAACTCTGTGTCTATGCTTAATGCACAACTTGCCTAAACACGCAAGAGAGATTATACAACCTTAGAACACTTTCCCACCAGGAGATTCGAACCCTAGCCAGCACAGAAGCCTAACAGCAAATGGCATAACTGGTACGCTTTTAACCCACTGCACCAGAGCTCAGACCCTTAAAAGAGATGGTAACTTCAGAGTATTTCACCTCCAAAGATCACAATCTCCCAAGGGCAACTAGAGCATAGTGAGGGGCTACTCACTTTCTTTCATCAAATTCCTGTTAATATGGGAGAACTCTGTGTCTATGCTTAATGCACAACTTGCCTAAACACGCAAGAGAGATTATACAACCTTAGAACACTTTCCCACCAGGAGATTCGAACCCTAGCCAGCACTGAAGCCTTACAGCAACTGGCATAACTGGTACGCCTTTAACCCACTGCACCAGAACTCAGACCCTGAAAAGAGATGGTAACTTCGGAGTATTTCACCTCCAAAGATCACCATCTCCCAAGGGCAACTATAGCATAGTGAGGGGCTACTCACGTTCTTTCAACAAATTCCTGTTAATATGGGAGAACTCTGTGTCTATGCTTAATGCACAACTTGCCTAAACACGCAAGAGAGATTATACAACCTTAGAACACTTTCCCACCAGGAGATTCGAACCCTAGCCAGCACAGCACAGAAGCCTTACAGCAAATGGCATAACTGGTACGCCGTAAACCCACTGCACCACAGCTTTGACCCTTAAATGAGATGGTAACTTCGGAGTATTTCACCTCCAAAGATCACCATCTCCCAAGGGCAACTAGAGCATAGTGAGGGGCTACTCACATTCTTTCATCAAATTCCTGTTAATATATGAGAACTCTGTGTCTATGCTTAATGCACAACTTACCTAAACACGCAAGAGAGATTATACAACTTTAGAACACTTTCCCACCAGGAGATTCGAACCCTAGCCAGCACAGAAGCTTTACAGCAACTGGCATAACTGGTACACCTTTACCCACTGCACCACTGCTCAGGCCCTTAAAAGAGATGGTAACTTCGGAGTATTTCTCCTCCAAAGATCACCATCTCTCAAGGGCAACTAGAGCATAGTGAGGGGCTACTTACGTTCTTTCATCAAATTCCTGTTAATATGGGAGAACTCTGTGTCTATGCTTAATGCACAACTTGCCTAAACATGCAAGAGAGATTATACAACCTTAGAACACTTTCCCACCAGGAGATTCGAACCCTAGCCTGCACAGAAGCCTTACAGCAAATGGCATAACTGGTAAGCCTTTAACCCACTGCACCAGAGCTCAGACCCTTAAAAAGAGATGGTAACTTCGGAGTATTTCACCTCCAAAGATCACCATCTCCCAAGGGCAACAAGAGCATAGTGAGGGGCTACTCACGTTCTTTCATCGAATTCCTCTTAATATGGAAGAACTCTGTGTCTATGCTTAATGCACAACTTGATTAAACACGCAAGACAGATTATACAACATTAGAACACTTTCCCACCAGGAGATTCGAACCCTAGCCAGCACAGAAGCCTTACAGCAACTGGCATAACTGGTACACCTTTATCTCACTGCACCACAGCTCAGACCCTCAAAAGAGATGGTAACTTCGGAGTATTTCACCTTCAAAGATCACCATCTCCCAAGGGCAACTAGAGAATAGTGAGGGGCTACTCACGTTCTTTCATCAAATTCCTGTTAATATGGGAGAACTCTGTGTCTATGCTTAATGCACAACTTGCCTAAACACGTAAGAGAGATTATACAACCTTAGAACACTTTCCCACCAGGAGATTCGTACGCTAGCCAGCACAGAAGACTTACAGCAAATGGCATAACTGGTACGCCTTAAACCCACTGCACCACAGCTCAGACCTTTAAAGGAGATGGTAACTTCAGAGTATTTCACCTCCAAAGATCACCATATCCCAAGGGCAACTAGAGCATAGTGAGGGGCTACTCACTGTCTTTCATCAAATTTCTATTAATATGGGAGAACTCTGTGTCTATGCTTAATGCACAACTTGCCTAAACAGGCAAGAGAGATTATACAACCTTAGAACACTTTCCCACCAGGAGATTCGAACCCTAGCCAGCACAGAAGCCTTACAGCAAATGGCATAACTGGTACACCGTAAACCCACTGCACCACAGCTCTGACCCTTAAATGAGATGGTAACTTCGGAGTATTTCACCTCCAAAGATCACCATCTCCCAAGGGCAACTAGAGCATAGTGAGGGGCTACTCACATTCTTTCATCAAATTCCTGTTAATATATGAGAACTCTGTGTCTATGCTTAATGCACAACTTACCTAAACACGTAAGAGAGATTATACAACTTTAGAACACTTTCCCACCAGGAGATTCGAACCCAATCCAGCACAGAAGCTTTACAGCAACTGGCATAACTGGTACGCCTTTACCCACTGCACCACAGCTCAGGCCCTTAAAAGAGATGGTAACTTCGGAGTATTTCTCCTCCAAAGATCACCATCTCTCAAGGGCAAATAGAGCATAGTGAGGGGCTACTCACGTTCTTTCATCAAATTCCTGTTAATATGGGAGAACTCTGTGTCTATGCTTAATGCACAACTTGCCTAAACACGCAAGAGAGATTATACAACCTTAGAACACTTTCCCACCAGGAGATTCGAACCCTAGCCTGCACAGAAGCCTTACAGCAAATGGCATAACTGGTAAGCCTTTAACCCACTGCACCAGAGCTCAGACCCTTAAAAAGAGATGGTAACTTCGGAGTATTTCACCTCCAAAGATCACCATCTCCCAAGGGCAACAAGAGCATAGTGAGGGGCTACTCACGTTCTTTCATCAAATTCCTCTTAATATGGAAGAACTCTGTGTCTATGCTTAATGCACAACTTGATTAAACACGCAAGACAGATTATACAACATTAGAACACTTTCCCACCAGGAGATTCGAACCCTAGCCAGCACAGAAGCCTTACAACAACTGGCATAACTGGTACACCTTTATCCCACTGCACCACAGCTCAGACCCTCAAAAGAGATGGTAACTTCGGAGTATTTCACCTCCAAAGATCACCATCTCCCAAGGGCAACTAGAGCATAGTGAAGGGCTACTCACGTTCTTTCATCAAATTCCTGTTAATATGGGAGAACTCTGTGACTATGCTTAATGCACAACTTGCCTAAACACGCAAGAGAGATTATACAACCTTAGAACACTTTCCCACCAGGAGATTCGAACCCTAGCCAGCACAGAAGCCTAACAGCAACTGGCATAACTGGTACGCTTTTAACCCACTGCACCAGAGCTCAGACCCTTAAAAGAGATGGTAACTTCAGAGTATTTCACCTCCAAAGATCACAATCTCCCAAGGGCAACTAGAGCATAGTGAGGGGCTACTCACGTTCTTTCATCAAATTCCTGTTAATATGGGAGAACTCTGTGTCTATGCTTATTGCACAACTTGCCTAAACACGCAAGAGAGATTATACAACCTTAGAACACTTTCCCACCAGGAGATTCGAACCCTAGCCAGCACAGAAGCCTTACAGCAACTGGCATAACTGGTACGCTTTTAACCCACTGCACCAGAGCTCAGACCCTTAAAAGAGATGGTAACTTCAGAGTATTTCACCTCCAAACATCACAATCTCCCAAGGGCAACTAGAGCACAGTGAGGGGCTACTCACGTTCTTTCATCAAATTCCTGTTAATATGGGAGAACTCTGTGTCTATGCTTAATGCACAACTTGCCTAAACACGCAAGAGAGATTATACAACCTTAGAACACTTTCCCACCAGGAGATTCGAACCCTAGCCAGCACTGAAGCCTTACAGCAACTGGCATAACTGGTACGCGTTTAACCCACTGCACCAGAGCTCAGACCCTGAAAAGAGATGGTAACTTCGGAGTATTTCACCTCCAAAGATCACCATCTCCCAAGGGCAACTATAGCATAGTGAGGGGCTACTCACGTTCTTTCATCAAATTCCTGTTAATATGGGAGAACTCTGTGTCTATGCTTATTGCACAACTTGCCTAAACACGCAAGAGAGATTATACAACCTTAGAACACTTTCCCACCAGGAGATTCGTACGCTAGCCAGCACAGAAGACTTACAGCAAATGGCATAACTGGTACGCCTTAAACCCACTGCACCAAAGCTCAGACCGTTAAAGGAGATGGTAACTTCAGAGTATTTCACCTCCAAAGATCACCATATCCCAAGGGCAACTAGAGCATAGTGAGGGGCTACTCACTGTCTTTCATCAAATTTCTATTAATATGGGAGAACTCTGTGTCTATGCTTAATGCACAACTTGCCTAAACAGGCAAGAGAGATTATACAACCTTAGAACACTTTCCCACCAGGAGATTCGAACCCTAGCCAGCACAGAAGCCTTACAGCAAATGGCATAACTGGTACACCGTAAACCCACTGCACCACAGCTCTGACCCTTAAATGAGATGGTAACTTCGGAGTATTTCACCTCCAAAGATCACCATCTCCCAAGGGCAACTAGAGCATAGTGTGGGGCTACTCACGTTCTTTCATCAAATTCCTGTTAATATGGGAGAACTCTGTGTCTATGCTTAATGCACAACTTGCCTAAACACGCAAGAGAGATTATACAACCTTAGAACACTTTCCCACCAGGAGATTCGAACCCTAGCCAGCACAGAAGCCTTACAGCAACTAGCATAACTGGCACGCCTTTAACCTACTGCACCAAAGCTCAGACCCTTAAAAGAGATGGTAACTTCAGAGTATTTCACCTCAAAAGATCACCATCTCCAAGGGCATCTAGAGCATAGTGAGGGGCTACTCACGTTTTTCCATCAAATTCTTGTTAATATGGGAGAACTCTGTGTCTATCCTTAATGCACAACTTGCCTAAACACGCAAGAGAGATTATACAACCTTAGAACACTTTCCCACCAGGAGATTCCAACCCTAGCCTGCACAGAAGCCTTACAGCAAATGGCATAACTGGTAAGCCTTTAACCCACTGCACCAGAGCTCAGACCCATAAAAAGAGATGGTAACTTCGGAGTATTTCACCTCCAAAGATCACCATCTCCCAAGGGCAACTAGAGCATAGTGAAGGGCTACTCACGTTCTTTCATCAAATTCCTGTTAATATGGGAGAACTCTGTGTCTATGCTTAATGCACAACTTGCCTAAACACGCAAGAGAGATTATACAACCTTAGAACACTTTCCCACCAGGAGATTCGTACGCTAGCCAGCACAGAAGACTTACAGCAAATGGCATAACTGGTACGCCTTAAACCCACTGCACCACAGCTCAGACCGTTAAAGGAGATGGTAACTTCAGAGTATTTCACCTCCAAAGATCACCATATCCCAAGGGCAACTAGAGCATAGTGAGGGGCTACTCACTGTCTTTCATCAAATTCTATTAATATGGGAGAATTCTGTGTCTATGCTTAATGCACAACTTGCCTAAACAGGCAAGAGAGATTATACAACCTTAGAACACTTTCCCACCAGGAGATTCGAACCCTAGCCAGCACAGAAGCCTTACAGCAAATGGCATAACTGGTACACCGTAAACCCACTGCACCACAGCTCTGACCCTTAAATGAGATGGTAACTTCGGAGTATTTCACCTCCAAAGATCACCATCTCCCAAGTGCAACTAGACCAAAGTGAGGGGCTACTCACATTCTTTCATCAAATTCCTGTTAATATATGAGAACTCTGTGTCTATGCTTAATGCACAACTTACCTAAACACGTAAGAGAGATTATACAACCTTTAGAACACTTTCCCACCAGGAGATTCGAACCCTAGCCAGCACAGAAGCTTTACAGCAACTGGCATAACTGGTACGCCTTTACCCACTGCACCACAGCTCAGGCCCTTAAAAGAGATGGTAACTTCGGAGTATTTCTCCTCCAAAGATCACCATCTCTCAAGGGCAACTAGAGCATAGTGAGGGGCTACTCACGTTCTTTCATCAAATTCCTGTTAATATGGAGAACTTCTGTGTCTATGCTTAATGCACAACTTGCCTAAACACGCAAGAGAGATTATACAACCTTAGAACACTTTCCCACCAGGAGATTCGAACCCTAGCCTGCACAGAAGCCTTACAGCAAATGGCATAACTTGTAAGCCTTTAACCCACTGCACCAGAGCTCAGACCCTTAAAAAGAGATGGTAACTTCGGAGTATTTCACCTCCAAAGATCACCATCTCCCAAGGGCAACAAGAGCATAGTGAGGGGCTACTCACGTTCTTTCATCAAATTCCTCTTAATATGGAAGAACTCTGTGTCTATGCTTAATGCACAACTTGATAAACACGCAAGACAGATTATACAACCTTAGAACACTTTCCCACCAGGAGATTCGAACCCTAGCCAGCACAGAAGCCTTACAGCAACTGGCATAACTGGTACACCTTTATCCCACTGCACCACAGCTCAGACCCTCAAAAGAGATGGTAACTTCGGAGTATTTCACCTCCAAAGATCACCATCTCCCAAGGCAACTAGAGCATAGTGAAGGGCTACTCACGTTCTTTCATCAAATTCCTGTTAATATGGGAGAACTCTGTGACTATGCTTAATGCACAACTTGCCTAAACACGCAAGAGAGATTATACAACCTTAGAACACTTTCCCACCCAGGAGATTCGAACCCTAGCCAGCACAGAAGCCTTAACAGCAACTGGCATAACTGGTACGGCCTTTAACCCACTGCACCAGAGCTCAGACCCTTAAAAGAGATGGTAACTTCAGAGTATTTCACCTCCAAAGATCACAATCTCCCAAGGGCAACTAGAGCATAGTGAGGGGCTACTCACGTTCCTTTCATCAAATTCCTGTTAATATGGGAGAACTCTGTGTCTATGCTTATTGCACAACTTGCCTAAACACGCAAGAGAGATTATACAAACCTTAGAACACTTTCCCACTAGGAGATTCGAACCCTAGCCAGCACAGAAGCCTAACAGCAACTGGCATAACTGGTACGCTTTTAACCCACTGCACCAGAGCTCAGACCCTTAAAAGAGATGGTAACTTCAGAGTATTTCACCTCCAAACATCACAATCTCCCAAGGGCAACTAGAGCATAGTGAGGGGCTACTCACGTTCTTCATCAAATTCCTGTTAATATGGGAGAACTCTGTGTCTATGCTTAATGCACAACTTGCCTAAACACGCAAGAGAGATTATACAACCTTAGAACACTTTCCCACCTAGGAGATTCGAACCCTAGCCAGCACATGAAGCCTTACAGCAACTGGCATAACTGGTAGCGTTTAACCCACTGCACCAGAGCTCAGACCCTGAAAAGAGATGGTAACTTCGGAGTATTTCACCTCCAAAGATCACCATCTCCAAGGGCAACTAGAGCATAGGTGAGGGGCTACTCACGTTCTTTCATCAAATTCCTGTTAATATGGGAGAACTCTGTGTCTATGCTTAATGCACAACTTGCCTAAACACGCAAGAGAGATTATACAACCTTAGAACACTTTCCCACCAGGAGATTCGAACCCTAGCCAGCACATGAAGACTTACAGCAAACTGGCATAACTGGTACGCCGTTAAACCCACTGCACCAGAGCTCAGACCCTGAAAGAGATGGTAACTTCAGGAGTATTTCACCTCCAAAGATCACCATATCCCAAGGGGCAACTATAGCATAGGTGAGGGGCTACTCACGTTCTTTCATCAAATTCCTAGTTAATATGGGAGAACTCTGTGTCTATGCTTAATGCACAACTTGCCTAAACAGGCAAGAGAGATTATACAACCTTAGAACACTTTCCCACCAGGAGATTCGAACCCTAGCCAGCACAGAAGACCTTACAGCAAATGGCATAACTGGTACGACCTTAAACCCACTGCACCAAAGCTCTAGACCCGTTAAATGGAGATGGTAACTTCAGAGTATTTCACCTCCAAAGATCACCATATCCCAAGGGCAACTAGAGCATAGTGAGGGGCTACTCACTGTTCTTTCATCAAATTTCCTATTAATATGGGAGAACTCTGTGTCTATGCTTAATGCACAACTTGCCTAAACACGGCAAGAGAGATTATACAACCTTAGAACACTTTCCCACCAGGAGATTCGAAACCCTAGCCAGCACAGAAGCCTTACAGCAACTAGGCATAACTGGTACGCCTTTAACCCACTGCACCGACAG
>NC_091220.1:1995517-2032584 GCF_040958095.1 Procambarus clarkii
CACGCAAGAGAGATTATACAACCTTAGAACACTTTCCCACCAGGAGATTCGAACCCTAGCCAGCACAGAAGCCTAACAGCAACTGGCATAACTGGTACGCTTTTAACCCACTGCACCAGAGCTCAGACCCTTAAAAGAGATGGTAACTTCAGAGTATTTCACCTCC
The DNA here is from genome assembly GCF_040958095.1 of Procambarus clarkii. Taxonomy (NCBI): domain Eukaryota; kingdom Metazoa; phylum Arthropoda; class Malacostraca; order Decapoda; family Cambaridae; genus Procambarus; species Procambarus clarkii. Next base: position 1,995,684 of record NC_091220.1, read on the forward strand.
AAAGATCACAATCTCCCAAGGGCAACTAGAGCATAGTGAGGGGCTACTCACGTTCTTTCATCAAATTCCTGTTAATATGGGAGAACTCTGTGTCTATGCTTAATGCACAACTTGCCTAAACACGCAAGAGAGATTATACAACCTTAGAACACTTTCCCACCAGGAGATTCGAACCCTAGCCAGCACAGAAGCCTAACAGCAACTGGCATAACTGGTACGCTTTAACCCACTGCACCAGAGCTCAGACCCTTAAAAGAGATGGTAACTTCAGAGTATTTCACCTCCAAAGATCACAATCTCCCAAGGGCAACTAGAGCATAGTGAGGGGCTACTCACGTTCTTTCATCAAATTCCTGTTAATATGGGAGAACTCTGTGTCTATGCTTAATGCACAACTTGCCTAAACACGCAAGAGAGATTATACAACCTTAGAACACTTTCCCACCAGGAGATTCGAACCCTAGCCAGCACTGAAGCCTTACAGCAACTGGCATAACTGGTACGCCTTTAACCCACTGCACCAGAGCTCAGACCCTTAAAAGAGATGGTAACTTCGGAGTATTTCACCTCCAAAGATCACCATCTCCCAAGGGCAACTAGAGCATAGTGAGGGGCTACTCACGTTCTTTCATCAAATTCCTGTTAATATGGGAGAACTCTGTGTCTATGCTTAATGCACAACTTGCCTAAACACGCAAGAGAGATTATACAACCTTAGAACACTTTCCCACCAGGAGATTCGAACCCTAGCCAGCACTGAAGCCTTACAGCAACTGGCATAACTGGTACGCCTTTAACCCACTGCACCAGAGCTCAGACCCTGAAAAGAGATGGTAACTTCGGAGTATTTCACCTCCAAAGATCACCATCTCCCAAGGGCAACTAGAGCATAGTGAGGGGCTACTCACGTTCTTTCATCAAATTCCTGTTAATATGGGAGAACTCTGTGTCTATGCTTAATGCACAACTTGCCTAAACACGCAAGAGAGATTATACAACATTAGAACACTTTGCCTACCAGGAGATTCGAACCCTAGCCAGCACAGAAGCCTGACAGCAACTGGCATAACTGGTACGCCTTTAACCCACTGCACCAGAGCTCAGACCCTGAAAAGAGATGGTAACTTCGGAGTATTTCACCTCCAAAGATCACCATCTCCCAAGGGCTACTAGAGCATAGTGAGGGGCTACTCACGTTCTTTCATCAAATTCCTGTTAATATGGGAGAACTCTGTGTCTATGCTTAATGCACAACTTGCCTAAACACGCAAGAGAGATTATACAACCTTAGAACACTTTCCCACCAGGAGATTCGAACAATAGCCTGCACAGAAGCCTAACAGCAACTGGCATAGCTGGTACGCTTTTAACCCACTGCACCAGAGCTCAGACCCTTAAAAGAGATGGTAACTTCGGATTATTTCACCTCCAAAGATCACCATCTCCCAAGGGCAACTATAGCATAGTGAGGGGCTACTCACGTTCTTTCATCAAATTCCTGTTAATATGGGAGAACTCTGAGTCTATGCTTAATGCACAACTTGCCTAAACACGCAAGAGAGATTATACAACCTTAGAACACTTTCCCACCAGGAGATTCGTACGCTAGCCAGCACAGAAGACTTACAGCAAGTGGCATAACTGGTACGCCTTAAACCCACTGCACCACAGCTCAGACCATTAAAGGAGATGGTAACTTCAGAGTATTTCACCTCCAAAGATCACCATATCCCAAGGGCAACTAGAGCATAGTGAGGGGCTACTCACTGTCTTTCATCAAATTCCTATTAATATGGGAGAACTCTGTGTCTATGCTTAATGCACAACTTGCCTAAACAGGCAAGAGAGATTATACAACCTTAGAACACTTTCCCACCAGGAGATTCGAGCCCTAGCCAGCACAGAAGCCTTACAGCAAATGGCATAACTGGTACACCGTTAAACCCACTGCACCACAGCTCTGACCCTTAAATGAGATGGTAACTTCGGAGTATTTCACCTCCAAAGATCACCATCTCCCAAGGGCAACTAGAGCATAGTGAGGGGCTACTCACATTCTTTCATCAAATTCCTGTTAATATATGAGAACTCTGTGTCTAATGCTTAATGCACAACTTACCTAAACACGCAAGAGAGATTATACAACCTTAGAACACTTTCCCACCAGGAGATTCGAACCCTAGCCAGCACAGAAGCCTTACAGCAACTGGCATAACTGGTACGCCTTTAACCCACTGCACCACAGCTCAGGACCCTTAAAAGAGATGGTAACTTCGGAGTATTTCTCCTCCAAAGATCACCATCTCTCAAGGGCAACTAGAGCATAGTGAGGGGCTACTCACGTTCTTTCATCAAATTCCTGTTAATATGGGAGAACTCTGTGTCTATGCTTAATGCACAACTTGCCTAAACACGCAAGAGAGATTATACAACCTTAGAACACTTTCCCACCAGGAGATTCGAACCCTAGCCTGCACAGAAGCCTTACAGCAAATGGCATAACTGGTAAGCCTTTAACCCACTGCACCAGAGCTCAGACCCTTAAAAAGAGATGGTAACTTCGGAGTATTTCACCTCCAAAGATCACCATCTCCCAAGGGCAACTAGAGCATAGTGAGGGGCTACTCACGTTCTTTCATCAAATTCCTCTTAATATGGAAGAACTCTGTGTCTATGCTTAATGCACAACTTGATTAAACACGCAAGACAGATTGTACAACATTAGAACACTTTCCCACCAGGAGATTCGAATCCTAGCCAGCACAGAAGCCTTACAGCAACTGGCATAACTGGTACACCTTTAATCCCACTGCACCACAGCTCAGACCCTCAAAAGAGATGGTAACTTCGGAGTATTTCACCTCCAAAGATCACCATCTCCCAAGGGCAACTAGAGAATAGTGAGGGGCTACTCACGTTCTTTCATCAAATTCCTGTTAATATGGGAGAACTCTGTGTCTATGCTTAATGCACAACTTGCCTAAACACGCAAGAGAGATTATACAACCTTAGAACACTTTCCCACCAGGAGATTCGAACCCTAGCCAGCACAGAAGCCTTAACAGCAACTGGCATAACTGGTACGCTTTTAACCCACTGCACCAGAGCTCAGACCCTTAAAAGAGATGGTAACTTCAGAGTATTTCACCTCCAAAGATCACAATCTCCCAAGGGCAACTAGAGCATAGTGAGGGGCTACTCACGTTCTTTCATCAAATTCCTGTTAATATGGGAGAACTCTGTGTCTATGCTTAATGCACAACTTGCCTAAACACGCAAGAGAGATTATACAACCTTAGAACACTTTCCCACCAGGAGATTCGAACCCTAGCCAGCACTGAAGCCTTACAGCAACTGGCATAACTGGTACGCCTTTAACCCACTGCACCAGAGCTCAGACCCTGAAAAGAGATGGTAACTTCGGAGTATTTCACCTCCAAAGATCACCATCTCCCAAGGGCAACTAGAGCATAGTGAGGGGCTACTCACGTTCTTTCATCAAATTCCTGTTAATATGGGAGAACTCTGTGTCTATGCTTAATGCACAACTTGCCTAAACACGCAAGAGAGATTATACAACATTAGAACACTTTGCCACCAGGAGATTCGAACCCTAGCCATCACAGAAGCCTGACAGCAACTGGCATAACTGGTACGCCTTTAGCCCACTGCACCACAGCTCAGAACCTTAAAAGAGATGGTAACTTCGGAGTATTTCACCTATAAAGATCACCATCTCCCAAGGGCATCTAAGCATAGTGAGGGGCTACTCACGTTCTTTCATCAAATTCCTGTTAATATGGGAGAACTCTGTGTCTATGCTTAATGCACAACTTGCCTAAACACGCAAGAGAGATTATACAACCTTAGAACACTTTCCCACCAGGAGATTCGTACCCTAGCCAGCACAGAAGACTTACAGCAAATGGCATAACTGGTACGCCTTAAACCCACTGCACCACAGCTCAGACCGTTAAAGGAGATGGTAACTTCAGAGTATTTCACCTCCAAAGATCACCATCTCCCAAGGGCAACTAGAGCATAGTGAGGGGCTACTCACTGTCTTTCATCAAATTCCTATTAATATGGGAGAACTCTGTGTCTATGCTTAATGCACAACTTGCCTAAACAGGCAAGAGAGATTATACAACCTTAGAACACTTTCCCACCAGGAGATTCGAGCCCTAGCCAGCACAGAAGCCTTACAGCAAATGGCATAACTGGTACACCGTAAACCCACTGCACCACAGCTCTGACCCTTAAATGAGATGGTAACTTCGGAGTATTTCACCTCCAAAGATCACCATCTCCCAAGGGCAACTAGAGCATAGTGAGGGGCTACTCACATTCTTTCATCAAATTCCTGTTAATATATGAGAACTCTGTGTCAATGCTTAATGCACAACTTACCTAAACACGCAAGAGAGATTATACAACCTTAGAACACTTTCCCACCAGGAGATTCGAACCCTAGCCAGCACAGAAGCTTTACAGCAACTGGCATAACTGGTACGCCTTTACCCACTGCACCACAGCTCAGGCCCTTAAAAGAGATGGTAACTTCGGAGTATTTCTCCTCCAAAGATCACCATCTCTCAAGGGCAACTAGAGCATAGTGAGGGGCTACTCACGTTCTTTCATCAAATTCCTGTTAATATGGGAGAACTCTGTGTCTATGCTTAATGCACAACTTGCCTAAACACGCAAGAGAGATTATACAACCTTAGAACACTTTCCCACCAGGAGATTCGAACCCTAGCCTGCACAGAAGCCTTACAGCAAATGGCATAACTGGTAAGCCTTTAACCCACTGCACCAGAGCTCAGACCCTTAAAAAGAGATGGTAACTTCGGAGTATTTCACCTCCAAAGATCACCATCTCCCAAGGGCAACAAGAGCATAGTGAGGGGCTACTCACGTTCTTTCATCAAATTCCTCTTAATATGGAAGAACTCTGTGTCTATGCTTAATGCACAACTTGATTAAACACGCAAGACAGATTGTACAACATTAGAACACTTTCCCACCAGGAGATTCGAATCCTAGCCAGCACAGAAGCCTTACAGCAACTGGCATAACTGGTACACCTTTATCCCACTGCACCACAGCTCAGACACTCAAAAGAGATGGTAACTTCGGAGTATTTCACCTCCAAAGATCACCATCTCCCAAGGGCAACTAGAGAATAGTGAGGGGCTACTCACGTTCTTTCATCAAATTCCTGTTAATATGGGAGAACTCTGTGTCTATGTTTAATGCACAACTTGCCTAAACACGCAAGAGAGATTATACAACCTTAGAACACTTTCCCACCAGGAGATTCGAACCCTAGCCAGCACAGAAGCTTAACAGCAACTGGCATAACTGGTACGCTTTTAACCCACTGCACCAGAGCTCAGACCCTTAAAAGAGATGGTAACTTCAGAGTATTTCACCTCCAAAGATCACAATCTCCCAAGGGCAACTAGAGCATAGTGAGGGGCTACTCACGTTCTTTCATCAAATTCCTGTTAATATGGGAGAACTCTGTGTCTATGCTTAATGCACAACTTGCCTAAACACGCAAGAGAGATTATACAACCTTAGAACACTTTCCCACCAGGAGATTCGAACCCTAGCCAGCACTGAAGCCTTACAGCAACTGGCATAACTGGTACGCCTTTAACCCACTGCACCAGAGCTCAGACCCTGAAAAGAGATGGTAACTTCGGAGTATTTCACCTCCAAAGATCACCATCTCCCAAGGGCAACTAGAGCATAGTGAGGGGCTACTCACGTTCTTTCATCAAATTCCTGTTAATATGGGAGAACTCTGTGTCTATGCTTAATGCACAACTTGCCTAAACACGCAAGAGAGATTATACAACATTAGAACACTTTGCTACCAGGAGGTTCGAACCCTAGCCATCACAGAAGCCTGACAGCAACTGGCATAACTGGTACGCCTTTAGCCCACTGCACCACAGCTCAGAACCTTAAAAGAGATGGTAACTTCGGAGTATTTCACCTATAAAGATCACCATCTCCCAAGGGCATCTAAAGCATAGTAAGGGGCTACTCACGTTCTTTCATCAAATTCCTGTTAATATGGGAGAACTCTGTGTCTATGCTTAATGCACAACTTACCTAAACACGCAAGAGAGATTATACAACCTTAGAACACTTTCCCACCAGGAGATTCGTACCCTAGCCAGCACAGAAGACTTACAGCAAATGGCATAACTGGTACGCCTTAAACCCACTGCACCACAGCTCAGACCGTTAAAGGAGATGGTAACTTCAGAGTATTTCACCTCCAAAGATCACCATCTCCCAAGGGCAACTAGAGCATAGTGAGGGGCTACTCACTGTCTTTCATCAAATTCCTATTAATATGGGAGAACTCTGTGTCTATGCTTAATGCACAACTTGCCTAAACAGGCAAGAGAGATTATACAACCTTAGAACACTTTCCCACCAGGAGATTCGAGCCCTAGCCAGCACAGAAGCCTTACAGCAAATGGCATAACTGGTACACCGTAAACCCACTGCACCACAGCTCTGACCCTTAAATGAGATGGTAACTTCGGAGTATTTCACCTCCAAAGATCACCATCTCCCAAGGGCAACTAGAGCATAGTGAGGGGCTACTCACATTCTTTCATCAAATTCCTGTTAATATATGAGAACTCTGTGTCAATGCTTAATGCACAACTTACCTAAACACGCAAGAGAGATTATGCAACCTTAGAACACTTTCCCACCAGGAGATTCGAACCCTAGCCAGCACAGAAGCTTTACAGCAACTGGCATAACTGGTACGCCTTTACCCACTGCACCACAGCTCAGGCCCTTAAAAGAGATGGTAACTTTGGAGTATTTCTCCTCCAAAGATCACCATCTCTCAAGGGCAACTAGAGCATAGTGAGGGGCTACTCACGTTCTTGCATCAAATTCCTGTTAATATGGGAGAACTCTGTGTCTATGCTTAATGCACAACTTGCCTAAACACGCAAGAGAGATTATACAACCTTAGAACACTTTCCCACCAGGAGATTCGAACCCTAGCCTGCACAGAAGCCTTACAGCAAATGGCATAACTGGTAAGCCTTTAACCCACTGCACCAGAGCTCAGACCCTTAAAAAGAGATGGTAACTTCGGAGTATTTCACCTCCAAAGATCACCATCTCCCAAGGGCAACAAGAGCATAGTGAGGGGCTACTCACGTTCTTTCATCAAATTCCTCTTAATATGGAAGAACTCTGTGTCTATGCTTAATGCACAACTTGATTAAACACGCAAGACAGATTGTACAACATTAGAACACTTTCCCACCAGGAGATTCGAATCCTAGCCAGCACAGAAGCCTTACAAGCAACTGGCATAACTGGTACACCTTTATCCCACTGCACCAGAGCTCAGACCCTTAAAAAGAGATGGTAACTTCGGAGTATTTCACCTCCAAAGATCACCATCTCCCAAGGGCAACTAGAGAATAGTGAGGGGCTACTCACGTTCTTTCATCAAATTCCTGTTAATATGGGAGAACTCTGTGTCTATGTTTAATGCACAACTTGCCTAAATACGCAAGAGAGATTATACAACATTAAAACACTTTCCCACCAGGAGATTCGAACCCTAGCCAGCACAGAAGCCTAACAGCAACTAGCATAACTGGTACGCTTTTAACCCACTGCACCAGAGCTCAGACCCTTAATAGAGATGGTAACTTCAGAGTATTTCACCTCCAAAGATCACAATCTCCCAAGAGCAACTAGAGCATAGTGAGGGGCTACTCACGTTCTTTCATCAAATTCCTGTTAATATGGGAGAACTCTGTATCTATGCTTAATGCACAACTTGCCTAAACACGCAAGAGAGATTATACAACCTTAGAACACTTTCCCACCAGGAGATTCGAACCCTAGCCAGCACAGAAGCCTAACAGCAACTGGCATAACTGGTACGCTTTTAACCCACTGCACCAGAGCTCAGACCCTTAAAAGAGATGGTAACTTCAGAGTATTTCACCTTCAAAGATCACAATCTCCCAAGGGCAACTAGAGCATAGTGAGGGGCTACTCACGTTCTTTCATCAAATTCCTGTTAATATGGGAGAACTCTGTGTCTATGCTTAATGCACAACTTGCCTAAACACGCAAGAGAGATTATACAACCTTAGAACACTTTCCCACCAGGAGATTCGAACCCTAGCCAGCACTGAAACCTTACAGCAACTGGCATAACTGGTACGCCTTTAACCCACTGCACCAGAGCTCAGACCCTGAAAAGAGATGGTAACTTCGGATTATTTCACCTCCAAAGATCACCATCTCCCAAGGGCAACTATAGCATAGTGAGGGGCTACTCACGTTCTTTCATCAAATTCCTCTTAATATGGGAGAACTCTGTATCTATGCTTAATGCACAACTTGCCTAAACACGCAAGAGAGATTATACAACCTTAGAACACTTTCCCACCAGGAGATTCGAACCCTAGCCAGCACAGAAGCCTTACAGCAAATGGCATAACTGGTACGCCTTTAACCCACTGCACCACAGCTCAGACCCTTAAATGAGATGGTAACTTCGGAGTATTTCACCTCTAAAGATCACCATCTCCCAAGGGCAACTAGAGCATAGTGAGGGGCTACTCACATTCTTTCATCAAATTCCTGTTAATATATGAGAACTCTGTGTCTATGCTTAATGCACAACTTACCTAAACACGCAAGAGAGATTATACAACTTTAGAACACTTTCCCACCAGGAGATTCGAACCCTAGCCAGCACAGAAACTTTACAGCAACTGGCATAACTGGTACGCCTTTACCCACTGCACCACAGCTCAGGCCCTTAAAAGAGATGGTAACTTCGGAGTATTTCTCCTCCAAAGATCACCATCTCTCAAGGGCAACTAGAGCATAGTGAGGGGCTACTCACGTTCTTTCATCAAATTCCTGTTAATATGGGAGAACTCTGTGTCTATGCTTAATGCACAACTTGCCTAAACACGCAAGAGAGATTATACAACCTTAGAACACTTTCCCACCAGGAGATTCGAACCCTAGCCAGCACAGAAGCCTAACAGCAACTGGCATAACTGGTACGCTTTTAACCCACTGCACCAGAGCTCAGACCCTTAAAAGAGATGGTAACTTCAGAGTATTTCACCTCCAAAGATCACAATCTCCCAAGGGCAACTAGAGCATAGTGAGGGGCTACTCACGTTCTTTCATCAAATTCCTGTTAATATGGGAGAACTCTGTGTCTATGCTTAATGCACAACTTGCCTAAACACGCAAGAGAGATTATACAACCTTAGAACACTTTCCCACCAGGAGATTCGAACCCTAGCCTGCACAGAAGCCTTACAGCAAATGGCATAACTGGTAAGCCTTTAACCCACTGCACCAGAGCTCAGACCCTTAAAAAGAGATGGTAACTTCGGAGTATTTCACCTCCAAAGATCACCATCTCCCAAGGGCAACAAGAGCATAGTGAGGGGCTACTCACGTTCTTTCATCAAATTCCTCTTAATATGGAAGAACTCTGTGTCTATGCTTAATGCACAACTTGATTAAACAAGCAAGACAGATTGTACAACATTAGAACACTTTCCCACCAGGAGATTCGAATCCTAACCAGCACAGAAGCCTTACAGCAACTGGCATAACTGGTACACCTTTATCCCACTGCACCACAGCTCAGACACTCAAAAGAGATGGTAACTTCGGAGTATTTCACCTCCAAAGATCACCATCTCCCAAGGGCAACTAGAGCATAGTGAGGGGCTACTCACGTTCTTTCATCAAATTCCTGTTAATATGGGAGAACTCTGTGTCTATGCTTAATGCACAACTTGCCTAAACACGCAAGAGAGATTATACAACCTTAGAACACTTTCCCACCAGGAGATTCGAACCCTAGCCAGCACTGAAGCCTTACAGCAACTGGCATAACTGGTACGCCTTTAACCCACTGCACCAGAGCTCAGACCCTGAAAAGAGATGGTAACTTCGGAGTATTTCACCTCCAAAGATCACCATCTCCCAAGGGCAACTAGAGCATAGTGAGGGGCTACTCACGTTCTTTCATCAAATTCCTGTTAATATGGGAGAACTCTGTGTCTATGCTTAATGCACAACTTGCCTAAACACGCAAGAGAGATTATACAACATTAGAACACTTTGCTACCAGGAGGTTCGAACCCTAGCCATCACAGAAGCCTGACAGCAACTGGCATAACTGGTACGCCTTTAGCCCACTGCACCACAGCTCAGAACCTTAAAAGAGATGGTAACTTCGGAGTATTTCACCTATAAAGATCACCATCTCCCAAGGGCATCTAAAGCATAGTAAGGGGCTACTCACGTTCTTTCATCAAATTCCTGTTAATATGGGAGAACTCTGTGTCTATGCTTAATGCACAACTTGCCTAAACACGCAAGAGAGATTATACAACCTTAGAACACTTTCCCACCAGGAGATTCGTACCCTAGCCAGCACAGAAGACTTACAGCAAATGGCATAACTGGTACGCCTTAAACCCACTGCACCACAGCTCAGACCGTTAAAGGAGATGGTAACTTCAGAGTATTTCACCTCCAAAGATCACCATCTCCCAAGGGCAACTAGAGCATAGTGAGGGGCTACTCACTGTCTTTCATCAAATTCCTATTAATATGGGAGAACTCTGTGTCTATGCTTAATGCACAACTTGCCTAAACAGGCAAGAGAGATTATACAACCTTAGAACACTTTCCCACCAGGAGATTCGAGCCCTAGCCAGCACAGAAGCCTTACAGCAAATGGCATAACTGGTACACCGTAAACCCACTGCACCACAGCTCTGACCCTTAAATGAGATGGTAACTTCGGAGTATTTCACCTCCAAAGATCACCATCTCCCAAGGGCAACTAGAGCATAGTGAGGGGCTACTCACATTCTTTCATCAAATTCCTGTTAATATATGAGAACTCTGTGTCAATGCTTAATGCACAACTTACCTAAACACGCAAGAGAGATTATGCAACCTTAGAACACTTTCCCACCAGGAGATTCGAACCCTAGCCAGCACAGAAGCTTTACAGCAACTGGCATAACTGGTACGCCTTTACCCACTGCACCACAGCTCAGGCCCTTAAAAGAGATGGTAACTTTGGAGTATTTCTCCTCCAAAGATCACCATCTCTCAAGGGCAACTAGAGCATAGTGAGGGGCTACTCACGTTCTTGCATCAAATTCCTGTTAATATGGGAGAACTCTGTGTCTATGCTTAATGCACAACTTGCCTAAACACGCAAGAGAGATTATACAACCTTAGAACACTTTCCCACCAGGAGATTCGAACCCTAGCCTGCACAGAAGCCTTACAGCAAATGGCATAACTGGTAAGCCTTTAACCCACTGCACCAGAGCTCAGACCCTTAAAAAGAGATGGTAACTTCGGAGTATTTCACCTCCAAAGATCACCATCTCCCAAGGGCAACAAGAGCATAGTGAGGGGCTACTCACGTTCTTTCATCAAATTCCTCTTAATATGGAAGAACTCTGTGTCTATGCTTAATGCACAACTTGATTAAACACGCAAGACAGATTGTACAACATTAGAACACTTTCCCACCAGGAGATTCGAATCCTAGCCAGCACAGAAGCCTTACAACAACTGGCATAACTGGTACACCTTTATCCCACTGCACCAGAGCTCAGACCCTTAAAAGAGATGGTAACTTCGGAGTATTTCACCTCCAAAGATCACCATCTCCCAAGGGCAACTAGAGAATAGTGAGGGGCTACTCACGTTCTTTCATCAAATTCCTGTTAATATGGAAGAACTCTGTGTCTATGTTTAATGCACAACTTGCCTAAATACGCAAGAGAGATTATACAACACTTAAAACACTTTCCCACCAGGAGATTCGAACCCTAGCCAGCACAGAAGCCTAACAGCAACTAGCATAACTGGTACGCTTTTAACCCACTGCACCAGAGCTCAGACCCTTAAAAGAGATGGTAACTTCAGAGTATTTCACCTCCAAAGATCACAATCTCCCAAGAGCAACTAGAGCATAGTGAGGGGCTACTCACGTTCTTTCATCAAATTCCTGTTAATATGGGAGAACTCTGTGTCTATGCTTAATGCACAACTTGCCTAAACACGCAAGAGAGATTATACAACCTTAGAACACTTTCCCACCAGGAGATTCGAACCCTAGCCAGCACAGAAGCCTAACAGCAACTGGCATAACTGGTACGCTTTTAACCCACTGCACCAGAGCTCAGACCCTTAAATGAGATGGTAGCTTCGGAGTATTTCACCTCTAAAGATCACCATCTCCCAAGGGCAACTAGAGCATAGTGAGGGGCTACTCACATTCTTTCATCAAATTCCTGTTAATATATGAGAACTCTGTGTCTATGCTTAATGCACAACTTACCTAAACACGCAAGAGAGATTATACAACTTTAGAACACTTTCCCACCAGGAGATTCGAACCCTAGCCAGCACAGAAACTTTACAGCAACTGGCATAACTGGTACGCCTTTACCCACTGCACCACAGCTCAGGCCCTTAAAAGAGATGGTAACTTCGGAGTATTTCTCCTCCAAAGATCACCATCTCTCAAGGGCAACTAGAGCATAGTGAGGGGCTACTCACGTTCTTTCATCAAATTCCTGTTAATATGGGAGAACTCTGTGTCTATGCTTAATGCACAACTTGCCTAAACAGGCAAGAGAGATTATACAACCTTAGAACACTTTCCCACCAGGAGATTCGAACCCTAGCCAGCACAGAAGCCTTACAGCAAATGGCATAACTGGTACGCCTTTAACCCACTGCACCAGAGCTCAGACCCTTAAATGAGATGGTAGCTTCGGAGTATTTCACCTCCAAAGATCACCATCTCCCAAGGGCAACTAGAGCATAGTGAGGGGCTACTCACGTTCTTTCATCAAATTCCTGTTAATATGGGAGAACTCTGTGTCTATGCTTAATGCACAACTTGCCTAAACACGCAAGAGAGATTATACAACCTTAGAACACTTTCCCACCAGGAGATTCGAACCCTAGCCAGCACAGAAGCCTTACAGCAAATGGCATAACTGGTACACCGTAAACCCACTGCACCACAGCTCTGACCCTTAAATGAGATGGTAACTTCGGAGTATTTCACCTCCAAAGATCACCATCTCCCAAGGGCAACTAGAGCATAGTGAGGGGCTACTCACGTTCTTTCATCAAATTCCTGTTAATATGGGAGAACTCTGTGTCTATGCTTAATGCACAACTTGCCTAAACACGCAAGAGAGATTATACAACCTTAGAACACTTTCCCACCAGGAGATTCGAACCCTAGCCAGCACAGAAGCCTTACAGCAACTGGCATAACTGGTACGCCTTTAACCCACTGCACCAGAGCTCAGACCCTTAAAAGAGATGGTAACTTCGGAGTATTTCACCTCCAAAGATCACCATCTCCCAAGGGCAACTAGAGCATAGTGAGGGGCTACTCACGTTCTTTCATCAAATTCCTGTTAATATGGGAGAACTCTGTGTCTATGCTTAATGCACAACTTGCCTAAACACGCAAGAGAGATTATACAACCTTAGAACACTTTCCCACCAGGAGATTCGAACCCTAGCCAGCACAGAAGCCTTACAGCAACTGGCATAACTGGTACGCCTTAAACCCACTGCACCACAGCTCAGACCCTTAAAGGAGATGGTAACTTCGGAGTATTTCACCTCCAAAGATCACCATCTCCCAAGGGCAACTAGAGCATAGTGAGGGGCTACTCACGTTCTTTCATCAAATTCCTCTTAATATGGAAGAACTCTGTGTCTATGCTTAATGCACAACTTGATTAAACACGCAAGACAGATTGTACAACATTAGAACACTTTCCCACCAGGAGATTCGAATCCTAGCCAGCACAGAAGCCTTACAGCAACTGGCATAACTGGTACACCTTTATCCCACTGCACCACAGCTCAGACCCTTAAAAGAGATGGTAACTTCGGAGTATTTCACCTCCAAAGATCACCATCTCCCAAGGGCAACTAGAGAATAGTGAGGGGCTACTCACGTTCTTTCATCAAATTCCTGTTAATATGGGAGAACTCTGTGTCTATGTTTAATGCACAACTTGCCTAAACACGCAAGAGAGATTATACAACCTTAGAACACTTTCCCACCAGGAGATTCGAACCCTAGCCAGCACAGAAGCCTAACAGCAACTGGCATAACTGGTACGCTTTTAACCCACTGCACCAGAGCTCAGACCCTTAAAAGAGATGGTAACTTCAGAGTATTTCACCTCCAAAGATCACAATCTCCCAAGGGCAACTAGAGCATAGTGAGGGGCTACTCACGTTCTTTCATCAAATTCCTGTTAATATGGGAGAACTCTGTGTCTATGCTTAATGCACAACTTGCCTAAACACGCAAGAGAGATTATACAACCTTAGAACACTTTCCCACCAGGAGATTCGAACCCTAGCCAGCACTGAAGCCTTACAGCAACTGGCATAACTGGTACGCCTTTAACCCACTGCACCAGAGCTCAGACCCTTAAAAGAGATGGTAACTTCGGAGTATTTCACCTCCAAAGATCACCATCTCCCAAGGGCAACTAGAGCATAGTGAGGGGCTACTCACGTTCTTTCATCAAATTCCTGTTAATATGGGAGAACTCTGTGTCTATGCTTAATGCACAACTTGCCTAAACACGCAAGAGAGATTATACAACCTTAGAACACTTTCCCACCAGGAGATTCGAACCCTAGCCAGCACAGAAGCCTTACAGCAACTGGCATAACTGGTACGCCTTTAACCCACTGCACCAGAGCTCAGACCCTTAAAAGAGATGGTAACTTCGGAGTATTTCACCTCCAAAGATCACCATCTCCCAAGGGCAACTAGAGCATAGTGAGGGGCTACTCACGTTCTTTCATCAAATTCCTGTTAATATGGGAGAACTCTGTGTCTATGCTTAATGCACAACTTGCCTAAACACGCAAGAGAGATTATACAACCTTAGAACACTTTCCCACCAGGAGATTCGAACCCTAGCCAGCACAGAAGCCTTACAGCAAATGGCATAACTGGTACACCTTAACCCACTGCACCACAGCTCATGACCCTTAAATGAGATGGTAACTTCGGAGTATTTCACCTCCAAAGATCACCATCTCCCAAGGGCAACTAGAGCATAGTGAGGGGCTACTCACAGTTCTTTCATCAAATTCCTGTTAATATGGAGAACTCTGTGTCTATGCTTAATGCACAACTTGCCTAAACACGCAAGAGAGATTATACAACCTTAGAACACTTTCCCACCAGGAGATTCGAACCCTAGCCAGCACAGAAGCCTTACAGCAACTGGCATAACTGGTACGCCTTTAACCCACTGCACCAGAGCTCAGACCCTTAAAAGAGATGGTAACTTCGGAGTATTTCACCTCCAAAGATCACCATCTCCCAAGGGCAACTAGAGCATAGTGAGGGGCTACTCACGTTCTTTCATCAAATTCCTGTTAATATGGGAGAACTCTGTGTCTATGCTTAATGCACAACTTGCCTAAACACGCAAGAGAGATTATACAACCTTAGAACACTTTCCCACCAGGAGATTCGAACCCTAGCCAGCACAGAAGCCTTACAGCAACTGGCATAACTGGTACGCCTTTAACCCACTGCACCAGAGCTCAGACCCTTAAAAGAGATGGTAACTTCAGAGTATTTCACCTCCAAAGATCACCATCTCCCAAGGGCAACTAGAGCATAGTGAGGGGCTACTCACGTTCTTTCATCAAATTCCTCTTAATATGGAAGAACTCTGTGTCTATGCTTAATGCACAACTTGATTAAACACGCAAGACAGATTGTACAACATTAGAACACTTTCCCACCAGGAGATTCGAATCCTAGCCAGCACAGAAGCCTTACAGCAACTGGCATAACTGGTACACCTTTATCCCACTGCACCACAGCTCAGACCCTCAAAAGAGATGGTAACTTCGGAGTATTTCACCTCCAAAGATCACCATCTCCCAAGGGCAACTAGAGAATAGTGAGGGGCTACTCACGTTCTTTCATCAAATTCCTGTTAATATGGGAGAACTCTGTGTCTATGTTTAATGCACAACTTGCCTAAACACGCAAGAGAGATTATACAACCTTAGAACACTTTCCCACCAGGAGATTCGAACCCTAGCCAGCACAGAAGCCTAACAGCAACTGGCATAACTGGTACGCTTTTAACCCACTGCACCAGAGCTCAGACCCTTAAAAGAGATGGTAACTTCAGAGTATTTCACCTCCAAAGATCACAATCTCCCAAGGGCAACTAGAGCATAGTGAGGGGCTACTCACGTTCTTTCATCAAATTCCTGTTAATATGGGAGAACTCTGTGTCTATGCTTAATGCACAACTTGCCTAAACACGCAAGAGAGATTATACAACCTTAGAACACTTTCCCACCAGGAGATTCGAACCCTAGCCAGCACTGAAGCCTTACAGCAACTGGCATAACTGGTACGCCTTTAACCCACTGCACCAGAGCTCAGACCCTGAAAAGAGATGGTAACTTCGGAGTATTTCACCTCCAAAGATCACCATCTCCCAAGGGCAACTAGAGCATAGTGAGGGGCTACTCACGTTCTTTCATCAAATTCCTGTTAATATGGGAGAACTCTGTGTCTATGCTTAATGCACAACTTGCCTAAACACGCAAGAGAGATTATACAACATTAGAACACTTTGCTACCAGGAGGTTCGAACCCTAGCCATCACAGAAGCCTGACAGCAACTGGCATAACTGGTACGCCTTTAGCCCACTGCACCACAGCTCAGAACCTTAAAAGAGATGGTAACTTCGGAGTATTTCACCTATAAAGATCACCATCTCCCAAGGGCATCTAAAGCATAGTGAGGGGCTACTCACGTTCTTTCATCAAATTCCTGTTAATATGGGAGAACTCTGTGTCTATGCTTAATGCACAACTTGCCTAAACACGCAAGAGAGATTATACAACCTTAGAACACTTTCCCACCAGGAGATTCGTACCCTAGCCAGCACAGAAGCCTGACAGCAAATGGCATAACTGGTACGCCTTTAACCCACTGCACCACAGCTCAGACCCGTTAAAGGAGATGGTAACTTCAGAGTATTTCACCTCCAAAGATCACCATCTCCCAAGGGCAACTAGAGCATAGTGAGGGGCTACTCACTGTCTTTCATCAAATTCCTATTAATATGGGAGAACTCTGTGTCTATGCTTAATGCACAACTTTGCCTAAACACGCAAGAGAGATTATACAACATTAGAACACTTTCCCACCAGGAGATTCGAATCCCTAGCCAGCACAGAAGCCTTACAGCAACTGGCATAACTGGTACACCTTTAATCCCACTGCACCACAGCTCAGACCCTCAAAATGAGATGGTAACTTCGGAGTATTTCACCTCAAAGATCACCATCTCCCTAAGGGCAACTAGAGCATAGTGAGGGGCTACTCACGTTCTTTCATCAAATTCCTGTTAATATGGGAGAACTCTGTGTCTATGCTTAATGCACAACTTGCCTAAACACGCAAGAGAGATTATACAACATTAGAACACTTTCCCACCAGGAGATTCGAACCCTAGCCAGCACAGAAGCCTACAGCAACTGGCATAACTGGTACACCTTTAACCCACTGCACCAGAGCTCAGACCCTTAAAAGAGATGGTAACTTCGGAGTATTTCACCTCCAAAGATCACCATCTCCCAAGGGCAACTAGAGCATAGTGAGGGGCTACTCACGTTCTTTCATCAAATTCCTGTTAATATGGGAGAACTCTGTGTCTATGCTTAATGCACAACTTGCCTAAACACGCAAGAGAGATTATACAACCTTAGAACACTTTCCCACCAGGAGATTCGAACCCTAGCCAGCACAGAAGCCTTACAGCAACTGGCATAACTGGTACGCCTTTAACCCACTGCACCAGAGCTCAGACCCTTAAAAGAGATGGTAACTTCAGGAGTATTTCACCTCCAAAGATCACAATCTCCCAAGGGCAACTAGAGCATAGTGAGGGGCTACTCACGTTCTTTCATCAAATTCCTGTTAATATGGGAGAACTCTGTGTCTATGCTTAATGCACAACTTGCCTAAACACGCAAGAGAGATTATACAACCTTAGAACACTTTCCCACCAGGAGATTCGAACCCTAGCCAGCACAGAAGCCTAACAGCAACTGGCATAACTGGTACGCCTTTAACCCACTGCACCAGAGCTCAGACCCTTAAAAGAGATGGTAACTTCAGAGTATTTCACCTCCAAAGATCACAATCTCCCAAGGGCAACTAGAGCATAGTGAGGGGCTACTCACGTTCTTTCATCAAATTCCTGTTAATATGGGAGAACTCTGTGTCTATGCTTAATGCACAACTTGCCTAAACACGCAAGAGAGATTATACAACCTTAGAACACTTTCCCACCAGGAGATTCGAACCCTAGCCAGCACTGAAGCCTTACAGCAACTGGCATAACTGGTACGCCTTTAACCCACTGCACCAGAGCTCAGACCCTTAAAAGAGATGGTAACTTCGGAGTATTTCACCTCCAAAGATCACCATCTCCCAAGGGCAACTAGAGCATAGTGAGGGGCTACTCACGTTCTTTCATCAAATTCCTGTTAATATGGGAGAACTCTGTGTCTATGCTTAATGCACAACTTGCCTAAACACGCAAGAGAGATTATACAACCTTAGAACACTTTCCCACCAGGAGATTCGAACCCTAGCCAGCACAGAAGCCTTACAGCAACTGGCATAACTGGTACGCCTTTAACCCACTGCACCAGAGCTCAGACCCTTAAAAGAGATGGTAACTTCGGAGTATTTCACCTCCAAAGATCACCATCTCCCAAGGGCAACTAGAGCATAGTGAGGGGCTACTCACGTTCTTTCATCAAATTCCTGTTAATATGGGAGAACTCTGTGTCTATGCTTAATGCACAACTTGCCTAAACACGCAAGAGAGATTATACAACATTAGAACACTTTCCTACCAGGAGGATTCGAACCCTAGCCATCACAGAAGCCTGACAGCAACTGGCATAACTGGTACGCCTTTAGCCCACTGCACCAGAGCTCAGACCCTGAAAAGAGATGGTAACTTCGGAGTATTTCACCTCCAAAGGTCACCATCTCCCAAGGGCTACTAGAGCATAGTGAGGGGCTACTCACGTTCTTTCATCAAATTCCTGTTAATATGGGAGAACTCTGTGTCTATGCTTAATGCACAACTTGCCTAAACACGCAAGAGAGATTATACAACCTTAGAACACTTTCCCACCAGGAGATTCGAACCATAGCCATGCACAGAAGCCTACAGCAACTGGCATAACTGGTACGCTTTTAACCCACTGCACCAGAGCTCAGACCCTTAAAAGAGATGGTAACTTCGGATTATTTCACCTCCAAAGATCACCATCTCCCAAGGGCAACTATAGCATAGTGAGGGGCTACTCACGTTCTTTCATCAAATTCCTGTTAATATGGGAGAACTCTGAGTCTATGCTTAATGCACAACTTGCCTAAACACGCAAGAGAGATTATACAACCTTAGAACACTTTCCCACCAGGAGATTCGTACGCTAGCCAGCACAGAAGACTTACAGCAAGTGGCATAACTGGTACGCCTTAAACCCACTGCACCACAGCTCAGACCATTAAAGGAGATGGTAACTTCAGAGTATTTCACCTCCAAAGATCACCATATCCCAAGGGCAACTAGAGCATAGTGAGGGGCTACTCACTGTCTTTCATCAAATTCCTATTAATATGGGAGAACTCTGTGTCTATGCTTAATGCACAACTTGCCTAAACAGGCAAGAGAGATTATACAACCTTAGAACACTTTCCCACCAGGAGATTCGAGCCCTAGCCAGCACAGAAGCCTTACAGCAAATGGCATAACTGGTACACCGTAAACCCACTGCACCACAGCTCTGACCCTTAAATGAGATGGTAACTTCGGAGTATTTCACCTCCAAAGATCACCATCTCCCAAGGGCAACTAGAGCATAGTGAGGGGCTACTCACATTCTTTCATCAAATTTCTGTTAATATATGAGAACTCTGTGTCAATGCTTAATGCACAACTTACCTAAACACGCAAGAGAGATTATACAACCTTAGAACACTTTCCCACCAGGAGATTCGAACCCTAGCCAGCACAGAAGCTTTACAGCAACTGGCATAACTGGTACGCCTTTACCCACTGCACCACAGCTCAGGCCCTTAAAAGAGATGGTAACTTCGGAGTATTTCTCCTCCAAAGATCACCATCTCTCAAGGGCAACTAGAGCATAGTGAGGGGCTACTCACGTTCTTTCATCAAATTCCTGTTAATATGGGAGAACTCTGTGTCTATGCTTAATGCACAACTTGCCTAAACACGCAAGAGAGATTATACAACCTTAGAACACTTTCCCACCAGGAGATTCGAACCCTAGCCTGCACAGAAGCCTTACAGCAAATGGCATAACTGGTAAGCCTTTAACCCACTGCACCAGAGCTCAGACCCTTAAAAAGAGATGGTAACTTCGGAGTATTTCACCTCCAAAGATCACCATCTCCCAAGGGCAACAAGAGCATAGTGAGGGGCTACTCACGTTCTTTCATCAAATTCCTCTTAATATGGAAGAACTCTGTGTCTATGCTTAATGCACAACTTGATTAAACACGCAAGACAGATTGTACAACATTAGAACACTTTCCCACCAGGAGATTCGAATCCTAAGCCAGCACAGAAGCCTTACAGCAACTGGCATAACTGGTACACCTTTATCCCACTGCACCACAGCTCAGACACTCAAAAGAGATGGTAACTTCGGAGTATTTCACCTCCAAAGATCACCATCTCCCAAGGGCAACTAGAGAATAGTGAGGGGCTACTCACGTTCTTTCATCAAATTCCTGTTAATATGGGAGAACTCTGTGTCTATGTTTAATGCACAACTTGCCTAAATACGCAAGAGAGATTATACAACATTAAAACACTTTCCCACCAGGAGATTCGAACCCTAGCCAGCACAGAAGCCTAACAGCAACTAGCATAACTGGTACGCTTTTAACCCACTGCACCAGAGCTCAGACCCTTAATAGAGATGGTAACTTCAGAGTATTTCACCTCCAATGATCACAATCTCCCAAGAGCAACTAGAGCATAGTGAGGGGCTACTCACGTTCTTTCATCAAATTCCTGTTAATATGGGAGAACTCTGTATCTATGCTTAATGCACAACTTGCCTAAACACGCAAGAGAGATTATACAACCTTAGAACACTTTCCCACCAGGAGATTCGAACCCTAGCCAGCACAGAAGCCTAACAGCAACTGGCATAACTGGTACGCTTTTAACCCACTGCACCAGAGCTCAGACCCTTAAAAGAGATGGTAACTTCAGAGTATTTCACCTTCAAAGATCACAATCTCCCAAGGGCAACTAGAGCATAGTGAGGGGCTACTCACGTTCTTTCATCAAATTCCTGTTAATATGGGAGAACTCTGTGTCTATGCTTAATGCACAACTTGCCTAAACACGCAAGAGAGATTATACAACCTTAGAACACTTTCCCACCAGGAGATTCGAACCCTAGCCAGCACTGAAACCTTACAGCAACTGGCATAACTGGTACGCCTTTAACCCACTGCACCAGAGCTCAGACCCTGAAAAGAGATGGTAACTTCGGATTATTTCACCTCCAAAGATCACCATCTCCCAAGGGCAACTATAGCATAGTGAGGGGCTACTCACGTTCTTTCATCAAATTCCTGTTAATATGGGAGAACTCTGTGTCTATGCTTAATGCACAACTTGCCTAAACAGGCAAGAGAGATTATACAACCTTAGAACACTTTCCCACCAGGAGATTCGAACCCTAGCCAGCACAGAAGCCTTACAGCAAATGGCATAACTGGTACACCGTAAACCCACTGCACCACAGCTCTGACCCTTAAATGAGATGGTAACTTCGGAGTATTTCACCTCTAAAGATCACCATCTCCCAAGGGCAACTAGAGCATAGTGAGGGGCTACTCACATTCTTTCATCAAATTCCTGTTAATATATGAGAACTCTGTGTCTATGCTTAATGCACAACTTACCTAAACACGCAAGAGAGATTATACAACTTTAGAACACTTTCCCACCAGGAGATTCGAACCCTAGCCAGCACAGAAACTTTACAGCAACTGGCATAACTGGTACGCCTTTACCCACTGCACCACAGCTCAGGCCCTTAAAAGAGATGGTAACTTCGGAGTATTTCTCCTCCAAAGATCACCATCTCTCAAGGGCAACTAGAGCATAGTGAGGGGCTACTCACGTTCTTTCATCAAATTCCTGTTAATATGGGAGAACTCTGTGTCTATGCTTAATGCACAACTTGCCTAAACACGCAAGAGAGATTATACAACCTTAGAACACTTTCCCACCAGGAGATTCGAACCCTAGCCAGCACAGAAGCCTAACAGCAACTGGCATAACTGGTACGCTTTTAACCCACTGCACCAGAGCTCAGACCCTTAAAAGAGATGGTAACTTCAGAGTATTTCACCTCCAAAGATCACAATCTCCCAAGGGCAACTAGAGCATAGTGAGGGGCTACTCACGTTCTTTCATCAAATTCCTGTTAATATGGGAGAACTCTGTGTCTATGCTTAATGCACAACTTGCCTAAACACGCAAGAGAGATTATACAACCTTAGAACACTTTCCCACCAGGAGATTCGAACCCTAGCCTGCACAGAAGCCTTACAGCAAATGGCATAACTGGTAAGCCTTTAACCCACTGCACCAGAGCTCAGACCCTTAAAAAGAGATGGTAACTTCGGAGTATTTCACCTCCAAAGATCACCATCTCCCAAGGGCAACAAGAGCATAGTGAGGGGCTACTCACGTTCTTTCATCAAATTCCTCTTAATATGGAAGAACTCTGTGTCTATGCTTAATGCACAACTTGATTAAACAAGCAAGACAGATTGTACAACATTAGAACACTTTCCCACCAGGAGATTCGAATCCTAACCAGCACAGAAGCCTTACAGCAACTGGCATAACTGGTACACCTTTATCCCACTGCACCACAGCTCAGACACTCAAAAGAGATGGTAACTTCGGAGTATTTCACCTCCAAAGATCACCATCTCCCAAGGGCAACTAGAGCATAGTGAGGGGCTACTCACGTTCTTTCATCAAATTCCTGTTAATATGGGAGAACTCTGTGTCTATGCTTAATGCACAACTTGCCTAAACACGCAAGAGAGATTATACAACCTTAGAACACTTTCCCACCAGGAGATTCGAACCCTAGCCAGCACTGAAGCCTTACAGCAACTGGCATAACTGGTACGCCTTTAACCCACTGCACCAGAGCTCAGACCCTGAAAAGAGATGGTAACTTCGGAGTATTTCACCTCCAAAGATCACCATCTCCCAAGGGCAACTAGAGCATAGTGAGGGGCTACTCACGTTCTTTCATCAAATTCCTGTTAATATGGGAGAACTCTGTGTCTATGCTTAATGCACAACTTGCCTAAACACGCAAGAGAGATTATACAACATTAGAACACTTTGCTACCAGGAGGTTCGAACCCTAGCCATCACAGAAGCCTGACAGCAACTGGCATAACTGGTACGCCTTTAGCCCACTGCACCACAGCTCAGAACCTTAAAAGAGATGGTAACTTCGGAGTATTTCACCTATAAAGATCACCATCTCCCAAGGGCATCTAAAGCATAGTAAGGGGCTACTCACGTTCTTTCATCAAATTCCTGTTAATATGGGAGAACTCTGTGTCTATGCTTAATGCACAACTTGCCTAAACACGCAAGAGAGATTATACAACCTTAGAACACTTTCCCACCAGGAGATTCGTACCCTAGCCAGCACAGAAGACTTACAGCAAATGGCATAACTGGTACGCCTTAAACCCACTGCACCACAGCTCAGACCGTTAAAGGAGATGGTAACTTCAGAGTATTTCACCTCCAAAGATCACCATCTCCCAAGGGCAACTAGAGCATAGTGAGGGGCTACTCACTGTCTTTCATCAAATTCCTATTAATATGGGAGAACTCTGTGTCTATGCTTAATGCACAACTTGCCTAAACAGGCAAGAGAGATTATACAACCTTAGAACACTTTCCCACCAGGAGATTCGAGCCCTAGCCAGCACAGAAGCCTTACAGCAAATGGCATAACTGGTACACCGTAAACCCACTGCACCACAGCTCTGACCCTTAAATGAGATGGTAACTTCGGAGTATTTCACCTCCAAAGATCACCATCTCCCAAGGGCAACTAGAGCATAGTGAGGGGCTACTCACATTCTTTCATCAAATTCCTGTTAATATATGAGAACTCTGTGTCAATGCTTAATGCACAACTTACCTAAACACGCAAGAGAGATTATGCAACCTTAGAACACTTTCCCACCAGGAGATTCGAACCCTAGCCAGCACAGAAGCTTTACAGCAACTGGCATAACTGGTACGCCTTTACCCACTGCACCACAGCTCAGGCCCTTAAAAGAGATGGTAACTTTGGAGTATTTCTCCTCCAAAGATCACCATCTCTCAAGGGCAACTAGAGCATAGTGAGGGGCTACTCACGTTCTTGCATCAAATTCCTGTTAATATGGGAGAACTCTGTGTCTATGCTTAATGCACAACTTGCCTAAACACGCAAGAGAGATTATACAACCTTAGAACACTTTCCCACCAGGAGATTCGAACCCTAGCCTGCACAGAAGCCTTACAGCAAATGGCATAACTGGTAAGCCTTTAACCCACTGCACCAGAGCTCAGACCCTTAAAAAGAGATGGTAACTTCGGAGTATTTCACCTCCAAAGATCACCATCTCCCAAGGGCAACAAGAGCATAGTGAGGGGCTACTCACGTTCTTTCATCAAATTCCTCTTAATATGGAAGAACTCTGTGTCTATGCTTAATGCACAACTTGATTAAACACGCAAGACAGATTGTACAACATTAGAACACTTTCCCACCAGGAGATTCGAATCCTAGCCAGCACAGAAGCCTTACAACAACTGGCATAACTGGTACACCTTTATCCCACTGCACCAGAGCTCAGACCCTTAAAAAGAGATGGTAACTTCGGAGTATTTCACCTCCAAAGATCACCATCTCCCAAGGGCAACTAGAGAATAGTGAGGGGCTACTCACGTTCTTTCATCAAATTCCTGTTAATATGGAAGAACTCTGTGTCTATGTTTAATGCACAACTTGCCTAAATACGCAAGAGAGATTATACAACATTAAAACACTTTCCCACCAGGAGATTCGAACCCTAGCCAGCACAGAAGCCTAACAGCAACTAGCATAACTGGTACGCTTTTAACCCACTGCACCAGAGCTCAGACCCTTAAAAGAGATGGTAACTTCAGAGTATTTCACCTCCAAAGATCACAATCTCCCAAGAGCAACTAGAGCATAGTGAGGGGCTACTCACGTTCTTTCATCAAATTCCTGTTAATATGGGAGAACTCTGTGTCTATGCTTAATGCACAACTTGCCTAAACACGCAAGAGAGATTATACAACCTTAGAACACTTTCCCACCAGGAGATTCGAACCCTAGCCAGCACAGAAGCCTAACAGCAACTGGCATAACTGGTACGCTTTTAACCCACTGCACCAGAGCTCAGACCCTTAAATGAGATGGTAGCTTCGGAGTATTTCACCTCTAAAGATCACCATCTCCCAAGGGCAACTAGAGCATAGTGAGGGGCTACTCACATTCTTTCATCAAATTCCTGTTAATATATGAGAACTCTGTGTCTATGCTTAATGCACAACTTACCTAAACACGCAAGAGAGATTATACAACTTTAGAACACTTTCCCACCAGGAGATTCGAACCCTAGCCAGCACAGAAACTTTACAGCAACTGGCATAACTGGTACGCCTTTACCCACTGCACCACAGCTCAGGCCCTTAAAAGAGATGGTAACTTCGGAGTATTTCTCCTCCAAAGATCACCATCTCTCAAGGGCAACTAGAGCATAGTGAGGGGCTACTCACGTTCTTTCATCAAATTCCTGTTAATATGGGAGAACTCTGTGTCTATGCTTAATGCACAACTTGCCTAAACAGGCAAGAGAGATTAAACAACCTTAGAACACTTTCCCACCAGGAGATTCGAACCCTAGCCAGCACAGAAGCCTTACAGCAAATGGCATAACTGGTACACCGTAAACCCACTGCACCACAGCTCTGACCCTTAAATGAGATGGTAACTTCGGAGTATTTCACCTCCAAAGATCACCATCTCCCAAGGGCAATTAGAGCATAGTGAGGGGCTACTCACGTTCTTTCATCAAATTCCTGTTAATATGGGAGAACTCTGTGTCTATGCTTAATGCACAACTTGCCTAAACACGCAAGACAGATTGTACAACATTAGAACACTTTCCCACCAGGAGATTCGAATCCTAGCCAGCACAGAAGCCTTACAACAACTGGCATAACTGGTACACCTTTATCCCACTGCACCAGAGCTCAGACCCTTAAAAAGAGATGGTAACTTCGGAGTATTTCACCTCCAAAGATCACCATCTCCCAAGGGCATCTAAAGCATAGTGAGGGGCTACTCACGTTCTTTCATCAAATTCCTGTTAATATGGGAGAACTCTGTGTCTATGCTTAATGCACAACTTGCCTAAACAGGCAAGAGAGATTATACAACCTTAGAACACTTTCCCACCAGGAGATTCGAACCCTAGCCAGCACAGAAGCCTTACAGCAAATGGCATAACTGGTACACCGTAAACCCACTGGACCACAGCTCTGACCCTTAAATGAGATGGTAACTTCGGAGTATTTCACCTCCAAAGATCACCATCTCCCAAGGGCAACAAGAGCATAGTGAGGGGCTACTCACGTTCTTTCATCAAATTCCTCTTAATATGGAAGAACTCTGTGTCTATGCTTAATGCACAACTTGATTAAACACGCAAGACAGATTGTACAACATTAGAACACTTTCCCACCAGGAGATTCGAATCCTAGCCAGCACAGAAGCCTTACAACAACTGGCATAACTGGTACACCTTTATCCCACTGCACCAGAGCTCAGACCCTTAAAAAGAGATGGTAACTTCGGAGTATTTCACCTCCAAAGATCACCATCTCCCAAGGGCAACTAGAGAATAGTGAGGGGCTACTCACGTTCTTTCATCAAATTCCTGTTAATATGGAAGAACTCTGTGTCTATGTTTAATGCACAACTTGCCTAAATACGCAAGAGAGATTATACAACATTAAAACACTTTCCCACCAGGAGATTCGAACCCTAGCCAGCACAGAAGCCTAACAGCAACTAGCATAACTGGTACGCTTTTAGCCCACTGCACCAGAGCTCAGACCCTTAAAAGAGATGGTAACTTCAGAGTATTTCACCTCCAAAGATCACAATCTCCCAAGAGCAACTAGAGCATAGTGAGGGGCTACTCACGTTCTTTCATCAAATTCCTGTTAATATGGGAGAACTCTGTGTCTATGCTTAATGCACAACTTGCCTAAACACGCAAGAGAGATTATACAACCTTAGAACACTTTCCCACCAGGAGATTCGAACCCTAGCCAGCACAGAAGCCTAACAGCAACTGGCATAACTGGTACGCTTTTAACCCACTGCACCAGAGCTCAGACCCTTAAAAGAGATGGTAACTTCAGAGTATTTCACCTTCAAAGATCACAATCTCCCAAGGGCAACTAGAGCATAGTGAGGGGCTACTCACGTTCTTTCATCAAATTCCTGTTAATATGGGAGAACTCTGTGTCTATGCTTAATGCACAACTTGCCTAAACACGCAAGAGAGATTATACAACCTTAGAACACTTTCCCACCAGGAGATTCGAACCCTAGCCAGCACTGAAACCTTACAGCAACTGGCATAACTGGTACGCCTTTAACCCACTGCACCAGAGCTCAGACCCTGAAAAGAGATGGTAACTTCGGATTATTTCACCTCCAAAGATCACCATCTCCCAAGGGCAACTATAGCATAGTGAGGGGCTACTCACGTTCTTTCATCAAATTCCTGTTAATATGGGAGAACTCTGTGTCTATGCTTAATGCACAACTTGCCTAAACAGGCAAGAGAGATTATACAACCTTAGAACACTTTCCCACCAGGAGATTCGAACCCTAGCCAGCACAGAAGCCTTACAGCAAATGGCATAACTGGTACACCGTAAACCCACTGCACCACAGCTCTGACCCTTAAATGAGATGGTAACTTCGGAGTATTTCACCTCTAAAGATCACCATCTCCCAAGGGCAACTAGAGCATAGTGAGGGGCTACTCACATTCTTTCATCAAATTCCTGTTAATATATGAGAACTCTGTGTCTATGCTTAATGCACAACTTACCTAAACACGCAAGAGAGATTATACAACTTTAGAACACTTTCCCACCAGGAGATTCGAACCCTAGCCAGCACAGAAACTTTACAGCAACT
This sequence comes from Procambarus clarkii, assembly GCF_040958095.1. Lineage (NCBI taxonomy): Eukaryota > Metazoa > Arthropoda > Malacostraca > Decapoda > Cambaridae > Procambarus > Procambarus clarkii. The sequence goes on from NC_091220.1 coordinate 2,024,218, forward strand.
GGCATAACTGGTACGCCTTTACCCACTGCACCACAGCTCAGGCCCTTAAAAGAGATGGTAACTTCGGAGTATTTCTCCTCCAAAGATCACCATCTCTCAAGGGCAACTAGAGCATAGTGAGGGGCTACTCACGTTCTTTCATCAATTTCCTGTTAATATGGGAGAACTCTGTGTCTATGCTTAATGCACAACTTGCCTAAACACGCAAGAGAGATTATACAACCTTAGAACACTTTCCCACCAGGAGATTCGAACCCTAGCCAGCACAGAAGCCTAACAGCAACTGGCATAACTGGTACGCTTTTAACCCACTGCACCAGAGCTCAGACCCTTAAAAGAGATGGTAACTTCAGAGTATTTCACCTCCAAAGATCACAATCTCCCAAGGGCAACTAGAGCATAGTGAGGGGCTACTCACGTTCTTTCATCAAATTCCTCTTAATATGGAAGAACTCTGTTTCTATGCTTAATGCACAACTTGATTAAACACGCAAGACAGATTGTACAACATTAGAACACTTTCCCACCAGGAGATTCGAATCCTAGCCAGCACAGAAGCCTTACAGCAACTGGCATAACTGGTACACCTTTATCCCACTGCACCACAGCTCAGACCCTCAAAATTGATGGTAACTTTGGAGTATTTCACCTCCAAAGATCACCATCTCCCAAGGGCAACTAGAGAATAGTGAGGGGCTACTCACGTTCTTTCATCAAATTCCTGTTAATATGGGAGAACTCTGTGTCTATGTTTAATGCACAACTTGCCTAAACACGCAAGAGAGATTATACAACATTAGAACACTTTCCCACCAGGAGATTCGAACCCTAGCCAGCACAGAAGCCTAACAGCAACTGGCATAACTGGTACGCTTTTAACCCACTGCACCAGAGCTCAGACCCTTAAAAGAGATGGTAACTTCAGAGTATTTCACCTCCAAAGATCACAATCTCCCAAGAGCAACTAGAGCATAGTGAGGGGCTACTCACGTTCTTTCATCAAATTCCTGTTAATATGGGAGAACTCTGTGTCTATGCTTAATGCACAACTTGCCTAAACACGCAAGAGAGATTATACAACCTTAGAACACTTTCCCACCAGGAGATTCGAACCCTAGCCAGCACAAAAGCCTAACAGCAACTGGCATAACTGGTACGCTTTTAACCCACTGCACCAGAGCTCAGACCCTTAAAAGAGATGGTAACTTCAGAGTATTTCACCTCCAAAGATCACAATCTCCCAAGGGCAACTAGAGCATAGTGAGGGGCTACTCACGTTCTTTCATCAAATTCCTGTTAATATGGGAGAACTCTGTGTCTATGCTTAATGCACAACTTGCCTAAACACGCAAGAGAGATTAAACAACCTTAGAACACTTTGCCACCAGGAGATTCGAACCCTAGCCAGCACTGAAACCTTACAGCAACTGGCATAACTGGTACGCCTTTAACCCACTGCACCAGAGCTCAGACCCTGAAAAGAGATGGTAACTTCGGAGTATTTCACCTCCAAAGATCACCATCTCCCAAGGGCAACTATAGCATAGTGAGGGGCTACTCACGTTCTTTCATCAAATTCCTGTTAATATGGGAGAACTCTGTGTCTATGCTTAATGCACAACTTGCCTAAACACGCAAGAGAGATTATACAACCTTAGAACACTTTCCCACCAGGAGATTCGAACAATAGCCTGCACAGAAGCCTAACAGCAACTGGCATAACTGGTACGCTTTTAACCCACTGCACCAGAGCTCAGACCCTTAAAAGAGATGGTAACTTCAGAGTATTTCACCTCCAAAGATCACAATCTCCCAAGGGTAACTAGAGCATAGTGAGGGGTTACTCACGTTCTTTCATCAAATTCCTGTTAATATGGGAGAACTCTGTGTCTATGCTTAATGCACAACTTGCCTAAACACGCAAGAGAGATTATACAACCTTAGAACACTTTCCCACCAGGAGATTCGAACCCTAGCCAGCACTGAAGCCTTACAGCAACTGGCATAACTGGTACGCCTTTAACCCACTGCACCAGAGTTCAGACCCTGAAAAGAGATGGTAACTTCGGAGTATTTCACCTCCAAAGATCACCATCTCCCAAGGGCAACTAGAGCATAGTGAGGGGCTACTCACGTTCTTTCATCTAATTCCTGTTAATATGGGAGAACTCTGTGTCTATGCTTAATGCACAACTTGCCTAAACACGCAAGAGAGATTATACAACATTAGAACACTTTGCTACCAGGAGGTTCGAACCCTAGCCATCACAGAAGCCTGACAGCAACTGGCATAACTGGTACGCCTTTAGCCCACTGCACCACAGCTCAGAACCTTAAAAGAGATGGTAACTTCGGAGTATTTCATCTATAAAGATCACCATCTCCCAAGGGCATCTAAAGCATAGTGAGGGGCTACTCACGTTCTTTCATCAAATTCCTGTTAATATGGGAGAACTCTGTGTCTATGCTTAATGCACAACTTGCCTAAACACGCAAGAGAGATTATACAACCTTAGAACACTTTCCCACCAGGAGATTCGTACCCTAGCCAGCACAGAAGACTTACAGCAAATGGCATAACTGGTACGCCTTAAACCCACTGCACCACAGCTCAGACCGTTAAAGGAGATGGTAACTTCAGAGTATTTCACCTCCAAAGATCACCATCTCCCAAGGGCAACTAGAGCATAGTGAGGGGCTACTCACTGTCTTTCATCAAATTCCTATTAATATGGGAGAACTCTGTGTCTATGCTTAATGCACAACTTGCCTAAACAGGCAAGAGAGATTATACAACCTTAGAACACTTTCCCACCAGGAGATTCGAGCCCTAGCCAGCACAGAAGCCTTACAGCAAATGGCATAACTGGTACACCGTAAACCCACTGCACCACAGCTCTGACCCTTAAATGAGATGGTAACTTCGGAGTATTTCACCTCCAAAGATCACCATCTCCCAAGGGCAACTAGAGCATAGTGAGGGGCTAATCACATTCTTTCATCAAATTTCTGTTAATATATGAGAACCCTGTGTCAATGCTTAATGCACAACTTACCTAAACACGCAAGAGAGATTATACAACCTTAGAACACTTTCCCACCAGGAGATTCGAACCCTAGCCAGCACAGAAGCTTTACAGCAACTGGCATAACTGGTACGCCTTTACCCACTGCACCACAGCTCAGGCCCTTAAAAGAGATGGTAACTTCGGAGTATTTCTCTTCCAAAGATCACCATCTCTCAAGGGCAACTAGAGCATAGTGAGGGGCTACTCACGTTCTTTCATCAAATTCCTGTTAATATGGGAGAACTCTGTGTCTATGCTTAATGCACAACTTGCCTAAACACGCAAGAGAGATTATACAACCTTAGAACACTTTCCCACCAGGAGATTCGAACCCTAGCCTGCACAGAAGCCTTACAGCAAATGGCATAACTGGTAAGCCTTTAACCCACTGCACCAGAGCTCAGACCCTTAAAAAGAGATGGTAACTTCGGAGTATTTCACCTCCAAAGATCACCATCTCCCAAGGGCAACAAGAGCATAGTGAGGGGCTACTCACGTTCTTTCATCAAATTCCTCTTAATATGGAAGAACTCTGTGTCTATGCTTAATGCACAACTTGATTAAACACGCAAGACAGATTGTACAACATTAGAACACTTTCCCACCAGGAGATTCGAACCCTAGCCAGCACAGAAGCCTAACAGCAACTGGCATAACTGGTACGCTTTTAACCCACTGCACCAGAGCTCAGACCCTTAAAAGAGATGGTAACTTCAGAGTATTTCACCTCCAAAGATCACAATCTCCCAAGGGCAACTAGAGCATAGTGAGGGGCTACTCACGTTCTTTCATCAAATTCCTGTTAATATGGGAGAACTCTGTGTCTATGCTTAATGCACAACTTGCCTAAACACGCAAGAGAGATTATACAACCTTAGAACACTTTCCCACCAGGAGATTCGAACCCTAGCCAGCACTGAAGCCTTACAGCAACTGGCATAACTGGTACGCCTTTAACCCACTGCACCAGAGCTCAGACCCTGAAAAGAGATGGTAACTTCGGAGTATTTCACCTCCAAAGATCACCATCTCCCAAGGGCAACTAGAGCATAGTGAGGGGCTACTCACGTTCTTTCATCAAATTCCTGTTAATATGGGAGAACTCTGTGTCTATGCTTAATGCACAACTTGCCTAAACACGCAAGAGAGATTATACAACATTAGAACACTTTGCTACCAGGAGGTTCGAACCCTAGCCATCACAGAAGCCTGACAGCAACTGGCATAACTGGTACGCCTTTAGCCCACTGCACCACAGCTCAGAACCTTAAAAGAGATGGTAACTTCGGAGTATTTCACCTATAAAGATCACCATCTCCCAAGGGCATCTAAAGCATAGTGAGGGGCTACTCACGTTCTTTCATCAAATTCCTGTTAATATGGGAGAACTCTGTGTCTATGCTTAATGCACAACTTACCTAAACACGCAAGAGAGATTATACAACCTTAGAACACTTTCCCACCAGGAGATTCGTACCCTAGCCAGCACAGAAGACTTACAGCAAATGGCATAACTGGTATGCCTTAAACCCACTGCACCACAGCTCAGACCGTTAAAGGAGATGGTAACTTCAGAGTATTTCACCTCCAAAGATCACCATCTCCCAAGGGCAACTAGAGCATAGTGAGGGGCTACTCACTGTCTTTCATCAAATTCCTATTAATATGGGAGAACTCTGTGTTTATGCTTAATGCACAACTTGCCTAAACAGGCAAGAGAGATTATACAACCTTAGAACACTTTCCCACCAGGAGATTCGAGCCCTAGCCAGCACAGAAGCCTTACAGCAAATGGCATAACTGGTACACCATAAACCCACTGCACCACAGCTCTGACCCTTAAATGAGATGGTAACTTCGGAGTATTTCACCTCCAAAGATCACCATCTCCCAAGGGCAACTAGAGCATAGTGAGGGGCTACTCACATTCTTTCATCAAATTCCTGTTAATATATGAGAACTCTGTGTCAATGCTTAATGCACAACTTACCTAAACACGCAAGAGAGATTATACAACCTTAGAACACTTTCCCACCAGGAGATTCGAACCCTAGCCAGCACAGAAGCTTTACAGCAACTGGCATAACTGGTACGCCTTTACCCACTGCACCACAGCTCAGGCCCTTAAAAGAGATGGTAACTTCGGAGTATTTCTCCTCCAAAGATCACCATCTCTCAAGGGCAACTAGAGCATAGTGAGGGGCTACTCACGTTCTTTCATCAAATTCCTGTTAATATGGGAGAACTCTGTGTCTATGCTTAATGCACAACTTGCCTAAACACGCAAGAGAGATTATACAACCTTAGAACACTTTCCCACCAGGAGATTCGAACCCTAGCCTGCACAGAAGCCTTACAGCAAATGGCATAACTGGTAAGCCTTTAACCCACTGCACCAGAGCTCAGACCCTTAAAAAGAGATGGTAACTTCGGAGTATTTCACCTCCAAAGATCACCATCTCCCAAGGGCAACAAGAGCATAGTGAGGGGCTACTCACGTTCTTTCATCAAATTCCTCTTAATATGGAAGAACTCTGTGTCTATGCTTAATGCACAACTTGATTAAACACGCAAGACAGATTATACAACATTAGAACACTTTCCCACCAGGAGATTCGAATCCTAGCCAGCACAGAAGCCTTACAGCAACTGGCATAACTGGTACACCTTTATCCAACTGCACCACAGCTCAGACCCTCAAAATTGATGGTAACTTCGGAGTATTTCACCTCCAAAGATCACCATCTCCCAAGGGCAACTAGAGAATAGTGAGGGGCTACTCACGTTCTTTCATCAAATTCCTGTTAATATGGGAGAACTCTGTGTCTATGTTTAATGCACAACTTGCCTAAATACGCAAGAGAGATTATACAATATTAGAACACTTTCCCACCAGGAGATTCGAACCCTAGCCAGCACAGAAGCCTAACAGCAACTGGCATAACTGGTACGCTTTTAACCCACTGCACCAGAGCTCAGACCCTTAAAAGAGATGGTAACTTCAGAGTATTTCACCTCCAAAGATCACAATCTCCCAAGAGCAACTAGAGCATAGTGAGGGGCTACTCACGTTCTTTCATCAAATTCCTGTTAATATGGGAGAACTCTGTGTCTATGCTTAATGCACAACTTGCCTAAACACGCAAGAGAGATTATACAACCTTAGAACACTTTCCCACCAGGAGATTCGAACCCTAGCCAGCACAGAAGCCTAACAGCAACTGGCATAACTGGTACGCTTTTAACCCACTGCACCAGAGCTCAGACCCTTTAAAGAGATGGTAACTTCAGAGTATTTCACCTTCAAAGATCACAATCTCCCAAGGGCAACTAGAGCATAGTGAGGGGCTACTCACGTTCTTTCATCAAATTCCTGTTAATATGGAAGAACTCTGTGTCTATGCTTAATGCACAACTTGCCTAAACACGCAAGAGAGATTATACAACCTTAGAACACTTTCCCACCAGGAGATTCGAACCCTAGCCAGCACTGAAACCTTACAGCAACTGGCATAACTGGTACGCCTTTAACCCACTGCACCAGAGCTCAGACCCTGAAAAGAGATGGTAACTTCGGAGTATTTCACCTCCAAAGATCACCATCTCCCAAGGGCAACGATAGCATATTGAGGGGCTACTCACGTTCTTTCATCAAATTCCTGTTAATATGGGAGAACTCTGTGTCTATGCTTAATGCACAACTTGCCTAAACACGCAAGAGAGATTATACAACCTTAGAACACTTTCCCACCAGGAGATTCGTACGCTAGCCAGCACAGAAGACTTACAGCAAATGGCATAACTGGTACGCCTTAAACCCACTGCACCACAGCTCAGACCATTAAAGGAGATGGTAACTTCAGAGTATTTCACCTCCAAAGATCACCATATCCCAAGGGCAACTAGAGCAGAGTGAGGGGCTACTCACTGTCTTTCATCAAATTCCTATTAATATGGGAGAACTCTGTGTCTATGCTTAATGCACAACTTGCCTAAACAGGCAAGAGAGATTATACAACCTTAGAACACTTTCCCACCAGGAGATTCGAACCCTAGCCAGCACAGAAGCCTTACAGCAAATGGCATAACTGGTACACCGTAAACCCACTGCACCACAGCTCTGACCCTTAAATGAGATGGTAACTTCGGAGTATTTCACCTCCAAAGGTCACCATCTCCCAAGGGCTACTAGAGCATTGTGAGGGGCTACTCACGTTCTTTCATCAAATTCCTGTTAATATGGGAGAACTCTGTGTCTATGCTTAATGCACAACTTGCCTAAACACGCAAGAGAGATTATACAACCTTAGAACACTTTCCCACCAGGAGATTCGAACAATAGCCTGCACAGAAGCCTAACAGCAACTGGCATAACTGGTACGCTTTTAACCCACTGCACCAGAGCTCAGACCCTTAAAAGAGATGGTAACTTCAGAGTATTTCACCTCCAAAGATCACAATCTCCCAAGGGTAACTAGAGCATAGTGAGGGGTTACTCACGTTCTTTCATCAAATTCCTGTTAATATGGGAGAACTCTGTGTCTATGCATAATGCACAACTTGCCTAAACACGCAAGAGAGATTATACAACCTTAGAACACTTTCCCACCAGGAGATTCGAACCCTAGCCAGCACTGAAGCCTTACAGCAACTGGCATAACTGGTACGCCTTTAACCCACTGCACCAGAGTTCAGACCCTGAAAAGAGATGGTAACTTCGGAGTATTTCACCTCCAAAGATCACCATCTCCCAAGGGCAACTAGAGCATAGTGAGGGGCTACTCACGTTCTTTCATCTAATTCCTGTTAATATGGGAGAACTCTGTGTCTATGCTTAATGCACAACTTGCCTAAACACGCAAGAGAGATTATACAACATTAGAACACTTTGCTACCAGGAGGTTCGAACCCTAGCCATCACAGAAGCCTGACAGCAACTGGCATAACTGGTACGCCTTTAGCCCACTGCACCACAGCTCAGAACCTTAAAAGAGATGGTAACTTCGGAGTATTTCATCTATAAAGATCACCATCTCCCAAGGGCATCTAAAGCATAGTGAGGGGCTACTCACGTTCTTTCATCAAATTCCTGTTAATATGGGAGAACTCTGTGTCTATGCTTAATGCATAACTTGCCTAAACACGCAAGAGAGATTATACAACCTTAGAACACTTTCCCACCAGGAGATTCGTACCCTAGCCAGCACAGAAGACTTACAGCAAATGGCATAACTGGTACGCCTTAAACCCACTGCACCACAGCTCAGACCGTTAAAGGAGATGGTAACTTCAGAGTATT
>NC_091220.1:2033084-2066020 GCF_040958095.1 Procambarus clarkii
TGCTGTAAGGCTTCTGTGCTGGCTAGGGTTCGAATCTCCTGGTGGGAAAGTGTTCTAAGGTTGTATAATCTCTCTTGCGTGTTTAGGCAAGTTGTGCATTAAACATAGACACAGAGTTCTCTCATATTAACAGGAATTTGATAAAAGAACGTGAGTAGCCCCTCACTATGCTCTAGTTGCCCTTTAGAGATGGTGATCTTTGGAGGAGAAATACTCCGAAGTTACCATCTCTTGTAAGGGTCTGAGCTGTGGTGCAGTGGGTAAAGGCGTACCAGTTATGCCAGTTGCTGTAAGGCTTCTGTGCTGGCTAGGGTTCGAATCTCCTGGTGGGAAAGTGTTCTAATGTTGTATAATCTCTCTTGCCTGTTTAGGCAAGTTGTGCATTAAGCATAGATACAGAGTTCTCCCATATTAACAGGAATTTGATGAAAGACAGTGAGTAGCCCCTCACAATGCTCTAGTTGCCCTTGGGAGATGGTGATCTTTGGAGGTGAAATACTCTGAAGTTACCATCTCTTGTAAGGGGTCTGAGCTGTGGTGCAGTGGGTAAAGGCGTACCAGTTATGGCAGTTGCTGTAAGGCTTCTGTGCTGGCTAGGGTTCGAATCTCCTGGTGGGAAAGTGTTCTAAGGTTGTATAATCTCTCTTGCCTCTTTAGGCAAGTTGTGCATTAAGCATAGACACAGAGTTCTCCCATATTAACAGGAATTTGATGAAAGACAGTGAGTAGCCCCTCACAATGCTCTAGTTGCCCTTCGGAGATGGTGATCTTTGGAGGTGAAATACTCCGAAGTTACCATCTCTTTGAAGGGTCTGAGCTCTGGTGCAGTGGGAAAAAGGCGTACCAGTTATGCCAGTTGCTGTAAGGCTTCTGTGCTGGCTAGGGTTCGAATCTCCTGGTATGAAAGTGTTCTAATGTTGTATAATCTCTCTTGCGTGTTTAGGCAAGTTTTGCATTAAGCATAGACACAGATTTCTCCCATATTAACAGGAATTTGATGAAAGAATGTGAGTAGCCCCTCACTATGCTCTAGTTGCCCTTGGGAGATGGTGATCTTTGGAGGTGAAATACTCCGAAGTTACCATCTCTTTTAAGGGTCTGAGCTCTGGTGCAGTGGGTTAAAAGCGTACCAGTTATGCCACTTGCTGAAAGGCTTCTGTGCTGGCTTGGGTTCGAATCTCCTGGTGGGAAAGTGTTCTAAGGTTGTATAATCTCTCTTGCGTGTTTAGGCAAGTTGTGCATTAAGCATACACACAGAGTTCTCATATATTAACAGGAATTTGATGAAAGAATGTGAGTAGCCCCTCACTATGCTCTAGTTGCCCTTGGGAGATGGTGATCTTTGGAGGTGAAATACTCCGAAGTTACCATCTCATTTAAGGGTCTGAGCTGTGGTGCAGTGGGTTTACTGTGTTTCAGTTATGCCATTTGCCGTAAGGCTTCTATGCTGGCTAGGGTACGAATCTCTGGAGGGAAAGTGTTCTAAGGTTGTATAATCTCTCTTGCGTGTTTAGGCAAGTTGTGCATTAATCATAGACACAGAGTTCTCATATATTAACAGGAATTTGATGAAAGAATGTGAGTAGCCCCTCACTATGCTCTAGTTGCCCTTGTGAGATGGTGATCTTTGGAGGTGAAATACTCCGAAAATACCATCTCTTTAAAAGGTCCGAGCTCTGGTGCAGTGGGTTAAAGGCGTACCAGTTATGACATTTGCTGTAAGGCTTCTGTGCTGGCTAGGGTTCGAATCTCCTGGTGGGAAAGTGTTCTAAGGTTGTATAATCTCTCTTGCGTGTTTAGGCAAGTTGTGCATTAAACATAGACACAGAGTTCTCTCATATTAACAGGAATTTGATAAAAGAACGTGAGTAGCCCCTCACTATGCTCTAGTTGCCCTTTAGAGATGGTGATCTTTGGAGGAGAAATACTCCGACGTTACCATCTCTTGTAAGGGTCTGAGCTGTGGTGCAGTGGGTAAAGGCGTACCAGTTATGCCAGTTGCTGTAAGGCTTCTGTGCTGGCTAGGGTTCGAATCTCCTGGTGGGAAAGTGTTCTAATGTTGTATAATCTCTCTTGCCTGTTTAGGCAAGTTGTGCATTAAGCATAGATACAGAGTTCTCCCATATTAACAGGAATTTGATGAAAGACAGTGAGTAGCCCCTCACAATGCTCTAGTTGCCCTTGGGAGATGGTGATCTTTGGAGGTGAAATACTCTGAAGTTACCATCTCCTTTAAGGGTCTGAGCTGTGGTGCAGTGGGTTTAAGGCGTACCAGTTATGCCATTTGCTGTAAGTCTTCTGTGCTGGCGAGGGTACGAATCTCCTGGTGGGAAAGTGTTCTAAGGTTGTATAATCTCTCTTGTGTGTTTAGGCAAGTTGTGCATTAAGCATAGACACAGAGTTCTCCCATATTAACAGGAATTTGATGAAAGAACGTGAGTAGCCCCTCACTATGCTCTAGTTGTCCTTGGGAGATGGTGATCTTTATAGGTGAAATACTCCGAAGTTACCATCTCTTTTAAGGGTCTGAGCTGTGGTGCAGTGGGCTAAAGGCGTACCAGTTATGCCAGTTGCTGTAAGGCTTCTGTGATGGCTAGGGTTCGAATCTCCTGGTAGGAAAGTGTTCTAATGTTGTATAATCTCTCTTGCGTGTTTAGGCAAGTTGTGCATTAAGCATAGACACAGAGTTCTCCCATATTACCAGGAATTTGATGAAAGAAAGTGAGTAGCCCCTCACTATGCTCTAGTTGCCCTTGGGAGATGGTGATCTTTGGAGGTGAAATACTCTGAAGTTACCATCTCTTTTAAGGGTCTGAGCTCTGGTGCAGTGGGTTAAAGGCGTACCAGTTATGCCACTTGCTGTAAGGCTTCTGTGCTGGCTAGGGTTCGAATCTCCTGGTGGGAAAGTGTTCTAAGGTTGTATAATCTCTCTTGCGTGTTTAGGCAAGTTGTGCATTAAGCATAGACACAGAGTTCTCATATATTAACAGGAATTTGATGAAAGAATGTGAGTAGCCCCTCACTATGCTCTAGTTGCCCTTGGGAGATGGTGATCTTTCGAGGTGAAATACTCCGAAGTTACGATCTCTTTTAAGGGTCTGAGCTGTAGTGCAGTGGGTTAAAGGCATACCAGTTATGCCAGTTGCTGTAAGGCTTCTGTGCTGGCTAGGGTTCGAATCTCCAGGTGGGAAAGTGTTCTAAGGTTGTATAATCTCTCTTGCCTGTTTAGGCAAGTTGTGCATTAAGCATAGACACAGAGTTCTCCCATATTAACAGGAATTTGATGAAAGACAGTGAGTAGCCCCTCACTATGCTCTAGTTGCCCTTGGGAGATGGTGATCTTTGGAGGTGAAATACTCTGAAGTTACCATCTCCTTTAAGGGTCTGAGCTGTGGTGCAGTGAGTTTAAGGCGTACTAGTTATGCCAGTTGCTGTAAGGCTTCTGTGCTGGCTAGGGTTCGAATCTCCTGGTGGGAAAGTGTTCTAACGTTGTATAATCTCTCTTGCGTGTTTAGGCAAGTTGTGCATTAAGCATAGACACAGAGTTCTCCCATATTAACAGGAATTTGATGAAAGAACGTGAGTAGCCCTCACTATGCTCTAGTTACCCTTGGGAGATGGTGATCTTTGGAGGTGAAATACTCCAAAGTTACCATCTCTTTTAAGGGTCTTAGCTCTGGTGCAGTGGGTAAAAGGCGTACTAGTTATGCCAGTTGCTGTAAGGCTTCTGTGCTGGCTAGGGTTCGAATCTCCTGGTGGGAAAGTGTTCTAACGTTGTATAATCTCTCTTGCGTGTTTAGGCAAGTTGTGCATTAAGCATAGACACAGAGTTCTGCCATGTTAACAGGAATTTGATGAAAGAACGTGAGTAGCCCCTCACTATGCGCTAGTTGCCCTTGGGAGATGGTGAACTTTGGAGGTGAAATACTCCGAAGTTACCATCTCATTTAAGGGCCTGAGCTGTGGTGCAGTGGGTTTACGGTGTACCAGTTATGCCATTTGCTGTAAGGCTTCTATGCTGGCTAGGGTACGAATTTCTGGTGGGAAAGTGTTCTTAGGTTGTATAATCTCTCTTGTGTGTTTAGGCAAGTTGTGCATTAATCGTAGACACAGAGTTCTCATATATTAACAGGAATTTGATGAAAGGATGTGAGTAGCCCCTCACTGTGCTCTAGTTGCCCTTGGGAGATGGTGATCTTTCGAGGTGAAATACTCCAATATTACCACCTGTTTTAAGGGTCTGAGCTGTGATGCAGTGGGTTAAAGGCGTACCAGTTATGCTAGTTGCTGTAAGGCTTCTGTGCTGGCTAGGGTTCGAATCTCCAGGTGGGAAAGTGTTCTAAGGTTGTATAATCTCTCTTGCCTGTTTAGGCAAGTTGTGCATTAAGCATTGACACAGAGTTCTCCCATATTAACAGGAATTTGATGAAAGACAGTGAGTAGCCCCTCACTATGCTCTAGTTGCCCTTGGGAGATGGTGATCTTTGGAGGTGAAATACTCTGAAGTTACCATCTCCTTTAAGGGTCTGAGCTGTGGTGCAGTGAGTTTAAGGCGTACTAGATATGCCAGTTGCTGTAAGGCTTCTGTGCTGGCTAGGGTTCGAATCTCCTGGTGGGAAAGTGTTCTATCGTTGTATAATCTCTCTTGCGTGTTTAGGCAAGTTGTGCATTAAGCATAGACACAGAGTTCTCCCATATTAACAGGAATTTGATGAAAGAACGTGAGTAGCCCTCACTATGCTCTAGTTACCCTTGGGAGATGGTGATCTTTGTAGGTGAAATACTCCAAAGTTACCATCTCTTTTAAGGGTCTTAGCTCTGGTGCAGTGGGTAAAAGGCGTACTAGTTATGCCAGTTGCTGTAAGGCTTCTGTGCTGGCTAGGGTTCGAATCTCCTGGTGGGAAAGTGTTCTAACGTTGTATAATCTCTCTTGCGTGTTTAGGCAAGTTGTGCATTAAGCATAGACACAGAGTTCTCCCATAATAACAGGAATTTGATGAAAGAACGTCAGTAGCCCCTCACTATGCTCTAGTTGCCCTTGGGAGATGGTGATCTTTGGAGGTGAAATACTCCGAAGTTACCATCTCTTTTAAGGGTCTGAGCTCTGGTGCAGTGGGTTAAAGGCTTACCAGTTATGCCATTTGCTGTAAGGCTTCTGTGATGGCTAGGGTTCGAATCTCCTGGTGGGAAAGTGTTCTAAGGTTGTATAATCTCTCTTGCGTGTTTAGGCAAGTTGTGCATTAAACATAGACACAGAGTTCTCCCATATTAACAGGAATTTGATGAAAGAACGTGAGTAGCGCCTCACTATGCTCTAGTTGCCTTTGAGAGATGGTGATCTTTGGAGGAGAAATACTCCGAAGTTACCATCTCTTGTAAGGGGTCTGAGCTGTGGTGCAGTGGGTAAAGGCGTACCAGTTATGGCAGTTGCTGTAAGGCTTCTGTGCTGGCTAGGGTTCGAATCTCCTGGTGGGAAAGTGTTCTAAGGTTGTATAATCTCTCTTGCCTCTTTAGGCAAGTTGTGCATTAAGCATAGACACAGAGTTCTCCCATATTAACAGGAATTTGATGAAAGACAGTGAGTAGCCCCTCACAATGCTCTAGTTGCCCTTCGGAGATGGTGATCTTTGGAGGTGAAATACTCCGAAGTTACCATCTCTTTGAAGGGTCTGAGCTCTGGTGCAGTGGGTAAAAGGCGTACCAGTTATGCCAGTTGCTGTAAGGCTTCTGTGCTGGCTAGGGTTCGAATCTCCTGGTATGAAAGTGTTCTAATGTTGTATAATCTCTCTTGCGTGTTTAGGCAAGTTTTGCATTAAGCATAGACACAGATTTCTCCCATATTAACAGGAATTTGATGAAAGAATGTGAGTAGCCCCTCACTATGCTCTAGTTGCCCTTGGGAGATGGTGATCTTTGGAGGTGAAATACTCCGAAGTTACCATCTCATTTAAGGGTCTGAGCTGTGGTGCAGTGGGTTTACTGTGTTTCAGTTATGCCATTTGCTGTAAGGCTTCTATGCTGGCTAGGGTACGAATCTCTGGTGGGAAAGTGTTCTAAGGTTGTATAATCTCTCTTGCGTGTTTAGGCAAGTTGTGCATTAATCATAGACACAGAGTTCTCATATATTAATAGGAATTTGATGAAAGAATGTGAGTAGCCCCTCACTATGCTCTAGTTGCCCTTGTGAGATGGTGATCTTTGGAGGCGAAATACTCCGAAAATACCATCTCTTTAAAAGGTCCGAGCTCTGGTGCAGTGGGTTAAAGGCGTACCAGTTATGACATTTGCTGTAAGGCTTCTGTGCTGGCTAGGGTTCGAATCTCCTGGTGGGAAAGTGTTCTAAGGTTGTATAATCTCTCTTGCGTGTTTAGGCAAGTTGTGCATTAAACATAGACACAGAGTTCTCTCATATTAACAGGAATTTGATAAAAGAACGTGAGTAGCCCCTCACTATGCTCTAGTTGCCCTTTAGAGATGGTGATCTTTGGAGGAGAAATACTCCGAAGTTACCATCTCTTGTAAGGGTCTGAGCTGTGGTGCAGTGGGTAAAGGCGTACCAGTTATGCCAGTTGCTGTAAGGCTTCTGTGCTGGCTAGGGTTCGAATCTCCTGGTGGGAAAGTGTTCTAATGTTGTATAATCTCTCTTGCCTGTTTAGGCAAGTTGTGCATTAAGCATAGATACAGAGTTCTCCCATATTAACAGGAATTTGATGAAAGACAGTGAGTAGCCCCTCACAATGCTCTAGTTGCCCTTGGGAGATGGTGATCTTTGGAGGTGAAATACTCTGAAGTTACCATCTCTTGTAAGGGGTCTGAGCTGTGGTGCAGTGGGTAAAGGCGTACCAGTTATGGCAGTTGCTGTAAGGCTTCTGTGCTGGCTAGGGTTCGAATCTCCTGGTGGGAAAGTGTTCTAATGTTGTATAATCTCTCTTGCGTGTTTAGGCAAGTTTTGCATTAAGCATAGACACAGATTTCTCCCATATTAACAGGAATTTGATGAAAGAATGTGAGTAGCCCCTCACTATGCTCTAGTTGCCCTTGGGAGATGGTGATCTTTGGAGGTGAAATACTCCGAAGTTACCATCTCTTTTAAGGGTCTGAGCTCTGGTGCAGTGGGTTAAAAGCGTACCAGTTATGCCACTTGCTGAATGGCTTCTGTGCTGGCTAGGGTTCGAATCTCCTGGTGGGAAAGTGTTCTAAGGTTGTATAATCTCTCTTGCGTGTTTAGGCAAGTTGTGCATTAAGCATAGACACAGAGTTCTCATATATTAACAGGAATTTGATGAAAGAATGTGAGTAGCCCCTCACTATGCTCTAGTTGCCCTTGGGAGATGGTGATCTTTGGAGGTGAAATACTCCGAAGTTACCATCTCATTTAAGGGTCTGAGCTGTGGTGCAGTGGGTTTACTGTGTTTCAGTTATGCCATTTGCTGTAAGGCTTCTATGCTGGCTAGGGTACGAATCTCTGGTGGGAAAGTGTTCTAAGGTTGTATAATCTCTCTTGCGTGTTTAGGCAAGTTGTGCATTAATCATTAGACACAGAGTTCTCATATATTAACAGGAATTTGATGAAAGAATGTGAGTAGCCCCTCACTATGCTCTAGTTGCCCTTGTGAGATGGTGATCCTTGGAGGTGAAATACTCCGAAAATACCATCTCTTTAAAAGGTCCGAGCTCTGGTGCAGTGGGTTAAAGGCGTACCAGTTATGCCAGTTGCTGTAAGGCTTCTGTGCTGGCTAGGGTTCGAATCTCCTGGTGGGAAAGTGTTCTAATGTTGTATAATCTCTCTTGCCTGTTTAGGCAAGTTGTGCATTAAGCATAGATACAGAGTTCTCCCATATTAACAGGAATTTGATGAAAGACAGTGAGTAGCCCCTCACAATGCTCTAGTTGCCCTTGGGAGATGGTGATCTTTGGAGGTGAAATACTCTGAAGTTACCATCTCTTGTAAGGGGTCTGAGCTGTGGTGCAGTGGGTAAAGGCGTACCAGTTATGGCAGTTGCTGTAAGGCTTCTGTGCTGGCTAGGGTTCGAATCTCCTGGTGGGAAAGTGTTCTAATGTTGTATAATCTCTCTTGCGTGTTTAGGCAAGTTTTGCATTAAGCATAGACACAGATTTCTCCCATATTAACAGGAATTTGATGAAAGAATGTGAGTAGCCCCTCACTATGCTCTAGTTGCCCTTGGGAGATGGTGATCTTTGGAGGTGAAATACTCCGAAGTTACCATCTCTTTTAAGGGTCTGAGCTCTGGTGCAGTGGGTTAAAAGCGTACCAGTTATGCCACTTGCTGAATGGCTTCTGTGCTGGCTTGGGTTCCAATCTCCTGGTGGGAAAGTGTTCTAAGGTTGTATAATCTCTCTTGCGTGTTTAGGCAAGTTGTGCATTAAGCATACACACAGAGTTCTCATATATTAACAGGAATTTGATGAAAGAATGTGAGTAGCCCCTCACTATGCTCTAGTTGCCCTTGGGAGATGGTGATCTTTGGAGGTGAAATACTCCGAAGTTACCATCTCATTTAAGGGTCTGAGCTGTGGTGCAGTGGGTTTACTGTGTTTCAGTTATGCCATTTGCTGTAAGGCTTCTATGCTGGCTAGGGTACGAATCTCTGGTGGGAAAGTGTTCTAAGGTTGTATAATCTCTCTTGCGTGTTTAGGCAAGTTGTGCATTAATCATTGACACAGAGTTCTCATATATTAACAGGAATTTGATGAAAGAATGTGAGTAGCCCCTCACTATGCTCTAGTTGCCCTTGTGAGATGGTGATCTTTGGAGGTGAAATACTCCGAAAATACCATCTCTTTAAAAGGTCCGAGCTCTGGTGCAGTGGGTTAAAGGCGTACCAGTTATGACATTTGCTGTAAGGCTTCTGTGCTGGCTAGGGTTCGAATCTCCTGGTGGGAAAGTGTTCTAAGGTTGTATAATCTCTCTTGCGTGTTTAGGCAAGTTGTGCATTAAACATAGACACAGAGTTCTCTCATATTAACAGGAATTTGATAAAAGAACGTGAGTAGCCCCTCACTATGCTCTAGTTGCCCTTTAGAGATGGTGATCTTTGGAGGAGAAATACTCCGAAGTTACCATCTCTTGTAAGGGTCTGAGCTGTGGTGCAGTGGGTAAAGGCGTACCAGTTATGCCAGTTGCTGTAAGGCTTCTGTGCTGGCTAGGGTTCGAATCTCCTGGTGGGAAAGTGTTCTAATGTTGTATAATCTCTCTTGCCTGTTTAGGCAAGTTGTGCATTAAGCATAGATACAGAGTTCTCCCATATTAACAGGAATTTGATGAAAGACAGTGAGTAGCCCCTCACAATGCTCTAGTTGCCCTTGGGAGATGGTGATCTTTGGAGGTGAAATACTCTGAAGTTACCATCTCCTTTAAGGGTCTGAGCTGTGGTGCAGTGGGTTTAAGGCGTACCAGTTATGCCATTTGCTGTAAGTCTTCTGTGCTGGCTAGGGTACGAATCTCCTGGTGGGAAAGTGTTCTAAGGTTGTATAATCTCTCTTGTGTGTTTAGGCAAGTTGTGCATTAAGCATAGACACAGAGTTCTCCCATATTAACAGGAATTTGATGAAAGAACGTGAGTAGCCCCTCACTATGCTCTAGTTGTCCTTGGGAGATGGTGATCTTTATAGGTGAAATACTCCGAAGTTACCATCTCTTTTAAGGGTCTGAGCTGTGATGCAGTGGGCTAAAGGCGTACCAGTTATGCCAGTTGCTGTAAGGCTTCTGTGATGGCTAGGGTTCGAATCTCCTGGTAGGAAAGTGTTCTAATGTTGTATAATCTCTCTTGCGTGTTTAGGCAAGTTGTGCATTAAGCATAGACACAGAGTTCTCACATATTACCAGGAATTTGATGAAAGAAAGTGAGTAGCCCCTCACTATGCTCTAGTTGCCCTTGGGAGATGGTGATCTTTGGAGGTGAAATACTCTGAAGTTACCATCTCTTTTAAGGGTCTGAGCTCTGGTGCAGTGGGTTAAAGGCGTACCAGTTATGCCACTTGCTGTAAGGCTTCTGTGCTGGCTAGGGTTCGAATCTCCTGGTGGGAAAGTGTTCTAAGGTTGTATAATCTCTCTTGCGTGTTTAGGCAAGTTGTGCATTAAGCATAGACACAGAGTTCTCATATATTAACAGGAATTTGATGAAAGAATGTGAGTAGCCCCTCACTATGCTCTAGTTGCCCTTGGGAGATGGTGATCTTTTGAGGTGAAATACTCCGAAGTTACGATCTCTTTTAAGGGTCTGAGCTGTAGTGCAGTGGGTTAAAGGCGTACCAGTTATGCCAGTTGCTGTAAGGCTTCTGTGCTGGCTAGGGTTCGAATCTCCAGGTGGGAAAGTGTTCTAAGGTTGTATAATCTCTCTTGCCTGTTTAGGCAAGTTGTGCATTAAGCATAGACACAGAGTTCTCCCATATTAACAGGAATTTGATGAAAGACAGTGAGTAGCCCCTCACTATGCTCTAGTTGCCCTTGGGAGATGGTGATCTTTGGAGGTGAAATACTCTGAAGTTACCATCTCCTTTAAGGGTCTGAGCTGTGGTGCAGTGAGTTTAAGGCGTACTAGTTATGCCAGTTGCTGTAAGGCTTCTGTGCTGGCTAGGGTTCGAATCTCCTGGTGGGAAAGTGTTCTAACGTTGTATAATCTCTCTTGCGTGTTTAGGCAAGTTGTGCATTAAGCATAGACACAGAGTTCTCCCATATTAACAGGAATTTGATGAAAGAACGTGAGTAGCCTTCACTATGCTCTAGTTACCCTTGGGAGATGGTGATCTTTGGAGGTGAAATACTCCAAAGTTACCATCTCTTTTAAGTGTCTTAGCTCTGGTGCAGTGGGTAAAAGGCGTACTAGTTATGCCATGTTGCTGTAAGGCTTCTGTGCTGGCTAGGGTTCGAATCTCCTGGTGGGAAAGTGTTCTAACGTTGTATAATCTCTCTTGCGTGTTTAGGCAAGTTGTGCATTAAGCATAGACACAGAGTTCTCCCATAATAACAGGAATTTGATGAAAGAACGTCAGTAGCCCCTCACTATGCTCTAGTTGCCCTTGGGAGATGGTGATCTTTGGAGGTGAAATACTCCGAAGTTACCATCTCTTTTAAGGGTCTGAGCTCTGGTGCAGTGGGTTAAAGGCTTACCAGTTATGCCATTTGCTGTAAGGCTTCTGTGATGGCTAGGGTTCGAATCTCCTGGTGGGAAAGTGTTCTAAGGTTGTATAATCTCTCTTGCGTGTTTAGGCAAGTTGTGCATTAAACATAGACACAGAGTTCTCCCATATTAACAGGAATTTGATGAAAGAACGTGAGTAGCGCCTCACTATACTCTAGTTGCCTTTGAGAGATGGTGATCTTTGGAGGAGAAATACTCCGAAGTTACCATCTCTTGTAAGGGGTCTGAGCTGTGGTGCAGTGGGTAAAGGCGTACCAGTTATGGCAGTTGCTGTAAGGCTTCTGTGCTGGCTAGGGTTCGAATCTCCTGGTGGGAAAGTGTTCTAAGGTTGTATAATCTCTCTTGCCTCTTTAGGCAAGTTGTGCATTAAGCATAGACACAGAGTTCTCCCATATTAACAGGAATTTGATGAAAGACAGTGAGTAGCCCCTCACAATGCTCTAGTTGCCCTTGGGAGATGGTGATCTTTGGAGGTGAAATACTCCGAAGTTACCATCTCTTTTAAGGGTCTGAGCTCTGGTGCAGTGGGTAAAAGGCGTACCAGTTATGCCAGTTGCTGTAAGGCTTCTGTGCTGGCTAGGGTTCGAATCTCCTGGTATGAAAGTGTTCTAATATTGTATAATCTCTCTTGCGTGTTTAGGCAAGTTTTGCATTAAGCATAGACACAGATTTCTCCCATATTAACAGGAATTTGATGAAAGAATGTGAGTAGCCCCTCACTATGCTCTAGTTGCCCTTGGGAGATGGTGATCTTTGGAGGTGAAATACTCCGAAGTTACCATCTCTTTTAAGGGTCTGAGCTCTGGTGCAGTGGGTTAAAAGCATACCAGTTATGCCACTTGCTGAAAGGCTTCTGTGCTGGCTTGGGTTCGAATCTCCTGGTGGGAAAGTGTTCTAAGGTTGTATAATCTCTCTTGCGTGTTTAGGCAAGTTGTGCATTAAGCATAGACACAGAGTTCTCATATATTAACAGGAATTTGATGAAAGAATGTGAGTAGCCCCTCACTATGCTCTAGTTGCCCTTGGGAGATGGTGATCTTTGGAGGTGAAATACTCCGAAGTTACCATCTCATTTAAGGGTCTGAGCTGTGGTGCAGTGGGTTTACTGTGTTTCAGTTATGCCATTTGCTGTAAGGCTTCTATGCTGGCTAGGGTACGAATCTCTGGTGGGAAAGTGTTCTAAGGTTGTATAATCTCTCTTGCGTGTTTAGGCAAGTTGTGCATTAATCATAGACACAGAGATCTCATATATTAACAGGAATTTGATGAAAGAATGTGAGTAGCCCCTCACTATGCTCTAGTTGCCCTTGTGAGATGGTGATCTTTGGAGGTGAAATACTCCGAAGTTACCATCTCTTGTAAGGGTCTGAGCTGTGGTGCAGTGGGTAAAGGCGTACCAGTTATGCCAGTTGCTGTAAGGCTTCTGTGCTGGCTAGGGTTCGAATCTCCTGGTGGGAAAGTGTTCTAATGTTGTATAATCTCTCTTGCGTGTTTAGGCAAGTTGTGCATTAAACATAGACACAGAGTTCTCTCATATTAACAGGAATTTGATAAAAGAACGTGAGTAGCCCCTCACTATGCTCTAGTTGCCCTTTAGAGATGGTGATCTTTGGAGGAGAAATACTCCGAAGTTACCATCTCTTGTAAGGGTCTGAGCTGTGGTGCAGTGGGTAAAGGCGTACCAGTTATGCCAGTTGCTGTAAGGCTTCTGTGCTGGCTAGGGTTCGAATCTCCTGGTGGGAAAGTGTTCTAATGTTGTATAATCTCTCTTGCCTGTTTAGGCAAGTTGTGCATTAAGCATAGATACAGAGTTCTCCCATATTAACAGGAATTTGATGAAAGACAGTGAGTAGCCCCTCACAATGCTCTAGTTGCCCTTGGGAGATGGTGATCTTTGGAGGTGAAATACTCTGAAGTTACCATCTCCTTTAAGGGTCTGAGCTGTGGTGCAGTGGGTTTAAGGCGTACCAGTTATGCCATTTGCTGTAAGTCTTCTGTGCTGGCTAGGGTACGAATCTCCTGGTGGGAAAGTGTTCTAAAGTTGTATAATCTCTCTTGCGTGTTTAGGTAAGTTGTGCATTAAGCATAGACACAGAGTTCTCCCATATTAACAGGAATTTGATGAAAGAACGTGAGTAGCCCCTCACTATGCTCTAGTTGCCTTTGAGAGATGGTGATCTTTGGAGGAGAAATACTCCGAAGTTACCATCTCTTTTAAGGGCCTGAGCTGTGGTGCAGTGGGTAAAGGCGTACCAGTTATGCCACTTGCTGTAAAGCTTCTGTGCTGGCTAGGGTTCGAATCTCCTGGTGGGAAAGTGTTCTAAAGTTGTATAATCTCTCTTGCGTGTTTAGGTAAGTTGTGCATTAAGCATAGACACAGAGTTCTCATATATTAACAGGAATTTGATGAAAGAATGTGAGTAGCCCCTCACTATGCTCTAGTTGCCCTTGGGAGATGGTGATCTTTGGAGGTGAAATACTCCGAAGTTACCATCTCATTTAAGGGTCAGAGCTGTGGTGCAGTGGGTTTACGGTGTACCAGTTATGCCATTTGCTGTAAGGCTTCTGTGCTGGCTAGGGTTCGAATCTCCTGGTTGGAAAGTGTTCTAAGGTTGTATAATCTCTCTTGCCTGTTTAGGCAACTTGTGCATTAAGCATAGACACAGAGTTCTACCATATTAATAGGAATTTGATGAAAGACAGTGAGTAGCCCCTCACTATGCTCTAGTTGCCCTTGGGATATGGTGATCTTTGGAGGTGAAATACTCTGAAGTTACCATCTCCTTTAACGGTCTGAGCTGTGGTGCAGTGGGTTTAAGGCGTACCAGTTATGCCATTTGCTGTAAGACTTCTGTGCTGGCTAGCGTACGAATCTCCTGGTGGGAAAGTGTTCTAAGGTTGTATAATCTCGCTTGCGTGTTTAGGCAAGTTGTGCATTAAGGATAGACACAGAGTTCTCCCATATTAACAAGAATTTGATAGAAGAACGTGAGTAGCCCCTCACTATGCTCTAGGTGCCCTTGGGAGATGGTGATCTTTTGAGGTGAAATACTCTGAAGTTATCATCTCTTTTAAGGGTCTGAGCTTTGGTGCAGTAGGTTAAAGGCGTACCAGTTATGCCAGTTGCTGTAAGGCTTCTGTGCTGGCTAGGGTTCGAATCTCCTGGTGGGAAAGTGTTCTAAGGTTGTATAATCTCTCTTGCGTGTTTAGGCAAGTTGTGCATTAAGCATAGACACAGAGTTCTCCCATATTAACAGGAATTTGATGAAAGAACATGAGTAGCCCCTCACTATGCTTTAGATGCCCTTGGGAGATGGTGATCTTTATAGGTGAAATACTCCGAAGTTACCATCTCTTTTAAGGTTCTGAGCTGTGGTGCAGTGGGCTAAAGGCGTACCAGTTATGCCAGTTGCTGTCAGGCTTCTGTGATGGCTAGGGTTCGAACCTCCTGGTAGCAAAGTGTTCTAATGTTGTATAATCTCTCTTGCGTGTTTAGGCAAGTTGTGCATTAAGCATAGACACAGAGTTCTCCCATATTAACAGGAATTTGATGAAAGAACGTGAGTAGCCCCTCACTATGCTATAGTTGTCTTTGGGAGATGGTGATCTTTATAGGTGAAATACTCCGAAGTTACCATCTTTTTTTACGGGTCTGAGCTCTGGTGCAGTGGGTTAAAGGCTTACCAGTTATGCCATTTGTTGTAAGGCTTCTGTGCAGGCTAGGGTTCGAATCTCCTGGTGGGAAAGTGTTCTAAGGTTGTATAATCTCTCTTGCGTGTTTAGGCAAGTTGTGCATTAAGCATAGACACAGAGTTCTCCCATATTAACAGGAATTTGATGAAAGAACGTGAGTAGCCCCTCACTATGCTCTAGTTGCCTTTGAGAGATGGTGATCTTTGGAGGAGAAATACTCCGAAGTTACCATCTCTTTTAAGGGCCTGAGCTGTGGTGCAGTGGGTAAAGGCGTACCAGTTATGCCACTTGCTGTAAAGCTTCTGTGCTGGCTAGGGTTCGAATCTCCTGGTGGGAAAGTGTTCTAAAGTTGTATAATCTCTCTTGCGTGTTTAGGTAAGTTGTGCATTAAGCATAGACACAGAGTTCTCATATATTAACAGGAATTTGATGAAAGAATGTGAGTAGCCCCTCACTATGCTCTAGTTGCCCTTGGGAGATGGTGATCTTTGGAGGTGAAATACTCCGAAGTTACCATCTCATTTAAGGGTCAGAGCTGTGGTGCAGTGGGTTTACGGTGTACCAGTTATGCCATTTGCTGTAAGGCTTCTGTGCTGGCTAGGGTTCGAATCTCCTGGTTGGAAAGTGTTCTAAGGTTGTATAATCTCTCTTGCCTGTTTAGGCAACTTGTGCATTAAGCATAGACACAGAGTTCTACCATATTAATAGGAATTTGATGAAAGACAGTGAGTAGCCCCTCACTATGCTCTAGTTGCCCTTGGGATATGGTGATCTTTGGAGGTGAAATACTCTGAAGTTACCATCTCCTTTAACGGTCTGAGCTGTGGTGCAGTGGGTTTAAGGCGTACCAGTTATGCCATTTGCTGTAAGACTTCTGTGCTGGCTAGCGTACGAATCTCCTGGTGGGAAAGTGTTCTAAGGTTGTATAATCTCGCTTGCGTGTTTAGGCAAGTTGTGCATTAAGGATAGACACAGAGTTCTCCCATATTAACAAGAATTTGATAGAAGAACGTGAGTAGCCCCTCACTATGCTCTAGGTGCCCTTGGGAGATGGTGATCTTTTGAGGTGAAATACTCTGAAGTTATCATCTCTTTTAAGGGTCTGAGCTTTGGTGCAGTAGGTTAAAGGCGTACCAGTTATGCCAGTTGCTGTAAGGCTTCTGTGCTGGCTAGGGTTCGAATCTCCTGGTGGGAAAGTGTTCTAAGGTTGTATAATCTCTCTTGCGTGTTTAGGCAAGTTGTGCATTAAGCATAGACACAGAGTTCTCCCATATTAACAGGAATTTGATGAAAGAACATGAGTAGCCCCTCACTATGCTTTAGATGCCCTTGGGAGATGGTGATCTTTATAGGTGAAATACTCCGAAGTTACCATCTCTTTTAAGGTTCTGAGCTGTGGTGCAGTGGGCTAAAGGCGTACCAGTTATGCCAGTTGCTGTCAGGCTTCTGTGATGGCTAGGGTTCGAACCTCCTGGTAGCAAAGTGTTCTAATGTTGTATAATCTCTCTTGCGTGTTTAGGCAAGTTGTGCATTAAGCATAGACACAGAGTTCTCCCATATTAACAGGAATTTGATGAAAGAACGTGAGTAGCCCCTCACTATGCTCTAGTTGCCCTTGAGAGATGGTGATCTTTGGAGGAGAAATACTCCGAAGTTACTATCTCTTTTAAGGGCCTGAGCTGTGGTGCAGTGGGTAAAGGCGTACCAGTTATGCCACTTGCTGTAAAGCTTCTGTGCTGGCTAGGGTTCGAATATCCTGGTGGGAAAGTGTTCTAAAGTTGTATAATCTCTCTTGCGTGTTTAGGTAAGTTGTGCATTAAGCATAGACACAGAGTTCTCATATATTAACAGGAATTTGATGAAAGAATGTGAGTAGCCCCTCACTATGCTCTAGTTGCCCTTGGGAGATGGTGATCTTTGGAGGTGAAATACTCCGAAGTTACCATCTCTTTTCAGGGTCTGAGCTCTGGTGCAGTGGGTTAAAGGCGTACCAGTTATGCCAGTTGCTGTAAGGCTTCAGTGCTGGCTAGGGTTCGAATCTCATGGTGGGAAAGTGTTCTAAGGTTGTATAATCTCTCTTGCGTGTTTAGGCAAGTTGTGCATTAAGCATAGACACAGAGTTCTCATATATTAACAGGAATTTGATGAAAGAATGTGAGTAGCCCCTCACTATGCTCTAGTTGCCCTTGTGAGATGGTGATCTTTGGAGGCGAAATACTCCGAAAATACCATCTCTTTAAAAGGTCCGAGCTCTGGTGCAGTGGGTTAAAGGCGTACCAGTTATGACATTTGCTGTAAGGCTTCTGTGCTGGCTAGGGTTCGAATCTCCTGGTGGGAAAGTGTTCTAAGGTTGTATAATCTCTCTTGCGTGTTTAGGCAAGTTGTGCATTAAACATAGACACAGAGTTCTCTCATATTAACAGGAATTTGATAAAAGAACGTGAGTAGCCCCTCACTATGCTCTAGTTGCCCTTTAGAGATGGTGATCTTTGGAGGAGAAATACTCCGAAGTTACCATCTCTTGTAAGGGTCTGAGCTGTGGTGCAGTGGGTAAAGGCGTACCAGTTATGCCAGTTGCTGTAAGGCTTCTGTGCTGGCTAGGGTTCGAATCTCCTGGTGGGAAAGTGTTCTAATGTTGTATAATCTCTCTTGCCTGTTTAGGCAAGTTGTGCATTAAGCATAGATACAGAGTTCTCCCATATTAACAGGAATTTGATGAAAGACAGTGAGTAGCCCCTCACTATGCTCTAGTTGCCCTTGGGAGATGGTGATCTTTGGAGGTGAAATACTCTGAAGTTACCATCTCTTGTAAGGGGTCTGAGCTGTGGTGCAGTGGGTAAAGGCGTACCAGTTATGGCAGTTGCTGTAAGGCTTCTGTGCTGGCTAGGGTTCGAATCTCCTGGTGGGAAAGTGTTCTAAGGTTGTATAATCTCTCTTGCCTGTTTAGGCAAGTTGTGCATTAAGCATAGACACAGAGTTCTCCCATATTAACAGGAATTTGATGAAAGACAGTGAGTAGCCCCTCACTATGCTCTAGTTGCCCTTGGGAGATGGTGATCTTTGGAGGTGAAATACTCCGAAGTTACCATCTCTTTTAAGGGTCTGAGCTCTGGTGCAGTGGGTAAAAGGCGTACCAGTTATGCCAGTTGCTGTAAGGCTTCTGTGCTGGCTAGGGTTCGAATCTCCTGGTATGAAAGTGTTCTAATGTTGTATAATCTCTCTTGCGTGTTTAGGCAAGTTGTGCATTAAGCATAGACACAGAGTTCTCCCATATTAACAGGAATTTGATGAAAGAACGTGAGTAGCCCCTCACTATGCTCTAGTTGCCCTTGGGAGATGGTGATCTTTGGAGGTGAAATACTCCGAAGTTACCATCTCTTTTAAGGGTCTGAGCTCTGGTGCAGTGGGTTAAAGGCGTACCAGTTATGCCAATTGCTGTAAGGCTTCTGTGCTGGCTAGGGTTCGAATCTCCTGGTGGGAAAGTGTTCTAAGGTTGTATAATCTCTCTTGCGTGTTTAGGCAAGTTGTGCATTAAGCATAGACACAGAGTTCTCATATATTAACAGGAATTTGATGAAAGAATGTGAGTAGCCCCTCACTATGCTCTAGTTGCCCTTGGGAGATGGTGATCTTTGGAGGTGAAATACTCCGAAGTTACCATCTCATTTAAGGGTCTGAGCTGTGGTGCAGTGGGTTTAATGTGTTACCAGTTATGCCATTTGCTGTAAGGCTTCTATGCTGGCTAGGGTACGAATCTCTGGTGGGAAAGTGTTCTAAGGTTGTATAATCTCTCTTGCGTGTTTAGGCAAGTTGTGCATTAATCATAGACACAGAGTTCTCATATATTAACAGGAATTTGATGAAAGAATGTGAGTAGCCCCTCACTATGCTCTAGTTGCCCTTGTGAGATGGTGATCTTTGGAGGTGAAATACTCCGAAGTTACCATCTCTTTTAAGGGTCTGAGCTGTGGTGCAGTGGGTTAAAGGCGTACCAGTTATGCCAGTTGCTGTAAGGCTTCTGTGCTGGCTAGGGTTCGAATCTCCTGGTGGGAAAGTGTTCTAAGGTTGTATAATCTCTCTTGCGTGTTTAGGCAAGTTGTGCATTAAGCATAGACACAGAGTTCTCCCATATTAACAGGAATTTGATAGAAAGAACGTGAGTAGCCCCTCACTATGCTCTAGTTGCCCTTGGGAGATGGTGATCTTTGGAGGTGAAATACTCCGAAGTTACCATCTCTTTTAAGGGTCTGAGCTGTGGTGCAGTGGGTAAAGGCGTACCAGTTATGCCAGTTGCTGTAAGGCTTCTGTGCTGGCTAGGGTTCGAATCTCCTGGTGGGAAAGTGTTCTAATGTTGTATAATCTCTCTTGCGTGTTTAGGCAAGTTGTGCATTAAGCATAGACACAGAGTTCTCCCATATTAACAGGAATTTGATGAAAGAACAGTGAGTAGCCCCTCACTATGCTCTAGTTGCCCTTGGGAGATGGTGATCTTTGGAGGTGAAATACTCCTGAAGTTACCATCTCTTTTAAGGGTCTGAGCTGTGGTGCAGTGGGTTAAAGGCGTACCAGTTATGCCAGTTGCTGTAAGGCTTCTGTGATGGCTAGGGTTCGAATCTCCTGGTAGGCAAAGTGTTCTAATGTTGTATAATCTCTCTTGCGTGTTTAGGCAAGTTGTGCATTAAGCATAGACACAGAGTTCTCCCATATTAACAGGAATTTGATGAAAGAACGTGAGTAGCCCCTCACTATGCTCTAGTTGCCCTTGAGAGATGGTGATCTTTGGAGGTGAAATACTCCGAAGTTACCATCTCTTTTAAGGGTCTGAGCTGTGGTGCAGTGGGTAAAGGCGTACCAGTTATGCCAGTTGCTGTAAGGCTTCTGTGCTGGCTAGGGTTCGAATCTCCTGGTGGGAAAGTGTTCTAAAGTTGTATAATCTCTCTTGCGTGTTTAGGTAAGTTGTGCATTAAGCATAGACACAGAGTTCTCCATATATAACAGGAATTTGATGAAAGAATGTGAGTAGCCCCTCACTATGCTCTAGTTGCCCTTGGGAGATGGTGATCTTTGGAGGTGAAATACTCCGAAGTTACCATCTCTTTTAAGGGTCTGAGCTCTGGTGCAGTGGGTTAAAGGCGTACCAGTTATGCCAGTTGCTGTAAGGCTTCTGTGCTGGCTAGGGTTCGAATCTCCTGGTGGGAAAGTGTTCTAAGGTTGTATAATCTCTCTTGCGTGTTTAGGCAAGTTGTGCATTAAGCATAGACACAGAGTTCTCCATATTAACAGGAATTTGATGAAAGAATGTGAGTAGCCCCTCACTATGCTCTAGTTGCCCTTGGGAGATGGTGATCTTTGGAGGTGAAATACTCCGAAGTTACCATCTCTTTAAAGGTCTGAGCTGTGGTGCAGTGGGTTAAGGCGTACCAGTTATGCCATTTGCTGTAAGGCTTCTGTGCTGGCTAGGGTTACGAATCTCCTGGTGGGAAAGTGTTCTAAGGTTGTATAATCTCTCTTGCGTGTTTAGGCAAGTTGTGCATTAAGCATAGACACAGAGTTCTCCCATATTAACAGGAATTTGATGAAAGAACGTGAGTAGCCCCTCACTATGCTCTAGTTGCCCTTGGAGATGGTGATCTTTGGAGGTGAAATACTCTGAAGTTACCATCTCTTGTAAGGGTCTGAGCTGTGGTGCAGTGGGTAAAGGCGTACCAGTTATGCCAGTTGCTGTAAGGCTTCTGTGCTGGCTAGGGTTCGAATCTCCTGGTGGGAAAGTGTTCTAAGGTTGTATAATCTCTCTTGCGTGTTTAGGCAAGTTGTGCATTAAGCATAGACACAGAGTTCTCCCATATTAACAGGAATTTGATGAAAGACAGTGAGTAGCCCCTCACTATGCTCTAGTTGCCCTTGGGAGATGGTGATCTTTGGAGGTGAAATACTCCTGAAGTTACCATCTCTTGTAAGGGTCTGAGCTGTGGTGCAGTGGGTAAAGGCGTACCAGTTATGCCAGTTGCTGTAAGGCTTCTGTGCTGGCTAGGGTTCGAATCTCCTGGTGGGAAAGTGTTCTAAGGTTGTATAATCTCTCTTGCGTGTTTAGGCAAGTTGTGCATTAAGCATAGACACAGAGTTCTCCCATATTAACAGGAATTTGATGAAAGACAGTGAGTAGCCCCTCACTATGCTCTAGTTGCCCTTGGGAGATGGTGATCTTTGGAGGTGAAATACTCCGAAGTTACCATCTCTTTTAAGGGTCTGAGCTCTGGTGCAGTGGGTAAAGGCGTACCAGTTATGCCAGTTGCTGTAAGGCTTCTGTGCTGGCTAGGGTTCGAATCTCCTGGTAGGAAAGTGTTCTAATGTTGTATAATCTCTCTTGCGTGTTTAGGCAAGTTGTGCATTAAGCATAGACACAGAGTTCTCCCATATTAACAGGAATTTGATGAAAGAACGTGAGTAGCCCCTCACTATGCTCTAGTTGCCCTTGGGAGATGGTGATCTTTGGAGGTGAAATACTCCGAAGTTACCATCTCTTTTAAGGGTCTGAGCTGTGGTGCAGTGGGTTAAAAGCGTACCAGTTATGCCACTTGCTGTAAAGGCTTCTGTGCTGGCTAGGGTTCGAATCTCCTGGTGGGAAAGTGTTCTAAGGTTGTATAATCTCTCTTGCGTGTTTAGGCAAGTTGTGCATTAAGCATAGACACAGAGTTCTCATATATTAACAGGAATTTGATGAAAGAATGTGAGTAGCCCCTAACTATGCTCTAGTTGCCCTTGGGAGATGGTGATCTTTGGAGGTGAAATACTCCGAAGTTACCATCTCATTTAAGGGTCTGAGCTGTGGTGCAGTGGGTTTACGGTGTACCAGTTATGCCATTTGCTGTAAGGCTTCTAGTGCTGGCTAGGGTTACGAATCTCCTGGTGGGAAAGTGTTCTAAGGTTGTATAATCTCTCTTGCGTGTTTAGGCAAGTTGTGCATTAAGCATAGACACAGAGTTCTCCATATATTAACAGGAATTTGATGAAAGAACGTGAGTAGCCCCTCACTATGCTCTAGTTGCCCTTGGGAGATGGTGATCTTTGGAGGTGAAATACTCCGAAAGTTACCATCTCTTTAAAGGTCTGAGCTCTGGTGCAGTGGGTTAAAGGCGTACCAGTTATGCCATTTGCTGTAAGGCTTCTGTGCTGGCTAGGGTTCGAATCTCCTGGTGGGAAAGTGTTCTAAGGTTGTATAATCTCTCTTGCGTGTTTAGGCAAGTTGTGCATTAAGCATAGACACAGAGTTCTCCCATATTAACAGGAATTTGATAGAAAGAACGTGAGTAGCCCCTCACTATGCTCTAGTTGCCCTTGGGAGATGGTGATCTTTGGAGGTGAAATACTCCGAAGTTACCATCTCTTTTAAGGGTCTGAGCTGTGGTGCAGTGGGTAAAGGCGTACCAGTTATGCCAGTTGCTGTAAGGCTTCTGTGCTGGCTAGGGTTCGAATCTCCTGGTGGGAAAGTGTTCTAATGTTGTATAATCTCTCTTGCGTGTTTAGGCAAGTTGTGCATTAAGCATAGACACAGAGTTCTCCCATATTAACAGGAATTTGATGAAAGAACAGTGAGTAGCCCCTCACTATGCTCTAGTTGCCCTTGGGAGATGGTGATCTTTGGAGGTGAAATACTCCGAAGTTACCATCTCTTTTAAGGGTCTGAGCTGTGGTGCAGTGGGTTAAAGGCGTACCAGTTATGCCAGTTGCTGTAAGGCTTCTGTGCTGGCTAGGGTTCGAATCTCCTGGTGGGAAAGTGTTCTAAGGTTGTATAATCTCTCTTGCGTGTTTAGGCAAGTTGTGCATTAAGCATAGACACAGAGTTCTCCCATATTAACAGGAATTTGATGAAAGAACGTGAGTAGCCCCTCACTATGCTCTAGTTGCCCTTGGGAGATGGTGATCTTTGGAGGTGAAATACTCCGAAGTTACCATCTCTTTTAAGGGTCTGAGCTGTGGTGCAGTGGGTAAAGGCGTACCAGTTATGCCAGTTGCTGTAAGGCTTCTGTGATGGCTAGGGTTCGAATCTCCTGGTAGGAAAGTGTTCTAATGTTGTATAATCTCTCTTGCGTGTTTAGGCAAGTTGTGCATTAAGCATAGACACAGAGTTCTCCCATATTAACAGGAATTTGATGAAAGAAAGTGAGTAGCCCCTCACTATGCTCTAGTTGCCCTTGGGAGATGGTGATCTTTGGAGGTGAAATACTCCTGAAGTTACCATCTCTTTTAAGGGTCTGAGCTGTAGTGCAGTGGGTTAAAGGCGTACCAGTTATGCCAGTTGCTGTAAGGCTTCTGTGCTGGCTAGGGTTCGAATCTCCTGGTGGGAAAGTGTTCTAAGGTTGTATAATCTCTCTTGCGTGTTTAGGCAAGTTGTGCATTAAGCATAGACACAGAGTTCTCATATATTAACAGGAATTTGATGAAAGAATGTGAGTAGCCCCTCACTATGCTCTAGTTGCCCTTGGGAGATGGTGATCTTTGGAGGTGAAATACTCCGAAGTTACCATCTCTTTTAAGGGTCTGAGCTGTGGTGCAGTGGGTTAAAGGCGTACCAGTTATGCCAGTTGCTGTAAGGCTTCTGTGCTGGCTAGGGTTCGAATCTCCTGGTGGGAAAGTGTTCTAAGGTTGTATAATCTCTCTTGCCTGTTTAGGCAAGTTGTGCATTAAGCATAGACACAGAGTTCTCCCATATTAACAGGAATTTGATGAAAGACAGTGAGTAGCCCCTCACTATGCTCTAGTTGCCCTTGGGAGATGGTGATCTTTGGAGGTGAAATACTCTGAAGTTACCATCTCTTTAAGGGTCTGAGCTGTGGTGCAGTGGGTTTAAGGCGTACCAGTTATGCCAGTTGCTGTAAGGCTTCTGTGCTGGCTAGGGTTCGAATCTCCTGGTGGG
Source organism: Procambarus clarkii (assembly GCF_040958095.1). Taxonomy (NCBI): domain Eukaryota; kingdom Metazoa; phylum Arthropoda; class Malacostraca; order Decapoda; family Cambaridae; genus Procambarus; species Procambarus clarkii. The sequence goes on from NC_091220.1 coordinate 2,056,854, forward strand.
AAAGTGTTCTAAGGTTGTATAATCTCTCTTGCGTGTTTAGGCAAGTTGTGCATTAAGCATAGACACAGAGTTCTCCCATATTAACAGGAATTTGATGAAAGAACGTGAGTAGCCCCTCACTATGCTCTAGTTGCCCTTGGGAGATGGTGATCTTTGGAGGTGAAATACTCCGAAGTTACCATCTCTTTTAAGGGTCTGAGCTCTGGTGCAGTGGGTAAAGGCGTACCAGTTATGCATTGTTGCTGTAAGGCTTCTGTGCTGGCTAGGGTTCGAATCTCCTGGTGGGAAAGTGTTCTAAGGTTGTATAATCTCTCTTGCGTGTTTAGGCAAGTTGTGCATTAAGCATAGACACAGAGTTCTCCCATATTAACAGGAATTTGATGAAAGAACGTGAGTAGCCCCTCACTATGCTCTAGTTGCCCTTGGGAGATGGTGATCTTTGGAGGTGAAATACTCCGAAGTTACCATCTCTTTTAAGGGTCTGAGCTCTGGTGCAGTGGGTTAAAGGCTTACCAGTTATGCCATTTGCTGTAAGGCTTCTGTGATGGCTAGGGTTCGAATCTCCTGGTGGGAAAGTGTTCTAAGGTTGTATAATCTCTCTTGCGTGTTTAGGCAAGTTGTGCATTAAGCATAGACACAGAGTTCTCCCATATTAACAGGAATTTGATGAAAGAACGTGAGTAGCGCCTCACTATACTCTAGTTGCCCTTTGAGAGATGGTGATCTTTGGAGGAGAAATACTCCGAAGTTACCATCTCTTGTAAGGGGTCTGAGCTGTGGTGCAGTGGGTAAAGGCGTACCAGTTATGCCAGTTGCTGTAAGGCTTCTGTGCTGGCTAGGGTTCGAATCTCCTGGTGGGAAAGTGTTCTAAGGTTGTATAATCTCTCTTGCCTGTTTAGGCAAGTTGTGCATTAAGCATAGACACAGAGTTCTCCCATATTAACAGGAATTTGATGAAAGACAGTGAGTAGCCCCTCACTAATGCTCTAGTTGCCCTTGGGAGATGGTGATCTTTGGAGGTGAAATACTCCGAAGTTACCATCTCTTTTAAGGGTCTGAGATCTGGTGCAGTGGGTAAAGGCGTACCAGTTATGCCAGTTGCTGTAAGGCTTCTGTGCTGGCTAGGGTTCGAATCTCCTGGTATGAAAGTGTTCTAATGTTGTATAATCTCTCTTGCGTGTTTAGGCAAGTTGTGCATTAAGCATAGACACAGATTTCTCCCATATTAACAGGAATTTGATGAAAGAATGTGAGTAGCCCCTCACTATGCTCTAGTTGCCCTTGGGAGATGGTGATCTTTGGAGGTGAAATACTCCGAAGTTACCATCTCTTTTAAGGGTCTGAGCTCTGGTGCAGTGGGTTAAAAGCAGTACCAGTTATGCCACTTGCTGAAAGGCTTCTGTGCTGGCTTAGGGTTCGAATCTCCTGGTGGGAAAGTGTTCTAAGGTTGTATAATCTCTCTTGCGTGTTTAGGCAAGTTGTGCATTAAGCATAGACACAGAGTTCTCATATATTAACAGGAATTTGATGAAAGAATGTGAGTAGCCCCTCACTATGCTCTAGTTGCCCTTGGGAGATGGTGATCTTTGGAGGTGAAATACTCCGAAGTTACCATCTCATTTAAGGGTCTGAGCTGTGGTGCAGTGGGTTTACTGTGTTACCAGTTATGCCATTTGCTGTAAGGCTTCTATGCTGGCTAGGGTACGAATCTCTGGTGGGAAAGTGTTCTAAGGTTGTATAATCTCTCTTGCGTGTTTAGGCAAGTTGTGCATTAATCATAGACACAGAGATTCTCATATATTAACAGGAATTTGATGAAAGAATGTGAGTAGCCCCTCACTATGCTCTAGTTGCCCTTGTGAGATGGTGATCTTTGGAGGTGAAATACTCCGAAGTTACCATCTCTTGTAAGGGTCTGAGCTGTGGTGCAGTGGGTAAAGGCGTACCAGTTATGCCAGTTGCTGTAAGGCTTCTGTGCTGGCTAGGGTTCGAATCTCCTGGTGGGAAAGTGTTCTAATGTTGTATAATCTCTCTTGCGTGTTTAGGCAAGTTGTGCATTAAGCATAGACACAGAGTTCTCTCATATTAACAGGAATTTGATGAAAGAACGTGAGTAGCCCCTCACTATGCTCTAGTTGCCCTTTAGGAGATGGTGATCTTTGGAGGAGAAATACTCCGAAGTTACCATCTCTTGTAAGGGTCTGAGCTGTGGTGCAGTGGGTAAAGGCGTACCAGTTATGCCAGTTGCTGTAAGGCTTCTGTGCTGGCTAGGGTTCGAATCTCCTGGTGGGAAAGTGTTCTAATGTTGTATAATCTCTCTTGCCTGTTTAGGCAAGTTGTGCATTAAGCATAGATACAGAGTTCTCCCATATTAACAGGAATTTGATGAAAGACAGTGAGTAGCCCCTCACTAATGCTCTAGTTGCCCTTGGGAGATGGTGATCTTTGGAGGTGAAATACTCTGAAGTTACCATCTCCTTTAAGGGTCTGAGCTGTGGTGCAGTGGGTTTAAGGCGTACCAGTTATGCCATTTGCTGTAAGGCTTCTGTGCTGGCTAGGGTACGAATCTCCTGGTGGGAAAGTGTTCTAAGTTGTATAATCTCTCTTGCGTGTTTAGGTAAGTTGTGCATTAAGCATAGACACAGAGTTCTCCCATATTAACAGGAATTTGATGAAAGAACGTGAGTAGCCCCTCACTATGCTATAGTTGTCTTTGGGAGATGGTGATCTTTATAGGTGAAATACTCCGAAGTTACCATCTTTTTTACGGGTCTGAGCTCTGGTGCAGTGGGTTAAAGGCTTACCAGTTATGCCATTTGTTGTAAGGCTTCTGTGCAGGCTAGGGTTCGAATCTCCTGGTGGGAAAGTGTTCTAAGGTTGTATAATCTCTCTTGCGTGTTTAGGCAAGTTGTGCATTAAGCATAGACACAGAGTTCTCCCATATTAACAGGAATTTGATGAAAGAACGTGAGTAGCCCCTCACTATGCTCTAGTTGCCTTTGAGAGATGGTGATCTTTGGAGGAGAAATACTCCGAAGTTACCATCTCTTTTACGGGCCTGAGCTGTGGTGCAGTGGGTAAAGGCGTACCAGTTATGCCACTTGCTGTAAAGCTTCTGTGCTGGCTAGGGTTCGAATCTCCTGGTGGGAAAGTGTTCTAAAGTTGTATAATCTCTCTTGCGTGTTTAGGTAAGTTGTGCATTAAGCATAGACACAGAGTTCTCCATATATTAACAGGAATTTGATGAAAGAATGTGAGTAGCCCCTCACTATGCTCTAGTTGCCCTTGGGAGATGGTGATCTTTGGAGGTGAAATACTCCGAAGTTACCATCTCATTTAAGGGTCTAGAGCTGTGGTGCAGTGGGTTAACGGTGTACCAGTTATGCCATTTGCTGTAAGGCTTCTGTGCTGGCTAGGGTTCGAATCTCCTGGTTGGAAAGTGTTCTAAGGTTGTATAATCTCTCTTGCCTGTTTAGGCAACTTGTGCATTAAGCATAGACACAGAGTTCTACCATATTAACTAGGAATTTGATGAAAGACAGTGAGTAGCCCCTCACTATGCTCTAGTTGCCCTTGGGATATGGTGATCTTTGGAGGTGAAATACTCTGAAGTTACCATCTCCTTTAACGGTCTGAGCTGTGGTGCAGTGGGTTTAAGGCGTACCAGTTATGCCATTTGCTGTAAGACTTCTGTGCTGGCTAGCGTACGAATCTCCTGGTGGGAAAGTGTTCTAAGGTTGTATAATCTCGCTTGCGTGTTTAGGCAAGTTGTGCATTAAGGATAGACACAGAGTTCTCCCATATTAACAAGAATTTGATAGAAGAACGTGAGTAGCCCCTCACTATGCTCTAGGTGCCCTTGGGAGATGGTGATCTTTTGAGGTGAAATACTCTGAAGTTATCATCTCTTTTAAGGGTCTGAGCTTTGGTGCAGTAGGTTAAAGGCGTACCAGTTATGCCAGTTGCTGTAAGGCTTCTGTGCTGGCTAGGGTTCGAATCTCCTGGTGGGAAAGTGTTCTAAGGTTGTATAATCTCTCTTGCGTGTTTAGGCAAGTTGTGCATTAAGCATAGACACAGAGTTCTCCCATATTAACAGGAATTTGATGAAAGAACATGAGTAGCCCCTCACTATGCTTTAGATGCCCTTGGGAGATGGTGATCTTTATAGGTGAAATAGTCCGAAGTTACCATCTCTTTTAAGGTTCTGAGCTGTGGTGCAGTGGGCTAAAGGCGTACCAGTTATGCCAGTTGCTGTCAGGCTTCTGTGATGGCTAGGGTTCGAACCTCCTGGTAGCAAAGTGTTCTAATGTTGTATAATCTCTCTTGCGTGTTTAGGCAAGTTGTGCATTAAGCATAGACACAGAGTTCTCCCATATTAACAGGAATTTGATGAAAGAACGTGAGTAGCCTCTCACTATGCTCTAGTTGCCCTTGAGAGATGGTGATCTTTGGAGGAGAAATACTCCGAAGTTACCATCTCTTTTAAGGGCCTGAGCTGTGGTGCAGTGGGTAAAGGCGTACCAGTTATGCCACTTGCTGTAAAGCTTCTGTGCTGGCTAGGGTTCGAATCTCCTGGTGGGAAAGTGTTCTAAAGTTGTATAATCTCTCTTGCGTGTTTAGGTAAGTTGTGCATTAAGCATAGACACAGAGTTCTCATATATTAACAGGAATTTGATGAAAGAATGTGAGTAGCCCCTCACTATGCTCTAGTTGCCCTTGGGAGATGGTGATCTTTGGAGGTGAAATACTCCGAAGTTACCATCTCTTTTCAGGGTCTGAGCTCTGGTGCAGTGGGTTAAAGGCGTACCAGTTATGCCAGTTGCTGTAAGGCTTCAGTGCTGGCTAGGGTTCGAATCTCATGGTGGGAAAGTGTTCTAAGGTTGTATAATCTCTCTTGCGTGTTTAGGCAAGTTGTGCATTAAGCATAGACACAGAGTTCTCCCATATTAACAGGAATTTGATGAAAGAACGTGAGTAGCCCCTCACTATGCTCTAGTTGCCCTTGGGAGATTGTGATCTTTGGAGGTGAAATACTCTGAAGTTACCATCTCTTTTAAGGGTCTGAGCTCTGGTGCAGTGGGTTAAAAGCGTACCAGTTATGCCAGTTGCTGTTAGGTTTCTGTGCTGGCTAGGGTTCGAATCTCCTGGTGGGAAAGTGTTCTAAAGTTGTATAATCTCTCTTGAGTGTTTAGGCAAGTTGTGCATTAAACATAGACACAGAGTTCTCCCATATTAACAGGAATTTGATGAAAGAACGTGAGTAGCCCCTCACTATTCTCTAGTTGCCCTTGGGAGATGGTGATCTTTGGAGGTGAAATACTCCGAAGTTACCATCTCTTTTGAGGGTCTGAGCTGTGGTGCAGTGGGATAAAGGTGTACCAGTTATGCCAGTTGCTGTAAGGCTTCTGTGCTGGCTAGGATTCGAATCTCCTGGTGGGAAAGTGTTCTAATGTTGTACAATCTGTCTTGCGTGTTTAATCAAGTTGTGCATTAAGCATAGACACAGAGTTCTTCCATATTAAGAGGAATTTGATGAAAGAACGTGAGTAGCCCCTCACTATGCTCTTGTTGCCCTTGGGAGATGGTGATCTTTGGAGGTGAAATACTCCGAAGTTACCATCTCTTTTTAAGGGTCTGAGCTCTGGTGCAGTGGGTTAAAGGCTTACCAGTTATGCCATTTGCTGTAAGGCTTCTGTGCAGGCTAGGGTTCGAATCTCCTGGTGGGAAAGTGTTCTAAGGTTGTATAATCTCTCTTGCGTGTTTAGGCAAGTTGTGCATTAAGCATAGACACAGAGTTCTCCCATATTAACAGGAATTTGATGAAAGAACGTGAGTAGCCCCTCACTATGCTCTAGTTGCCCTTGAGAGATGGTGATCTTTGGAGGAGAAATACTCCGAAGTTACCATCTCTTTTAAAGGGCCTGAGCTGTGGTGCAGTGGGTAAAGGCGTACCAGTTATGCCAGTTGCTGTAAAGCTTCTGTGCTGGCTAGGGTTCGAATCTCCTGGTGGGAAAGTGTTCTAAGGTTGTATAATCTCTCTTGCGTGTTTAGGTAAGTTGTGCATTAAGCATTGACACAGAGTTCTCATATATTAACAGGAATTTGATGAAAGAATGTGAGTAGCCCCTCACTATGCTCTAGTTGCCCTTGGGAGATGGTGATCTTTGGAGGTGAAATACTCCGAAGTTACCATCTCATTTAAGGGTCAGAGCTGTGGTGCAGTGGGTTTACGGTGTACCAGTTATGCCATTTGCTGTAAGGCTTCTGTGCTGGCTAGGGCTCGAATCTCCTGGTGGGAAAGTGTTCTAAGGTTGTATAATCTCTCTTGCCTGTTTAGGCAAGTTGTGCATTAAGCATAGACACAGAGTTCTCCCATATTAATAGGAATTTGATGAAAGACAGTGAGTAGCCCCTCACTATGCTCTAGTTGCCCTTGGGAGATGGTGATCTTTGGAGGTGAAATACTCTGAAGTTACCATCTCCTTTACCGGTCTGAGCTGTGGTGCAGTGGGTTTAAGGCGTACCAGTTATGCCATTTGCTGTAAGTCTTCTGTGCTGGCTAGGGTACGAATCTCCTGGTGGGAAAGTGTTCTAAGGTTGTATAATCTCTCTTGCGTGTTTAGGCAAGTTGTGCATTAAGCATAGACACAGAGTTCTCCCATATTAACAAGAATTTGATGGAAGAACGTGAGTAGCCCCTCACTATGCTCTAAATGCCCTTGGGAGATGGTGATCTTTTGAGGTGAAATACTCTGATGTTACCATCTCTTTTAAGGGTCTGAGCTTTGGTGCAGTAGGTTAAGGCGTACCAGTTATGCCAGTTGCTGTAAGGCTTCTGTGCTGGCTAGGGTTCGAATCTCCTGGTGGGAATGTGTTCTAAGGTTGTATAATCTCTCTTGTGTGTTTAGGTAAGTTGTGCATTAAGCATAGACACAGAGTTCTCATATATTAACAGGAATTTGATGAAAGAACGTGAGTAGCCCCTCACTATGCTCTAGTTGCCCTTGGGAGATGGTGATCTTTGGAGGTGGAATACTCCGAAGATACCATCTCTTTTAAGGGTCTGAGCTGTGGTGCAGTGGGCTAAAGGCGTACCAGTTATGCCAGTTGCTGTAAGGCTTCTGTGCTGGCTAGGGTTCGAATCTCCTGGTAGGAAAGTGTTCTAATGTTGTATAATCTCTCTTGCGTGTTTAGGCAAGTTGTGCATTAAGCATAGACACAGATTTCTCCCATATTAACAAGAATTTGATGAAAGAACGTGAGTAGCCCCTCACTATGCTCTAGTTGCCCTTGGGAGATGGTGATCTTTGGAGGTGAAATACTCTGAAGTTACCATCTCCTTTAGGAGTCTGAGCTGTGGTGCAGTGGGCAAAAGGCGTACCAGTTATGCCAGTTGCTGTAAGGCTTCTGTGCAGGCTAGGGTTGGAATCTCCTGGTGGGAAAGTGTTCTAAGGTTGTACAATCTCTCTTGCGTGTTTAAGCAAATTGTGCATTAAGGATAGACATAGAGTTCTCCCATATTAACAAGAATTTGATGGAAGAACGTGAGTAGCCCCAAACTATGCTCTAGTTGCCCTTGGGAGATGGTGATCTTTGGAGTTGAAATACTCCGAATTTACCATCTCTTTTCAGGGTCTGAGCTCTGGTGCAGTGGGTTAAAGGCGTACCAGTTATGCCAGTTGCTGTAAGGCTTCAATGCTGGCTAGGGTTCGAATCTCCTGGTGGGAAAGTGTTCTAAGGTTGTATAATCTCTCTTGCGTGTTTAGGCAAGTTGTGCATTAAGCATAGACACAGAATTCTCCCAAATTAAGAGGAAATTGATGATAGAACGTGAGTAGCCCCCTCACTATGCTCTAGTTGCCCTTGGGAGATGGTGATCTTTGGAGGTGAAATACTCCGAAGTTACCATTTCTTTAAAGGGTCTGAGCTGTGGTGCAGTGGGCTAAAGGTGTACCAGTTATGCCTGTTGCTGTAAGGCTTCTGTGCTGGCTAGGGTTCGAATCTCCTGGTGGGAAAGTGTTCTAATGTTGTATAATCTCTCTTGCGTGTTTAGGCAAGTTGTGCATTAAGCATAGTCACAGAGTTCTCCCATATTAACAGGAATTTGATGAAAGAACGTGAGTAGCCCTTCACTATGCTCTAGTTGCCCTTGGGAGATGGTGATCTTTGGAGGTGAAATACTCCGAAGTTACCATCACTTTTAAGGGTCTGAGCTCTGGTGCAGTGGTTTAAAAGCGTACCAGTTATGCCAGTTGCTGTTAGGCTTCTGTGCTGGCTAGGGTTCGAATCTCCTGGTGGGAAAGTGTTCTAAGGTTGTATAATCTCTCTTGCGTGTTTAGGCAAGTTGTGCATTAAACATACACAGAGTTCTCCCATATTAACAGGAATTTGATGAAAGAACGTGAGTAGCCCCTCACTATTCTCTAGTTGCCCTTGGGAGATGGTGATCTTTGGAGGTGAAATACTCCGAAGTTACCATCTCTTTTGAGGGTCTGAGCTGTGGTGCAGTGGGATAAAGGTGTACCAGTTATGCCAGTTGCTGTAAGGCTTCTGTGCTGGCTAGGATTCGAATCTCCTGGTGGGAAAGTGTTCTAATGTTGTACAATCTGTCTTGTGTGTTTAATCAAGTTGTGCATTAAGCATAGACACAGAGTTCTTCCATATTAAGAGGAATTTGATGAAAGAACGTGAGTAGCCCCTCACTATGCTCTTGTTGCCCTTGGGAGATGGTGATCTTTGGAGGTGAAATACTCTGAAGTTACCATCTCTTTTTAAGGGTCTGAGCTCTGGTGCAGTGGGTTAAAGGCGTACCAGTTATGCCAGTTGCTGTAAGGCTTCTGTGATGGCTAGGGTTCGCATCTCCAGGTAGCAAAGTGTTCTAATGTTGTATAATCTCTCTTGCGTGTTTAGGCAAGTTGTGCATTAAGCATAGACACAGAGTTCTCCCATATTAACAGGAATTTGATGAAAGAACGTGAGTAGCCCCAAACTATGCTCTAGTTGCCCTTGGGAGATGGTGATCTTTGGAGGTGAAATACTCCGAAGTTACCATCTCTTTTCAGGGTCTGAGCTCTGGTGCAGTGGGTTAAAGGCGTACCAGTTATGCGAGTTGCTGTAAGGCTTCAATGCTGGCTAGGGTTCGAATCTCCTGGTGGGAAAGTGTTCTA
>NC_091220.1:2066520-2125405 GCF_040958095.1 Procambarus clarkii
TGGTGTATTAGTGTCCCGGTTATTAATGACGTGTCTGCTTACAGAGCCGACCTGGGACCACTGTGTTGAAGGTGAAGTCAGTCTACCCGAGGCAGCCAGTCTCCATACTGTGAAGTTTGCTGCAGCTGTTGTGACGTCGTCCCCCCGGAAGAACACTGTGGTGTGTTAAGCCTGCCAGTGGAGTGGCAGTGGAAGGATTTACCCGGGACCGACGGTTTGGAGACGATAATCCACTGGGGTATTGAGGACAGGAGGGTGATTGGTGATATCACACGAGACTCCTGTCTAGGGCGTACCCCTTATATCGTTCGTGGAGTGGCCGTACCAGCCTTGGTGGCTCTGTACCTGCCAGCAGACCTGCTGGACGTGTGGTTGACGGCCTCCACGACGGTGCCCCCAGTGGACCTGTGTTGTGGCTGACCTGTGGCCAGGGTAGACTCGGCGTTCTCAGAGGACACGTCTTGAGGCCACGAAGTAAGCACCGCGGACTCAGCACCTAGCTTCGAGGATCCGTAGTCTCCAGCAGAAGACTACAGTGTTGATCCCCTTTGTAAAGTGTTAATACCCCTCCCCCTTGTGTACGTTTTTACTTTTATATATTTAAATGGTGATGGTGGACATTATATTATATTAAGTTCTTAACTTTCTTTCCATACTCCCTTTAAGTTACTTGCGTCACGGATCTCATCCCTTGAAAGCCTATATTGGCTTGGGGTCGGATATATATATCTTCCTCTAACGACATCAGAGTAAGAACCCCGTTGCGTCCCGAGAGGGCCGTAACACAGTGGGTAAAGGCGTACCAGTTATGGCAGTTGCTGTAAGGCTTCTGTGCTGGCTAGGGTTCGAATCTCCTGGTGGGAAAGTGTTCTAAGGTTGTATAATCTCTCTTGCCTCTTTAGGCAAGTTGTGCATTAAGCATAGACACAGAGTTCTCCCATATTAACAGGAATTTGATGAAAGACAGTGAGTAGCCCCTCACAATGCTCTAGTTGCCCTTGGGAGATGGTGATCTTTGGAGGTGAAATACTCCGAAGTTACCATCTCTTTTAAGGGTCTGAGCTCTGGTGCAGTGGGTAAAAGGCGTACCAGTTATGCCAGTTGCTGTAAGGCTTCTGTGCTGGCTAGGGTTCGAATCTCTTGGTATGAAAGTGTTCTAATGTTGTATAATCTCTCTTGCGTGTTTAGGCAAGTTTTGCATTAAGCATAGACACAGATTTCTCCCATATTAACAGGAATTTGATGAAAGAATGTGAGTAGCCCCTCACTATGCTCTAGTTGCCCTTGGGAGATGGTGATCTTTGGAGGTGAAATACTCCGAAGTTACCATCTCTTTTAAGGGTCTGAGCTCTGGTGCAGTGGGTTAAAAGCGTACCAGTTATGCCACTTGCTGAAAGGCTTCTGTGCTGGCTTGGGTTCGAATCTCCTGGTGGGAAAGTGTTCTAAGGTTGTATAATCTCTCTTGCGTGTTTAGGCAAGTTGTGCATTAAGCATAGACACAGAGTTCTCATATATTAACAGGAATTTGATGAAAGAATGTGAGTAGCCCCTCACTATGCTCTAGTTGCCCTTGGGAGATGGTGATCTTTGGAGGTGAAATACTCCGAAGTTACCATCTCATTTAAGGGTCTGAGCTGTGGTGCAGTGGGTTTACTGTGTTTCAGTTATGCCATTTGCTGTAAGGCTTCTATGCTGGCTAGGGTACGAATCTCTGGTGGGAAAGTGTTCTAAGGTTGTATAATCTCTCTTGCTTGTTTAGGCAAGTTGTGCATTAATCATAGACACAGAGTTCTCATATATTAACAGGAATTTGATGAAAGAATGTGAGTAGCCCCTCACTATGCTCTAGTTGCCCTTGTGAGATGGTGATCTTTGGAGGTGAAATACTCCGTAAATACCATCTCTTTAAAAGGTCCGAGCTCTGGTGCAGTGGGTTAAAGGCGTACCAGTTATGACATTTGCTGCAAGGCTTCTGTGCTGGCTAGGGTTCGAATCTCCTGGTGGGAAAGTGTTCTAAGGTTGTATAATCTCTCTTGCGTGTTTAGGCAAGTTGTGCATTAAACATAGACACAGAGTTCTCTCATATTAACAGGAATTTGATAAAAGAACGTGAGTAGCCCCTCACTATGCTCTAGTTGCCCTTTAGAGATGGTGATCTTTGGAGGAGAAATACTCCGAAGTTACCATCTCTTGTAAGGGTCTGAGCTGTGGTGCAGTGGGTAAAGGCGTACCAGTTATGCCAGTTGCTGTAAGGCTTCTGTGCTGGCTAGGGTTCGAATCTCCGGTGGGAAAGTGTTCTAATGTTGTATAATCTCTCTTGCCTGTTTAGGCAAGTTGTGCATTAAGCATAGATACAGAGTTCTCCCATATTAACAGGAATTTGATGAAAGACAGTGAGTAGCCCCTCACAATGCTCTAGTTGCCCTTGGGAGATGGTGATCTTTGGAGGTGAAATACTCTGAAGTTACCATCTCCTTTAAGGGTCTGAGCTGTGGTGCAGTGGGTTTAAGGCGTACCAGTTATGCCATTTGCTGTAAGTCTTCTGTGCTGGCTAGGGTACGAATCTCCTGGTGGGAAAGTGTTCTAAGGTTGTATAATCTCTCTTGCGTGTTTAGGCAAGTTGTGCATTAAGCATAGACACAGAGTTCTCCCATATTAACAGGAATTTGATGAAAGAACGTGAGTAGCCCCTCACTATGCTCTAGTTGTCCTTGGGAGATGGTGATCTTTATAGGTGAAATACTCCGAAGTTACCATCTCTTTTAAGGGTCTGAGCTGTGGTGCAGTGGGCTAAAGGCGTACCAGTTATGCCAGTTGCTGTAAGGCTTCTGTGATGGCTAGGGTTCGAATCTCCTGGTAGGAAAGTGTTCTAATGTTGTATAATCTCTCTTGCGTGTTTAGGCAAGTTGTGCATTAAGCATAGACACAGAGTTCTCCCATATTACCAGGAATTTGATGAAAGAAAGTGAGTAGCCCCTCACTATGCTCTAGTTGCCCTTGGGAGATGGTGATCTTTGGAGGTGAAATACTCTGAAGTTACCATCTCTTTTAAGGGTCTGAGCTCTGGTGCAGTGGGTTAAAGGCATACCAGTTATGCCACTTGCTGTAAGGCTTCTGTGCTGGCTAGGGTTCGAATCTCCTGGTGGGAAAGTGTTCTAAGGTTGTATAATCTCTCTTGCGTGTTTAGGCAAGTTGTGCATTAAGCATAGACACAGAGTTCTCATATATTAACAGGAATTTGATGAAAGAATGTGAGTAGCCCCTCACTATGCTCTAGTTGCCCTTGGGAGATGGTGGTCTTTTGAGGTGAAATACTCCGAAGTTACGATCTCTTTTAAGGGTCTGAGCTGTAGTGCAGTGGGTTAAAGGCGTACCAGTTATGCCAGTTGCTGTAAGGCTTCTGTGCTGGCTAGGGTTCGAATCTCCAGGTGGGAAAGTGTTCTAAGGTTGTATAATCTCTCTTGCCTGTTTAGGCAAGTTGTGCATTAAGCATAGACACAGAGTTCTCCCATATTAACAGGAATTTGATGAAAGACAGTGAGTAGCCCCTCACTATGCTCTAGTTGCCATTGGGAGATGGTGATCTTTGGAGGTGAAATACTCTGAAGTTACCATCTCCTTTAAGGGTCTGAGCTGTGGTGCAGTGAGTTTAAGGCGTACTAGTTATGCCAGTTGCTGTAAGGCTTCTGTGCTGGCTAGGGTTCGAATCTCCTGGTGGGAAAGTGTTCTAACGTTGTATAATCTCTCTTGCGTGTTTAGGCAAGTTGTGCATTAAGCATAGACACAGAGTTCTCCCATATTAACAGGAATTTGATGAAAGAACGTGAGTAGCCCTCACTATGCTCTAGTTACCCTTGGGAGATGGTGATCTTTGGAGGTGAAATACTCCAAAGTTACCATCTCTTTTAAGGGTCTTAGCTCTGGTGCAGTGGGTAAAAGGCGTACTAGTTATGCCAGTTGCTGTAAGGCTTCTGTGCTGGCTAGGGTTCGAATCTCCTGGTGGGAAAGTGTTCTAACGTTGTATAATCTCTCTTGCGTGTTTAGGCAAGTTGTGCATTAAGCATAGACACAGAGTTCTCCCATAATAACAGGAATTTGATGAAAGAACGTCAGTAGCCCCTCACTATGCTCTAGTTGCCCTTGGGAGATGGTGATCTTTGGAGGTGAAATACTCCAAAGTTACCATCTCTTTTAAGGGTCTGAGCTCTGGTGCAGTGGGTTAAAGGCTTACCAGTTATGCCATTTGCTGTAAGGCTTCTGTGATGGCTAGGGTTCGAATCTCCTGGTGGGAAAGTGTTCTAAGGTTGTATAATCTCTCTTGCGTGTTTAGGCAAGTTGTGCATTAAACATAGACACAGAGTTCTCCCATATTAACAGGAATTTGATGAAAGAACGTGAGTAGCGCCTCACTATGCTCTAGTTGCCTTTGAGAGATTGTGATCTTTGGAGGAGAAATACTCCGAAGTTACCATCTCTTGTAAGGGGTCTGAGCTGTGGTGCAGTGGGTAAAGGCGTACCAGTTATGGCAGTTGCTGTAAGGCTTCTGTGCTGGCTAGGGTTCGAATCTCCTGGTGGGAAAGTGTTCTAAGGTTGTATAATCTCTCTTGCGTGTTTAGGCAAGTTGTGCATTAAGCATAGACACAGAGTTCTCCCATATTAACAGGAATTTGATGAAAGACAGTGAGTAGCCCCTCACAATGCTCTAGTTGCCCTTGGGAGATGGTGATCTTTTGAGGTGAAATACTCCGAAGTTACCATCTCTTTTAAGGGTCTGAGCTCTGGTGCAGTGGGTTAAAAGCGTACCAGTTATGCCACTTGCTGAAAGGCTTCTGTGCTGGCTTGGGTTCGAATCTCCTGGTGGGAAAGTGTTCTAAGGTTGTATAATCTCTCTTGCGTGTTTAGGCAAGTTGTGCATTAAGCATAGACACAGAGTTCTCATATATTAACAGGAATTTGATGAAAGAATGTGAGTAGCCCCTCACTATGCTCTAGTTGCCCTTGGGAGATGGTGATCTTTGGAGGTGAAATACTCTGAAGTTACCATCTCCTTTAAGGGTCTGAGCTGTGGTGCAGTGAGTTTAAGGCGTACTAGTTATGCCAGTTGCTGTAAGGCTTCTGTGCTGGCTAGGGTTTGAATCTCCTGGTGGGAAAGTGTTCTAACGTTGCATAATCTCTCTTGCGTGTTTAGGCAAGTTGTGCATTAAGCATAGACACAGAGTTCTCCCATATTAACAGGAATTTGATGAAAGAACGTGAGTAGCCCTCACTATGCTCTAGTTACCCTTGGGAGATGGTGATCTTTGGAGGTGAAATACTCCAAAGTTACCATCTCTTTTAAGGGTCTTAGCTCTGGTGCAGTGGGTAAAGGCGTACTAGTTATGCCAGTTGCTGTAAGGCTTCTGTGCTGGCTAGGGTTCGAATCTCCTGGTGGGAAAGTGTTCTAAGGTTGTATAATCTCTCTTGCGTGTTTAGGCAAGTTGTGCATTAAACATAGACACAGAGTTCTCCCATATTAACAGGAATTTGATGAAAGAACGTGAGTAGCGCCTCACTATGCTCTAGTTGCCTTTGAGAGATGGTGATCTTTGGAGGAGAAATACTCCGAAGTTACCATCTCTTGTAAGGGGTCTGAGCTGTGGTGCAGTGGGTAAAGGCGTACCAGTTATGGCAGTTGCTGTAAGGCTTCTGTGCTGGCTAGGGTTCGAATCTCCTGGTGGGAAAGTGTTCTAAGGTTGTATAATCTCTCTTGCCTCTTTAGGCAAGTTGTGCATTAAGCATAGACACAGAGTTCTCCCATATTAACAGGAATTTGATGAAAGACAGTGAGTAGCCCCTCACAATGCTCTAGTTGCCCTTGGGAGATGGTGATCTTTGGAGGTGAAATACTCCGAAGTTACCATCTCTTTTAAGGGTCTGAGCTCTGGTGCAGTGGGTAAAAGGCGTACCAGTTATGCCAGTTGCTGTAAGGCTTCTGTGCTGGCTAGGGTTCGAATCTCTTGGTATGAAAGTGTTCTAATGTTGTATAATCTCTCTTGCGTGTTTAGGCAAGTTTTGCATTAAGCATAGACACAGATTTCTCCCATATTAACAGGAATTTGATGAAAGAATGTGAGTAGCCCCTCACTATGCTCTAGTTGCCCTTGGGAGATGGTGATCTTTGGAGGTGAAATACTCCGAAGTTACCATCTCTTTTAAGGGTCTGAGCTCTGGTGCAGTGGGTTAAAAGCGTACCAGTTATGCCACTTGCTGAAAGGCTTCTGTGCTGGCTTGGGTTCGAATCTCCTGGTGGGAAAGTGTTCTAAGGTTGTATAATCTCTCTTGCGTGTTTAGGCAAGTTGTGCATTAAGCATAGACACAGAGTTCTCATATATTAACAGGAATTTGATGAAAGAATGTGAGTAGCCCCTCACTATGCTCTAGTTGCCCTTGGGAGATGGTGATCTTTGGAGGTGAAATACTCCGAAGTTACCATCTCATTTAAGGGTCTGAGCTGTGGTGCAGTGGGTTTACTGTGTTTCAGTTATGCCATTTGCTGTAAGGCTTCTATGCTGGCTAGGGTACGAATCTCTGGTGGGAAAGTGTTCTAAGGTTGTATAATCTCTCTTGCTTGTTTAGGCAAGTTGTGCATTAATCATAGACACAGAGTTCTCATATATTAACAGGAATTTGATGAAAGAATGTGAGTAGCCCCTCACTATGCTCTAGTTGCCCTTGTGAGATGGTGATCTTTGGAGGTGAAATACTCCGTAAATACCATCTCTTTAAAAGGTCCGAGCTCTGGTGCAGTGGGTTAAAGGCGTACCAGTTATGACATTTGCTGCAAGGCTTCTGTGCTGGCTAGGGTTCGAATCTCCTGGTGGGAAAGTGTTCTAAGGTTGTATAATCTCTCTTGCGTGTTTAGGCAAGTTGTGCATTAAACATAGACACAGAGTTCTCTCATATTAACAGGAATTTGATAAAAGAACGTGAGTAGCCCCTCACTATGCTCTAGTTGCCCTTTAGAGATGGTGATCTTTGGAGGAGAAATACTCCGAAGTTACCATCTCTTGTAAGGGTCTGAGCTGTGGTGCAGTGGGTAAAGGCGTACCAGTTATGCCAGTTGCTGTAAGGCTTCTGTGCTGGCTAGGGTTCGAATCTCCTGGTGGGAAAGTGTTCTAATGTTATATAATCTCTCTTGCCTGTTTAGGCAAGTTGTGCATTAAGCATAGATACAGAGTTCTCCCATATTAACAGGAATTTGATGAAAGACAGTGAGTAGCCCCTCACAATGCTCTAGTTGCCCTTGGGAGATGGTGATCTTTGGAGGTGAAATACTCTGAAGTTACCATCTCCTTTAAGGGTCTGAGCTGTGGTGCAGTGGGTTTAAGGCGTACCAGTTATGCCATTTGCTGTAAGTCTTCTGTGCTGGCTAGGGTACGAATCTCCTGGTGGGAAAGTGTTCTAAGGTTGTATAATCTCTCTTGCGTGTTTAGGCAAGTTGTGCATTAAGCATAGACACAGAGTTCTCCCATATTAACAGGAATTTGATGAAAGAACGTGAGTAGCCCCTCACTATGCTCTAGTTGTCCTTGGGAGATGGTGATCTTTATAGGTGAAATACTCCGAAGTTACCATCTCTTTTAAGGGTCTGAGCTGTGGTGCAGTGGGCTAAAGGCGTACCAGTTATGCCAGTTGCTGTAAGGCTTCTGTGATGGCTAGGGTTCGAATCTCCTGGTAGGAAAGTGTTCTAATGTTGTATAATCTCTCTTGCGTGTTTAGGCAAGTTGTGCATTAAGCATAGACACAGAGTTCTCCCATATTACCAGGAATTTGATGAAAGAAAGTGAGTAGCCCCTCACTATGCTCTAGTTGCCCTTGGGAGATGGTGATCTTTGGAGGTGAAATACTCTGAAGTTACCATCTCTTTTAAGGGTCTGAGCTCTGGTGCAGTGGGTTAAAGGCGTACCAGTTATGCCACTTGCTGTAAGGCTTCTGTGCTGGCTAGGGTTCGAATCTCCTGGTGGGAAAGTGTTCTAAGGTTGTATAATCTCTCTTGCGTGTTTAGGCAAGTTGTGCATTAAGCATAGACACAGAGTTCTCATATATTAACAGGAATTTGATGAAAGAATGTGAGTAGCCCCTCACTATGCTCTAGTTGCCCTTGGGAGATGGTGGTCTTTTGAGGTGAAATACTCCGAAGTTACGATCTCTTTTAAGGGTCTGAGCTGTAGTGCAGTGGGTTAAAGGCGTACCAGTTATGCCAGTTGCTGTAAGGCTTCTGTGCTGGCTAGGGTTCGAATCTCCAGGTGGGAAAGTGTTCTAAGGTTGTATAATCTCTCTTGCCTGTTTAGGCAAGTTGTGCATTAAGCATAGACACAGAGTTCTCCCATATTAACAGGAATTTGATGAAAGACAGTGAGTAGCCCCTCACTATGCTCTAGTTGCCCTTGGGAGATGGTGATCTTTGGAGGTGAAATACTCTGAAGTTACCATCTCCTTTAAGGGTCTGAGCTGTGGTGCAGTGAGTTTAAGGCGTACTAGTTATGCCAGTTGCTGTAAGGCTTCTGTGCTGGCTAGGGTTCGAATCTCCTGGTGGGAAAGTGTTCTAACGTTGTATAATCTCTCTTGCGTGTTTAGGCAAGTTGTGCATTAAGCATAGACACAGAGTTCTCCCATATTAACAGGAATTTGATGAAAGAACGTGAGTAGCCCTCACTATGCTCTAGTTACCCTTGGGAGATGGTGATCTTTGGAGGTGAAATACTCCAAAGTTACCATCTCTTTTAAGGGTCTTAGCTCTGGTGCAGTGGGTAAAAGGCGTACTAGTTATGCCAGTTGCTGTAAGGCTTCTGTGCTGGCTAGGGTTCGAATCTCCTGGTGGGAAAGTGTTCTAACGTTGTATAATCTCTCTTGCGTGTTTAGGCAAGTTGTGCATTAAGCATAGACACAGAGTTCTCCCATAATAACAGGAATTTGATGAAAGAACGTCAGTAGCCCCTCACTATGCTCTAGTTGCCCTTGGGAGATGGTGATCTTTGGAGGTGAAATACTCCGAAGTTACCATCTCTTTTAAGGGTCTGAGCTCTGGTGCAGTGGGTTAAAGGCGTACCAGTTATGCCATTTGCTGTAAGGCTTCTGTGATGGCTAGGGTTCGAATCTCCTGGTGGGAAAGTGTTCTAAGGTTGTATAATCTCTCTTGCGTGTTTAGGCAAGTTGTGCATTAAGCATAGACACAGAGTTCTCCCATATTAACAGGAATTTGATGAAAGAACGTGAGTAGCCCCTCACTATGCTCTAGTTGCCCTTGGAGAGATGGTGATCTTTGGAGGATGAAATACTCCGAAGTTACCATCTCTTTTAAGGGTCTGAGCTGTGGTGCAGTGGGCTAAAGGCGTACCAGTTATGCCAGTTGCTGTAAGGCTTCTGTGCTGGCTAGGGTTCGAATCTCCTGGTGGGAAAGTGTTCTAAGGTTGTATAATCTCTCTTGCGTGTTTAGGCAAGTTGTGCATTAAGCATAGACACAGAGTTCTCCCATATTAACAGGAATTTGATGAAAGACAGTGAGTAGCCCCTCACTATGCTCTAGTTGCCCTTGGGAGATGGTGATCTTTGGAGGTGAAATACTCCGAAGTTACCATCTCTTTTAAGGGTCTGAGCTCTGGTGCAGTGGGTTAAAGGCGTACCAGTTATGCCACTTGCTGTAAGGCTTCTGTGCTGGCTAGGGTTCGAATCTCCTGGTGGGAAAGTGTTCTAAGGTTGTATAATCTCTCTTGCGTGTTTAGGCAAGTTGTGCATTAAGCATAGACACAGAGTTCTCATATATTAACAGGAATTTGATGAAAGAATGTGAGTAGCCCCTCACTATGCTCTAGTTGCCCTTGGGAGATGGTGATCTTTGGAGGTGAAATACTCCGAAGTTACCATCTCATTTAAGGGTCTGAGCTGTGGTGCAGTGGGTTAAAGGCGTACCAGTTATGCCAGTTGCTGTAAGGCTTCTGTGCTGGCTAGGGTTCGAATCTCCTGGTGGGAAAGTGTTCTAAGGTTGTATAATCTCTCTTGCGTGTTTAGGCAAGTTGTGCATTAAGCATAGACACAGAGTTCTCCATATTAACAGGAATTTGATGAAAGACAGTGAGTAGCCCCTCACTATGCTCTAGTTGCCCTTGGGAGATGGTGATCTTTGGAGGTGAAATACTCCTGAAGTTACCATCTCCTTTAAGGGTCTGAGCTGTGGTGCAGTGGGTTAAGGCGTACCAGTTATGCCATTTGCTGTAAGGCTTCTGTGCTGGCTAGGGTTCGAATCTCCTGGTGGGAAAGTGTTCTAAGGTTGTATAATCTCTCTTGCGTGTTTAGGCAAGTTGTGCATTAAGCATAGACACAGAGTTCTCCATATTAACAGGAATTTGATGAAAGAACGTGAGTAGCCCCTCACTATGCTCTAGTTGCCCTTGGGAGATGGTGATCTTTAGAGGTGAAATACTCCGAAGTTACCATCTCTTTTAAGGGTCTGAGCTGTGGTGCAGTGGGTAAAGGCGTACCAGTTATGCCAGTTGCTGTAAGGCTTCTGTGCTGGCTAGGGTTCGAATCTCCTGGTGGGAAAGTGTTCTAATGTTGTATAATCTCTCTTGCGTGTTTAGGCAAGTTGTGCATTAAGCATAGACACAGAGTTCTCCCATATTAACAGGAATTTGATGAAAGACAGTGAGTAGCCCCTCACTATGCTCTAGTTGCCCTTGGGAGATGGTGATCTTTGGAGGTGAAATACTCCTGAAGTTACCATCTCCTTTAAGGGTCTGAGCTGTGGTGCAGTGGGTTAAAGGCGTACCAGTTATGCCATTTGCTGTAAGGCTTCTGTGCTGGCTAGGGTTACGAATCTCCTGGTGGGAAAGTGTTCTAAGGTTGTATAATCTCTCTTGCGTGTTTAGGCAAGTTGTGCATTAAGCATAGACACAGAGTTCTCCCATATTAACAGGAATTTGATGAAAGAACGTGAGTAGCCCCTCACTATGCTCTAGTTGCCTTGGGAGATGGTGATCTTTGGAGGTGAAATACTCCGAAGTTACCATCTCTTTTAAGGGTCTGAGCTGTGGTGCAGTGGGTAAAGGCGTACCAGTTATGCCAGTTGCTGTAAGGCTTCTGTGCTGGCTAGGGTTCGAATCTCCTGGTGGGAAAGTGTTCTAATGTTGTATAATCTCTCTTGCGTGTTTAGGCAAGTTGTGCATTAAGCATAGACACAGAGTTCTCCCATATTAACAGGAATTTGATGAAAGACAGTGAGTAGCCCCTCACTATGCTCTAGTTGCCCTTGGGAGATGGTGATCTTTGGAGGTGAAATACTCCTGAAGTTACCATCTCTTTTAAGGGTCTGAGCTCTGGTGCAGTGGGTTAAAGGCGTACCAGTTATGCCACTTGCTGTAAGGCTTCTGTGCTGGCTAGGGTTCGAATCTCCTGGTGGGAAAGTGTTCTAAGGTTGTATAATCTCTCTTGCGTGTTTAGGCAAGTTGTGCATTAAGCATAGACACAGAGTTCTCCATATTAACAGGAATTTGATGAAAGAATGTGAGTAGCCCCTCACTATGCTCTAGTTGCCCTTGGGAGATGGTGATCTTTGGAGGTGAAATACTCCGAAGTTACCATCTCTTTTAAGGGTCTGAGCTGTGGTGCAGTGGGTTAAAGGCGTTACCAGTTATGCCATTTGCTGTAAGGCTTCTGTGCTGGCTAGGGTTCGAATCTCCTGGTGGGAAAGTGTTCTAAGGTTGTATAATCTCTCTTGCGTGTTTAGGCAAGTTGTGCATTAAGCATAGACACAGAGTTCTCCATATATTAACAGGAATTTGATGAAAGAATGTGAGTAGCCCCTCACTATGCTCTAGTTGCCCTTGTGAGATGGTGATCTTTGGAGGTGAAATACTCCGAAGTTACCATCTCTTTAAGGGTCTGAGCTCTGGTGCAGTGGGTTAAAGGCGTACCAGTTATGCCATTTGCTGTAAGGCTTCTGTGCTGGCTAGGATTCGAATCTCCTGGTGGGAAAGTGTTCTAAGGTTGTATAATCTCTCTTGCGTGTTTAGGCAAGTTGTGCATTAAGCATAGACACAGAGTTCTCCTCATATTAACAGGAATTTGATGAAAGAACGTGAGTAGCCCCTCACTATGCTCTAGTTGCCCTTGAGAGATGGTGATCTTTGGAGGTAGAAATACTCCGAAGTTACCATCTCTTGTAAGGGTCTGAGCTGTGGTGCAGTGGGTTAAAGGCGTACCAGTTATGCCAGTTGCTGTAAGGCTTCTGTGCTGGCTAGGGATTCGAATCTCCTGGTGGGAAAGTGTTCTAAGGTTGTATAATCTCTCTTGCCTGTTTAGGCAAGTTGTGCATTAAGCATAGACACAGAGTTCTCCCATATTAACAGGAATTTGATGAAAGACAGTGAGTAGCCCCTCACTATGCTCTAGTTGCCCTTGGGAGATGGTGATCTTTGGAGGTGAAATACTCTGAAGTTACCATCTCCTTTAAGGGTCTGAGCTGTGGTGCAGTGGGTTTAAGGCGTACCAGTTATGCCATTTGCTGTAAGTC
This sequence comes from Procambarus clarkii, assembly GCF_040958095.1. Classification (NCBI taxonomy): domain Eukaryota; kingdom Metazoa; phylum Arthropoda; class Malacostraca; order Decapoda; family Cambaridae; genus Procambarus; species Procambarus clarkii. The sequence continues at coordinate 2,079,068 of NC_091220.1, forward strand.
TTCTGTGCTGGCTAGGGTACGAATCTCCTGGTGGGAAAGTGTTCTAAGGTTGTATAATCTCTCTTGCGTGTTTAGGCAAGTTGTGCATTAAGCATAGACACAGAGTTCTCCCATATTAACAGGAATTTGATGAAAGAACGTGAGTAGCCCCTCACTATGCTCTAGTTGCCCTTGGGAGATGGTGATCTTTATAGGTGAAATACTCCGAAGTTACCATCTCTTTTAAGGGTCTGAGCTGTGGTGCAGTGGGCTAAAGGCGTACCAGTTATGCCAGTTGTTGTAAGGCTTCTGTGCTGGCTAGGGTTCGAATCTCCTGGTAGGAAAGTGTTCTAATGTTGTATAATCTCTCTTGCGTGTTTAGGCAAGTTGTGCATTAAGCATAGACACAGAGTTCTCCCATATTAACAGGAATTTGATGAAAGAACGTGAGTAGCCCCTCACTATGCTCTAGTTGCCCTTGGGAGATGGTGATCTTTGGAGGTGAAATACTCTGAAGTTACCATCTCTTTTAAGGGTCTGAGCTCTGGTGCAGTGGGTTAAAGGCGTACCAGTTATGCCAGTTGCTGTAAGGCTTCTGTGCTGGCTAGGGTTCGAATCTCCTGGTGGGAAAGTGTTCTAAGGTTGTATAATCTCTCTTGCGTGTTTAGGCAAGTTGTGCATTAAGCATAGACACAGAGTTCTCCATATATTAACAGGAATTTGATGAAAGAATGTGAGTAGCCCCTCACTATGCTCTAGTTGCCCTTGGGAGATGGTGATCTTTGAGGTGAAATACTCCGAAGTTACCATCTCTTTTAAGGGTCTGAGCTGTGGTGCAGTGGGTTAAAGGCGTACCAGTTATGCCAGTTGCTGTAAGGCTTCTGTGCTGGCTAGGGTTCGAATCTCCTGGTGGGAAAGTGTTCTAAGGTTGTATAATCTCTCTTGCGTGTTTAGGCAAGTTGTGCATTAAGCATAGACACAGAGTTCTCCCATATTAACAGGAATTTGATGAAAGAACGTGAGTAGCCCCTCACTATGCTCTAGTTGCCCTTGGGAGATGGTGATCTTTGGAGGTGAAATACTCCGATGTTACCATCTCTTTTAAGGGTCTGAGCTGTGGTGCAGTGGGTAAAGGCGTACCAGTTATGCCAGTTGCTGTAAGGCTTCTGTGCTGGCTAGGGCTTCGAATCTCCTGGTGGGAAAGTGTTCTAAGGTTGTATAATCTCTCTTGCGTGTTTAGGCAAGTTGTGCATTAAGCATAGACACAGAGTTCTCCCATATTAACAGGAATTTGATGAAAGACAGTGAGTAGCCCCTCACTATGCTCTAGTTGCCCTTGGGAGATGGTGATCTTTGGAGGTGAAATACTCTGAAGTTACCATCTCCTTTAAGGGTCTGAGCTGTGGTGCAGTGGGTTTAAGGCGTAACAGTTATGCCATTTGCTGTAAGTCTTCTGTGCTGGCTAGGGTACGAATCTCCTGGTGGGAAAGTGTTCTAAGGTTGTATAATCTCTCTTGCGTGTTTAGGCAAGTTGTGCATTAAGCATAGACACAGAGTTCTCCCATATTAACAGGAATTTGATGAAAGAACGTGAGTAGCCCCTCACTATGCTCTAGTTGCCCTTGGGAGATGGTGATCTTTGGAGGTGAAATACTCCGAAGTTACCATCTCTTTTTAAGGGTCTGAGCTCTGGTGCAGTGGGTTAAAGGCTTACCAGTTATGCCATTTGCTGTAAGGCTTCTGTGCATGGCTAGGGTTCGAATCTCCTGGTGGGAAAGTGTTCTAAGGTTGTATAATCTCTCTTGCGTGTTTAGGCAAGTTGTGCATTAAGCATAGACACAGAGTTCTCCCATATTAACAGGAATTTGATGAAAGAACGTGAGTAGCCCCTCACTATGCTCTAGTTGCCCTTGAGAGATGGTGATCTTTGGAGGTGAAATACTCCGAAGTTACCATCTCTTTTAAGGGTCCTGAGCTGTGGTGCAGTGGGTAAAGGCGTACCAGTTATGCCAGTTGCTGTAAGGCTTCTGTGCTGGCTAGGGTTCGAATCTCCTGGTGGGAAAGTGTTCTAAGGTTGTATAATCTCTCTTGCGTGTTTAGGTAAGTTGTGCATTAAGCATAGACACAGAGTTCTCATATATTAACAGGAATTTGATGAAAGAATGTGAGTAGCCCCTCACTATGCTCTAGTTGCCCTTGGGAGATGGTGATCTTTGGAGGTGAAATACTCCGAAGTTACCATCTCATTTAAGGGTCAGAGCTGTGGTGCAGTGGGTTTACGGTGTACCAGTTATGCCATTTGCTGTAAGGCTTCTGTGCTGGCTAGGGTTCGAATCTCCTGGTGGGAAAGTGTTCTAAGGTTGTATAATCTCTCTTGCCTGTTTAGGCAAGTTGTGCATTAAGCATAGACACAGAGTTCTCCCATATTAATAGGAATTTGATGAAAGACAGTGAGTAGCCCCTCACTATGCTCTAGTTGCCCTTGGGATATGGTGATCTTTGGAGGTGAAATACTCTGAAGTTACCATCTCCTTTAACGGTCTGAGCTGTGGTGCAGTGGGTTTAAGGCGTACCAGTTATGCCATTTGCTGTAAGTCTTCTGTGCTGGCTAGCGTACGAATCTCCTGGTGGGAAAGTGTTCTAAGGTTGTATAATCTCTCTTGCGTGTTTAGGCAAGTTGTGCATTAAGCATAGACACAGAGTTCTCCCATATTAACAGGAATTTGATGAAAGAACGTGAGTAGCCCCTCACTATGCTCTAATGCCCTTGGGAGATGGTGATCTTTTGAGGTGAAATACTCTGATGTTACCATCTCTTTTAAGGGTCTGAGCTTTGGTGCAGTAGGTTAAAGGCGTACCAGTTATGCCAGTTGCTGTAAGGCTTCTGTGCTGGCTAGGGTTCGAATCTCCTGGTGGGAATGTGTTCTAAGGTTGTATAATCTCTCTTGTGTGTTTAGGTAAGTTGTGCATTAAGCATAGACACAGAGTTCTCATATATTAACAGGAATTTGATGAAAGAATGTGAGTAGCCCCTCACTATGCTCTAGTTGCCCTTGGGAGATGGTGATCTTTGGAGGTGAAATACTCCTAGTTACCATCTCCTTTAAGGGTCTGAGCTGTGGTGCAGTGGGTTTAAGGCGAACTAGTTATGCCATTTGCTGTAAGGCTTCTATGCTAGCTAGGGTACGAATCTCCTGGTGGGAAAGTGTTATAAGGTTGTATAATCTCTCTTGCGTGTTTAGGCAAGTTGTGCATTAAGCATAGACACAGAGTTCTCCCATATTAACAGGTATTTGATGAAAGAACGTGAGTAGCCCCTCACTATGCTCTAGTTGCCCTTGGGAGATGGTGATCTTTGGAGGTGGAATACTCCGAAGATACCATCTCTTTTAAGGGTCTGAGCTGTGGTGCAGTGGGCTAAAGGCGTACCAGTTATGCCAGTTGCTGTAAGGCTTCTGTGCTGGCTAGGGTTCGAATCTCCTGGTAGGAAAGTGTTCTAATGTTGTATAATCTCTCTTGCGTGTTTAGGCAAGTTGTGCATTAAGCATAGACACAGAGTTCTCCCATATTAACAAGAATTTGATGAAAGAACGTGAGTAGCCCCTCACTATGCTCTAGTTGCCCTTGGGAGATGGTGATCTTTGAAGGTGAAATACTCCGAAGTTACCATCTCCTTTAAGGGTCTGAGCTGTGGTGCAGAGGGTGAAAGGCGTACCAGTTATGCCAGTTGCTGTAAGGCTTCTGTGCTGGCTAGGGTTGGAATCTCCTGGTGGGAAAGTGTTCTAAGGTTGTATAATCCTCTCTTGCAGTGTTTAGGCAAGTTGTGAATTAAGCATAGACACAGAGTTCTCCCATATTAACAGGAATTTGATGAAAGAACGTGAGTAGTCCCTCACTATGCTCTAGTTGCCCTTGGGAGATGGTGATCTTTGGAGGTGAAATACTCTGAAGTTACCATCTCCTTTAGGTGTCTGAGCTGTGGTGCAGTGGGCTAAAGGCGTACCAGTTATGCCATTTGCTGTAAGGCTTCTGTGCTGGCTAGGGTTCGAATCTCCTGGTGGGAAAGTGTTCGAAGGTTGTATAATCTCTCTTGCGTGTTTAGGCAAGTTGTGCATTAAGCATAGACACAGAGTTCTCCCATATTAACAGAAATTTGATGAAAGAACGTGAGTAGCCCCTCACTATGCTCTAGTTGCCCTTGTGAGATGGTGATCTTTGGAGGTGAAATACTCCGAAGTTACCATCTCCTTTAAGGGTCTGAGCTGTGGTGCAGTGGGTTTAAGGCGTACCAGTTATGCCATTTGCTGTAAGGCTTCTGTGCTGGCTAGGGTTCGAATCTCCTGGTGGGAAAGTGTTCTAAGGTTGTATAATCTCTCTTGCGTGTTTAGGCAAGTTGTGCATTAAGCATAGACACAGAGTTCTCCCATATTAACAGGAATTTGATGAAAGAACGTGAGTAGCCCCTCACTATGCTCTAGTTGCCCTTGGGAGATGGTGATCTTTGGAGGTGAAATACTCTGAAGTTACCATCTCTTTTAAGGGTCTGAGCTGTGGTGCAGTGGGTTAAAGGCGTACCAGTTATGCCATTTGCTGTAAGGCTTCTGTGCTGGCTAGGGTTCGAATCTCCTGGTGGGAAAGTGTTCTAAGGTTGTATAATCTCTCTTGCGTGTTTAGGCAAGTTGTGCATTAAGCATAGACACAGAGTTCTCCCATATTAACAGGAATTTGATGAAAGAACGTGAGTAGCCCCTCACTATGCTCTAGTTGCCCTTGGGAGATGGTGATCTTTGGAGGTGAAATACTCTGAAGTTACCATCTCCTTTAAGGGTCTGAGCTGTGGTGCAGTGGGTTTAAGGCGTACCAGTTATGCCATTTGCTGTAAGGCTTCTGTGCTGGCTAGGGTACGAATCTCCTGGTGGGAAAGTGTTCTAAGGTTGTATAATCTCTCTTGCGTGTTTAGGCAAGTTGTGCATTAAGCATAGACACAGAGTTCTCCCATATTAACAGGAATTTGATGAAAGAACGTGAGTAGCCCCTCACTATGCTCTAGTTGCCCTTGGGAGATGGTGATCTTTGGAGGTGAAATACTCTGAAGTTACCATCTCTTTTAAGGGTCTGAGCTCTGGTGCAGTGGGTTAAAAGGCGTACCAGTTATGCCAGTTGCTGTTAGGCTTCTGTGCTGGCTAGGGTTCGAATCTCCTGGTGGGAAAGTGTTCTAAGGTTGTATAATCTCTCTTGCGTGTTTAGGCAAGTTGTGCATTAAGCATAGTACACAGAGTTCTCCCATATTAACAGGAATTTGATGAAAGAACAGTGAGTAGCCCCTCACTATGCTCTAGTTGCCCTTGGGATATGGTGATCTTTGGAGGTGAAATACTCTGAAGTTACCATCTCCTTTAAGGGTCTGAGCTGTGGTGCAGTGGGTTAAAGGCGTACCAGTTATGCCATTTGCTGTAAGGCTTCTGTGCTGGCTAGGGTTACGAATCTCCTGGTGGGAAAGTGTTCTAAGGTTGTATAATCTCTCTTGCGTGTTTAGGCAAGTTGTGCATTAAGCATAGACACAGAGTTCTCCCATATTAACAGGAATTTGATGAAAGAACGTGAGTAGCCCCTCACTATGCTCTTGTTGCCCTTGGGAGATGGTGATCTTTGGAGGTGAAATACTCCGAAGTTACCATCTCTTTTAAGGGTCTGAGCTCTGGTGCAGTGGGTTAAAGGCTTACCAGTTATGCCATTTGCTGTAAGGCTTCTGTGCAGGCTAGGGTTCGAATCTCCTGGTGGGAAAGTGTTCTAAGGTTGTATAATCTCTCTTGCGTGTTTAGGCAAGTTGTGCATTAAGCATAGACACAGAGTTCTCCCATATTAACAGGAATTTGATGAAAGAACGTGAGTAGCCCCTCACTATGCTCTAGTTGCCCTTGAGAGATGGTGATCTTTGGAGGAGAAATACTCCGAAGTTACCATCTCTTTTAAGGGCCTGAGCTGTGGTGCAGTGGGTAAAGGCGTACCAGTTATGCCAGTTGCTGTAAAGCTTCTGTGCTGGCTAGGGTTCGAATCTCCTGGTGGGAAAGTGTTCTAAAGTTGTATAATCTCTCTTGCGTGTTTAGGTAAGTTGTGCATTAAGCATAGACACAGAGTTCTCATATATTAACAGGAATTTGATGAAAGAATGTGAGTAGCCCCTCACTATGCTCTAGTTGCCCTTGGGAGATGGTGATCTTTGGAGGTGAAATACTCCGAAGTTACCATCTCATTTAAGGGTCAGAGCTGTGGTGCAGTGGGTTTACGGTGTACCAGTTATGCCATTTGCTGTAAGGCTTCTGTGCTGGCTAGGGTTCGAATCTCCTGGTGGGAAAGTGTTCTAAGGTTGTATAATCTCTCTTGCCTGTTTAGGCAAGTTGTGCATTAAGCATAGACACAGAGTTCTCCCATATTAATAGAAATTTGATGAAAGACAGTGAGTAGCCCCTCACTATGCTCTAGTTGCCCTTGGGATATGGTGATCTTTGGAGGTGAAATACTCTGAAGTTACCATCTCCTTTAACGGTCTGAGCTGTGGTGCAGTGGGTTTAAGGCGTACCAGTTATGCCATTTGCTGTAAGTCTTCTGTGCTGGCTAGCGTACGAATCTCCTGGTGGGAAAGTGTTCTAAGGTTGTATAATCTCTCTTGCGTGTTTAGGCAAGTTGTGCATTAAGCATAGACACAGAGTTCTCCCATATTAACAGGAATTTGATGAAAGAACGTGAGTAGCCCCTCACTATGCTCTTGTTGCCCTTGGGAGATGGTGATCTTTGGAGGTGAAATACTCCGAAGTTACCATCTCTTTTTAAGGGTCTGAGCTCTGGTGCAGTGGGTTAAAGGCTTACCAGTTATGCCATTTGTTGTAAGGCTTCTGTGCAGGCTAGGGTTCGAATCTCCTGGTGGGAAAGTGTTCTAAGGTTGTATAATCTCTCTTGCGTGTTTAGGCAAGTTGTGCATTAAGCATAGACACAGAGTTCTCCCATATTAACAGGAATTTGATGAAAGAACGTGAGTAGCCCCTCACTATGCTCTAGTTGCCCTTGAGAGATGGTGATCTTTGGAGGAGAAATACTCCGAAGTTACCATCTCTTTTAAGGGCCTGAGCTGTGGTGCAGTGGGTAAAGGCGTACCAGTTATGCCAGTTGCTGTAAAGCTTCTGTGCTGGCTAGGGTTCGAATCTCCTGGTGGGAAAGTGTTCTAAAGTTGTATAATCTCTCTTGCGTTTTTAGGTAAGTTGTGCATTAAGCATAGACACAGAGTTCTCATATATTAACAGGAATTTGATGAAAGAATGTGAGTAGCCCCTCACTATGCTCTAGTTGACCTTGGGAGATGGTGATCTTTGGAGGTGAAATACTCCGAAGTTACCATCTCATTTAAGGGTCAGAGCTGTGGTGCAGTGGGTTTACGGTGTACCAGTTATGCCATTTGCTGTAAGGCTTCTGTGCTGGCTAGGGTTCGAATCTCCTGGTGGGAAAGTGTTCTAAGGTTGTATAATCTCTCTTGCCTGTTTAGGCAAGTTGTGCATTAAGCATAGACACAGAGTTCTCCCATATTAATAGAAATTTGATGAAAGACAGTGAGTAGCCTCTCACTATGCTCTAGTTGCCCTTGGGATATGGTGATCTTTGGAGGTGAAATACTCTGAACTTACCATCTCCTTTAACGGTCTGAGCTGTGGTGCAGTGGGTTTAAGGCGTACCAGTTATGCCATTTGCTGTAAGTCTTCTGTGCTGGCTAGCGTACGAATCTCCTGGTGGGAAAGTGTTCTAAGGTTGTATAATCTCTCTTGCGTGTTTAGGCAAGTTGTGCATTAAGCATAGACACAGAGTTCTCTCATATTAACAGGAATTTGATGAAAGAACGTGAGTAGCCCCTCACTATGCTCTAGTTGCCCTTGGGAGATTGTGATCTTTGGAGGTGAAATACTCTGAAGTTACCATCTCTTTTAAGGGTCTGAGCTCTGGTGCAGTGGGTTAAAAGCGTACCAGTTATGCCAGTTGCTGTTAGGCTTCTGTGCTGGCTAGGGTTCGAATCTCCTGGTGGGAAAGTGTTCTAAGGTTGTATAATCTCTCTTGCGTGTTTAGGCAAGTTGTGCATTAAGCATAGACACAGAGTTCTCCCATATTAACAGGAATTTGATGAAAGAACGTGAGTAGCCCCTCACTATGCTCTAGTTGCCCTTGGGAGATTGTGATCTTTGGAGGTGAAATACTCTGAAGTTACCATCTCTTTTAAGGGTCTGAGCTCTGGTGCAGTGGGTTAAAAGCGTACCAGTTATGCCAGTTGCTGTTAGGCTTCTGTGCTGGCTAGGGTTCGAATCTCCTGGTGGGAAAGTGTTCTAAGGTTGTATAATCTCTCTTGCGTGTTTAGGCAAGTTGTGCATTAAGCATAGTCACAGAGTTCTCCCACATTAACAGGAATTTGATGAAAGACAGTGAGTAGCCCCTCACTATGCTCTAGTTGCCCTTGGGATATGGTGATCTTTGGAGGTGAAATACTCTGAAGTTACCATCTCCTTTAACGGTCTGAGCTGTGGTGCAGTGGGTTTAAGGCGTACCAGTTATGCCATTTGCTGTAAGTCTTCTGTGCTGGCTAGCGTACGAATCTCCTGGTGGGAAAGTGTTCTAAGGTTGTATAATCTCTCTTGCGTGTTTAGGCAAGTTGTGCATTAAGCATAGACACAGAGTTCTCCCATATTAACAGGAATTTGATGAAAGAACGTGAGTAGCCCCTCACTATGCTCTTGTTGCCCTTGGGAGATGGTGATCTTTGGAGGTGAAAATACTCCGAAGTTACCATCTCTTTTTAAGGGTCTGAGCTCTGGTGCAGTGGGTTAAAGGCTTACCAGTTATGCCATTTGCTGTAAGGCTTCTGTGCAGGCTAGGGTTCGAATCTCCTGGTGGGAAAGTGTTCTAAGGTTGTATAATCTCTCTTGCGTGTTTAGGCAAGTTGTGCATTAAGCATAGACACAGAGTTCTCCCATATTAACAGGAATTTGATGAAAGAACGTGAGTAGCCCCTCACTATGCTCTAGTTGCCCTTGAGAGATGGTGATCTTTGGAGGAGAAATACTCCGAAGTTACCATCTCTTTTAAGGGCCTGAGCTGTGGTGCAGTGGGTAAAGGCGTACCAGCTATGCCAGTTGCTGTAAAGCTTCTGTGCTGGCTAGGGTTCGAATCTCCTGGTGGGAAAGTGTTCTAAAGTTGTATAATCTCTCTTGCGTTTTTAGGTAAGTTGTGCATTAAGCATAGACACAGAGTTCTCATATATTAACAGGAATTTGATGAAAGAATGTGAGTAGCCCCTCACTATGCTCTAGTTGACCTTGGGAGATGGTGATCTTTGGAGGTGAAATACTCCGAAGTTACCATCTCATTTAAGGGTCAGAGCTGTGGTGCAGTGGGTTTACGGTGTACCAGGTATGCCATTTGCTGTAAGGCTTCTGTGCTGGCTAGGGTTCGAATCTCCTGGTGGGAAAGTGTTCTAAGGTTGTATAATCTCTCTTGCCTGTTTAGGCAAGTTGTGCATTAAGCATAGACACAGAGTTCTCCCATATTAATAGAAATTTGATGAAAGACAGTGAGTAGCCCCTCACTATGCTCTAGTTGCCCTTGGGATATGGTGATCTTTGGAGGTGAAATACTCTGAAGTTACCATCTCCTTTAACGGTCTGAGCTGTGGTGCAGTGGGTTTAAGGCGTACCAGTTATGCCATTTGCTGTAAGTCTTCTGTGCTGGCTAGCGTACGAATCTCCTGGTGGGAAAGTGTTCTAAGGTTGTATAATCTCTCTTGCGTGTTTAGGCAAGTTGTGCATTAAGCATAGACACAGAGTTCTCCCATATTAACAGGAATTTGATGAAAGAACGTGAGTAGCCCCTCACTATGCTCTAGTTGCCCTTGGGAGATTGTGATCTTTGGAGGTGAAATACTCTGAAGTTACCATCTCTTTTAAGGGTCTGAGCTCTGGTGCAGTGGGTTAAAAGCGTACCAGTTATGCCAGTTGCTGTTAGGCTTCTGTGCTGGCTAGGGTTCGAATCTCCTGGTGGGAAAGTGTTCTAAGGTTGTATAATCTCTCTTGCGTGTTTAGGCAAGTTGTGCATTAAGCATAGTCACAGAGTTCTCCCATATTAACAGGAATTTGATGAAAGAACGTGAGTAGCCCTTCACTATGCTCTAGTTGCCCTTGGGAGATGGTGATCTTTGGAGGTGAAATACTCCGAAGTTACCATCTCTTTTGAGGGTCTGAGCTGTGGTGCAGTGGGATAAAGGTGTACCAGTTATGCCAGTTGCTGTAATGCTTCTGTGCTGGCTAGGGTTCGAATCTCCTGGTGGGAAAGTGTTCTAATGTTGTATAATCTGTCTTGCGTGTTTAATCAAGTTGTGCATTAAGCATAGACACAGAGTTCTTCCATATTAAGAGGAATTTGATGAAAGAACGTGAGTAGCCCCTCACTATGCTCTTGTTGCCCTTGGGAGATGGTGATCTTTGGAGGTGAAATACTCCGAAGTTACCATCTCTTTTTAAGGGTCTGAGCTCTGGTGCAGTGGGTTAAAGGCTAACCAGTTATGCCATTTGCTGTAAGGCTTCTGTGCAGGCTAGGGTTCGAATCTCCTGGTGGGAAAGTGTTCTAAGGTTGTATAATCTCTCTTGCGTGTTTAGGCAAGTTGTGCATTAAGCATAGACACAGAGTTCTCCCATATTAACAGGAATTTGATGAAAGAACGTGAGTAGCCCCTCACTATGCTCTAGTTGCCCTTGAGAGATGGTGATCTTTGGAGGAGAAATACTCCGAAGTTACCATCTCTTTTAAGGGCCTGAGCTGTGGTGCAGTGGGTAAAGGCGTACCAGTTATGCCAGTTGCTGTAAAGCTTCTGTGCTGGCTAGGGTTCGAATCTCCTGGTGGGAAAGTGTTCTAAAGTTGTATAATCTCTCTTGCGTGTTTAGGTAAGTTGTGCATTACGCATAGACACAGAGTTCTCATATATTAACAGGAATTTGATGAAAGAATGTGAGTAGCCCCTCACTATGCTCTAGTTGCCCTTGGGAGATGGTGATCTTTGGAGGTGAAATACTCCGAAGTTACCATCTCATTTAAGGGTCAGAGCTGTGGTGCAGTGGGTTTACGGTGTACCAGTTATGCCATTTGCTGTAAGGCTTCTGTGCTGGCTAGGGTTCGAATCTCCTGGTGGGAAAGTGTTCTAAGGTTGTATAATCTCTCTTGCCTGTTTAGGCAAGTTGTGCATTAAGCATAGACACAGAGTTCTCCCATATTAATAGAAATTTGATGAAAGACAGTGAGTAGCCCCTCACTATGCTCTAGTTGCCCTTGGGATATGGTGATCTTTGGAGGTGAAATACTCTGAAGTTACCATCTCCTTTAACGGTCTGAGCTGTGGTGCAGTGGGTTTAAGGCGTACCAGTTATGCCATTTGCTGTAAGTCTTCTGTGCTGGCTAGCGTACGAATCTCCTGGTGGGAAAGTGTTCTAAGGTTGTATAATCTCTCTTGCGTGTTTAGGCAAGTTGTGCATTAAGCATAGACACAGAGTTCTCCCATATTAACAGGAATTTGATGAAAGAACGTGAGTAGCCCCTCACTATGCTATAGTTGCCCTTGGAAGATGGTGATCTTTGGAGGTGAAATACTCCGAAGTTACCATCTCTTTTCAGGGTCTGAGCTCTGGTGCAGTGGGTTAAACGCGTACCAGTTATGCCAGTTGCTGTAAGGCTTCAGTGCTGGCTAGGGTTCGAATCTCCTGGTGGGAAAGTGTTCTAAGGTTGTATAATCTCTCTTGCGTGTTTAGGCAAGTTGTGCATTAGGCATAGACACAGAGTTCTCCCATATTAACAGGAATTTGATGAAAGAACGTGAGTAGCCCCTCACTATGCTTTAGTTGCCCTTGGGAGATTGTGATCTTTGGAGGTGAAATACTCTGAAGTTACCATCTCTTTTAAGGGTCTGAGCTCTGGTGCAGTGGGTTAAAAGCGTACCAGTTATGCCAGTTGCTGTTAGGCTTCTGTGCTGGCTAGGGTTCGAATCTCCTGGTGGGAAAGTGTTCTAAGGTTGTATAATCTCTCTTGCGTGTTTAGGCAAGTTGTGCATTAAGGATAGACACAGAGTTCTCCCATATTAACAAGAATTTGATGGAAGAACGTGAGTAGCCCCTCACTATGCTCTAGATGCCCTTGGGAGATGGTGATCTTTTGAGGTGAAATACTCTGAAGTTACCATCTCTTTTAAGGGTCTGAGCTTTGGTGCAGTAGGTTAAAGGCGTGCCAGTTATGCTAGTTGCTGTAAGGCTTCTGTGCTTGCTAGGGTTCGAATCTCCTGGTGGGAAAGTGTTCTAAGGTTGTATAATCTCTCTTGCGTGTTTAGGCAAGTTGTGCATTAAGCATAGACACAGAGTTCTCCCATATTAACAGGAATTTGATGAAAGAACGTGAGTAGCCCCTCACTATGCTCTAGTTGCCCTTGGGAGATGGTGATCTTTGGAGGTGAAATACACCGAAGTTACCATCTCTTTTAAGGGTCTGAGCTGTGGTGCCGTGGGCTAAAGGTGTACCAGTTATGCCAGTTGCTGTAAGGCTTCTGTGCTGGCTAGGGATCGAATCTCCTGGTGGGAAAGTGTTCTACGGTTGTATAATCTCTCTTGCGTGTTTAGGCAAGTTGTGCATTAAGCATAGACACACAGTTCTCCCATATTAACAGGAATTTGATGAAAGAACGTGAGTAGCCCCTCACTATGCTCTAGATGCCCTTGGGAGATGGTGATCTTTATAGGTGAAATACTCCAAAGTTACCATCTCTTTTAAGGTTCTGAGCTGTGGTGCAGTGGGCTAAAGGCGTACCAGTTATGCAAGTTGCTGTCAGGCTTCTGTGATGGCTAGGGTTCGAACCTCCTGGTAGCAAAGTGTTCTAATGTTGTATAATCTCTCTTGCGTGTTTAGGCAAGTTGTGCATTAAGCATAGACACAGAGTTCTCCCATATTAACAGGAATTTGATGAAAGAACGTGAGTAGCCCCTCACTATGCTCTAGTTGCCCTTGGGAGATTGTGATCTTTGGAGGTGAAATACTCTGAAGTTACCATCTCTTTTAAGGGTCTGAGCTCTGGTGCAGTGGGTTAAAAGCGTACCAGTTATGCTAGTTGCTGTTAGGCTTCTGTGCTGGCTAGGGTTCGAATCTCCTGGTGGGAAAGTGTTCCAAGGTTGTATAATCTCTCTTGCGTGTTTAGGCAAGTTGTGCATTAAGCATAGTCACAGAGTTCTCCCATATTAACAGGAATTTGATGAAAGAACGTGAGTAGCCCTTCACTATGCTCTAGTTGCCCTTGGGAGATGGTGATCTTTGGAGGTGAAATACTCCGAAGTTACCATCTCTTTTAAGGGTCTGAGCTCTGGTGCAGTGGGTTAAAGGCTTACCAGTTATGCCATTTGCTGTAAGGCTTCTGTGCAGGCTAGGGTTGGAATCTCGTGGTGGGAAAGTGTTCTAAGGTTGTATAATCTCTCTTGCGTGTTTAGGCAAGTTGAGCATTAAGGATAGACACAGAGTTCTCCCATATTAACAAGAATTTGATGGAAGAAAGTGAGTAGCCCCTCACTATGCTCTAGATGCCCTTGGGAGATGGTGATCTTTTGAGGTGAAATACTCTGAAGTTACCATCTCTTTTAAGGGTCTGAGCTTTGGTGCAGTAGGTTAAAGGCGTGCCAGTTATGCTAGTTGCTGTAAGGCTTCTGTGCTTGCTAGGGTTCGAATCTCCTGGTGGGAAAGTGTTCTAAGGTTGTATAATCTCTCTTGCGTGTTTAGGCAAGTTGTGCATTAAGCATAGACACAGAGTTCTCCTATATTAACAGGAATTTGATGAAAGAACGTGAGTAGCCCCTCACTATGCTCTAGTTGCCCTTGGGAGATGGTGATCTTTGGAGGAGAAATACACCGAAGTTACCATCTCTTTTAAGGGTCTGCGCTGTGGTGCCGTGGGCTAAAGGTGTACCAGTTATGCCAGTTGCTGTAAGGCTTCTGTGCTGGCTAGGGATCGAATCTCCTGGTGGGAAAGTGTTCTACGGTTGTATAATCTCTCTTGCGTGTTTAGACAAGTTGTGCATTAAGCATAGACACACAGTTCTCCCATATTAACAGGAATTTGATGAAAGAACGTGAGTAGCCCCTCACTATGCTCTAGATGCCCTTGGGAGATGGTGATCTTTATAGGTGAAATACTCCAAAGTTACCATCTCTTTTAAGGTTCTGAGCTGTGGTGCAGTGGGCTAAAGGTGTACCAGTTATGCCAGTTGCTGTCAGGCTTCTGTGATGGCTAGGGTTCGAACCTCCTGGTAGCAAAGTGTTCTAATGTTGTATAATCTCTCTAGCGTGTTTAGGCAAGTTGTGCATTAAGCATAGACACAGAGTTCTCCCATATTAACAGGAACTTGATGAAAGAACGTGAGTAGCCCCTCACTATGCTCTAGTTGCCCTTGGGAGATGGTGATCTTTGGAGGTGAAATACTCCGAAGTTACCATCTCTTTTCAGGGTCTGAGCTCTGGTGCAGTTGGTTAAAGGCGTACCAGTTATGCCAGTTGCTGTAAGGCTTCAGTGCTGGCTAGGGTTCGAATCTCCTGGTGGGAAAGTGTTCTAAGGTTGTATAATCTCTCTTGCGTGTTTAGGTAAGTTGTGCATTAAGCATAGACACAGAGTTCTCCCATATTAACAGGAATTTGATGAAAGAACGTGAGTAGCCCCTCACTATGCTCTAGTTGCCCTTGGGAGATTGTGATCTTTGGAGGTGAAATACTCTGAAGTTACCATCTCTTTTAAGGGTCTGAGCTCTGGTGCAGTGGGTTAAAAGCGTACCAGTTATGCCAGTTGCTGTAAGGCTTCTGTGCTGGCTAGGGTTCGAATCTCCTGGTGGGAAAGTGTTCTAAGGTTGTATAATCTCTCTTGCGTGTTTAGGCAAGTTGTGCATTAAACATAGACACAGCGTTCTCCCATATTAACAGGAATTTGATGAAAGAACGTGAGTAGCCCCTCACTATTCTCTAGTTGCCCTTGGGAGATGGTGATCTTTGGAATTGAAATACTCCGAAGTTACCATCTCTTTTGAGGGTCTGAGCTGTGGTGCCGTGGGCTAAAGGTGTACCAGTTATGCCAGTTGCTGTAAGGCTTCTGTGCTGGCAAGGGATCGAATCTCCTGGTGGGAAAGTGTTCTACGGTTGTATAATCTCTCTTGCGTGTTTAGACAAGTTGTGCATTAAGCATAGACACACAGTTCTCCCATATTAACAGGAATTTGATGAAAGAACGTGAGTAGCCCCTCACTATGCTCTAGATGCCCTTGGGAGATGGTGATCTTTATAGGTGAAATACTCCAAAGTTACCATCTCTTTTAAGGGTCTGAGCTCTGGTGCATTGGGTTAAAAGCGTACCAGTTATGCCAGTTGCTGTAAGGCTTCTGTGCTGGCTAGGGTTCGAATCTCCTGGTGGGAAAGTGTTCTAAGGTTGTATAATCTCTCTTGCGTGTTTAGGCAAGTTGTGCATTAAACATAGACACAGCGTTCTCCCAAATTAACAGGAATTTGATGAAAGAACGTGAGTAGCCCCTCACTATGCTCTAGTTGCCCTTGGGAGATGGTGATCTTTGGAGGAGAAATACACCGAAGTTACCATCTCTTTTAAGGGTCTGCGCTGTGGTGCCGTGGGCTAAAGGTGTACCAGTTATGCCAGTTGCTGTAAGGCTTCTGTGCTGGCTAGGGATCGAATCTCCTGGTGGGAAAGTGTTCTACGGTTGTATAATCTCTCTTGCGTGTTTAGACAAGTTGTGCATTAAGCATAGACACACAGTTCTCCCATATTAACAGGAATTTGATGAAAGAACGTGAGTAGCCCCTCACTATGCTCTAGATGCCCTTGGGAGATGGTGATCTTTATAGGTGAAATACTCCAAAGTTACCATCTCTTTTAAGGTTCTGAGCTGTGGTGCAGTGGGCTAAAGGTGTACCAGTTATGCCAGTTGCTGTCAGGCTTCTGTGATGGCTAGGGTTCGAACCTCCTGGTAGCAAAGTGTTCTAATGTTGTATAATCTCTCTAGCGTGTTTAGGCAAGTTGTGCATTAAGCATAGACACAGAGTTCTCCCATATTAACAGGAACTTGATGAAAGAACGTGAGTAGCCCCTCACTATGCTCTAGTTGCCCTTGGGAGATGGTGATCTTTGGAGGTGAAATACTCCGAAGTTACCATCTCTTTTCAGGGTCTGAGCTCTGGTGCAGTTGGTTAAAGGCGTACCAGTTATGCCAGTTGCTGTAAGGCTTCAGTGCTGGCTAGGGTTCGAATCTCCTGGTGGGAAAGTGTTCTAAGGTTGTATAATCTCTCTTGCGTGTTTAGGTAAGTTGTGCATTAAGCATAGACACAGAGTTCTCCCATATTAACAGGAATTTGATGAAAGAACGTGAGTAGCCCCTCACTATGCTCTAGTTGCCCTTGGGAGATTGTGATCTTTGGAGGTGAAATACTCTGAAGTTACCATCTCTTTTAAGGGTCTGAGCTCTGGTGCAGTGGGTTAAAAGCGTACCAGTTATGCCAGTTGCTGTAAGGCTTCTGTGCTGGCTAGGGTTCGAATCTCCTGGTGGGAAAGTGTTCTAAGGTTGTATAATCTCTCTTGCGTGTTTAGGCAAGTTGTGCATTAAACATAGACACAGCGTTCTCCCATATTAACAGGAATTTGATGAAAGAACGTGAGTAGCCCCTCACTATTCTCTAGTTGCCCTTGGGAGATGGTGATCTTTGGAATTGAAATACTCCGAAGTTACCATCTCTTTTGAGGGTCTGAGCTGTGGTGCCGTGGGCTAAAGGTGTACCAGTTATGCCAGTTGCTGTAAGGCTTCTGTGCTGGCAAGGGATCGAATCTCCTGGTGGGAAAGTGTTCTACGGTTGTATAATCTCTCTTGCGTGTTTAGACAAGTTGTGCATTAAGCATAGACACACAGTTCTCCCATATTAACAGGAATTTGATGAAAGAACGTGAGTAGCCCCTCACTATGCTCTAGATGCCCTTGGGAGATGGTGATCTTTATAGGTGAAATACTCCAAAGTTACCAACTCTTTTAAGGGTCTGAGCTCTGGTGCAGTGGGTTAAAAGCGTACCAGTTATGCCAGTTGCTGTAAGGCTTCTGTGCTGGCTAGGGTTCGAATCTCCTGGTGGGAAAGTGTTCTAAGGTTGTATAATCTCTCTTGCGTGTTTAGGCAAGTTGTGCATTAAACATAGACACAGCGTTCTCCCAAATTAACAGGAATTTGATGAAAGAACGTGAGTAGCCCCTCACTATTCTCTAGTTGCCCTTGGGAGATGGTGATCTTTGGAATTGAAATACTCCGAAGTTACCATCTCTTTTGAGGGTCTGAGCTGTGGTGCAGTGGGATATAGGTGTACCAGTAATGCCAGTTGCTGTAAGGCTTCTGTGCTGGCTAGGGTTCGAATCTCCTGGTGGGAAAGTGTTCTAATGTTGTATAATCTGTCTTGCGTGTTTAATCAAGTTGTGCATTAAGCATAGACACAGAGTTCTTCCATATTAAGAGGAATTTGATGAAAGAACGTGAGTAGCCCCTCACTATGCTCTAGATGCCCTTGGGAGATGGTGATCTTTATAGGTGAAATACTCCAAAGTTACCATCTCTTTTAAGGTTCTGAGCTGTGGTGCAGTGGGCTAAAGGCGTACCAGTTATGCAAGTTGCTGTCAGGCTTCTGTGATGGCTAGGGTTCGAACCTCCTGGTAGCAAAGTGTTCTAATGTTGTATAATCTCTCTTGCGTGTTTAGGCAAGTTGTGCATTAAGCATAGACACAGAGTTCTCCCATATTAACAGGAACTTGATGAAAGAACGTGAGTAGCCCCTCACTATGCTCTAGTTGCCCTTGGGAGATGGTGATCTTTGGAGGTGAAATACTCCGAAGTTACCATCTCTTTTCAGGGTCTGAGCTCTGGTGCAGTTGGTTAAAGGCGTACCAGTTATGCCAGTTGCTGTAAGGCTTCAGTGCTGGCTAGGGTTCGAATCTCCTGGTGGGAAAGTGTTCTAAGGTTGTATAATCTCTCTTGCGTGTTTAGGTAAGTTGTGCATTAAGCATAGACACAGAGTTCTCCCATATTTACAGGAATTTGATGAAAGAACGTGAGTAGCCCCTCACTATGCTCTAGTTGCCCTTGGGAGATTGTGATCTTTGGAGGTGAAATACTCTGAAGTTACCATCTCTTTTAAGGGTCTGAGCTCTGGTGCAGTGGGTTAAAAGCGTACCAGTTATGCCAGTTGCTGTAAGGCTTCTGTGCTGGCTAGGGTTCGAATCTCCTGGTGGGAAAGTGTTCTAAGGTTGTATAATCTCTCTTGCGTGTTTAGGCAAGTTGTGCATTAAACATAGACACAGCGTTCTCCCATATTAACAGGAATTTGATGAAAGAACGTGAGTAGCCCCTCACTATTCTCTAGTTGCCCTTGGGAGATGGTGATCTTTGGAATTGAAATACTCCGAAGTTACCATCTCTTTTGAGGGTCTGAGCTGTGGTGCCGTGGGCTAAAGGTGTACCAGTTATGCCAGTTGCTGTAAGGCTTCTGTGCTGGCAAGGGATCGAATCTCCTGGTGGGAAAGTGTTCTACGGTTGTATAATCTCTCTTGCGTGTTTAGACAAGTTGTGCATTAAGCATAGACACACAGTTCTCCCATATTAACAGGAATTTGATGAAAGAACGTGAGTAGCCCCTCACTATGCTCTAGATGCCCTTGGGAGATGGTGATCTTTATAGGTGAAATACTCCAAAGTTACCAACTCTTTTAAGGGTCTGAGCTCTGGTGCAGTGGGTTAAAAGCGTACCAGTTATGCCAGTTGCTGTAAGGCTTCTGTGCTGGCTAGGGTTCGAATCTCCTGGTGGGAAAGTGTTCTAAGGTTGTATAATCTCTCTTGCGTGTTTAGGCAAGTTGTGCATTAAACATAGACACAGCGTTCTCCCAAATTAACAGGAATTTGATGAAAGAACGTGAGTAGCCCCTCACTATTCTCTAGTTGCCCTTGGGAGATGGTGATCTTTGGAATTGAAATACTCCGAAGTTACCATCTCTTTTGAGGGTCTGAGCTGTGGTGCAGTGGGATAAAGGTGTACCAGTAATGCCAGTTGCTGTAAGGCTTCTGTGCTGGCTAGGGTTCGAATCTCCTGGTGGGAAAGTGTTCTAATGTTGTATAATCTGTCTTGCGTGTTTAATCAAGTTGTGCATTAAGCATAGACACAGAGTTCTTCCATATTAAGAGGAATTTGATGAAAGAACGTGAGTAGCCCCTCACTATGCTCTTGTTGCCCTTGGGAGATGGTGATCTTTGGAGGTGAAATACTCCGAAGTTACCATCTCTTTTCAGGGTCTGAGCTCTGGTGCAGTTGGTTAAAGGCGTACCAGTTATGCCAGTTGCTGTAAGGCTTCAGTGCTGGCTAGGGTTCGAATCTCCTGGTGGGAAAGTGTTCTAAGGTTGTATAATCTCTCTTGCGTGTTTAGGTAAGTTGTGCATTAAGCATAGACACAGAGTTCTCCCATATTAACAGGAATTTGATGAAAGAACGTGAGTAGCCCCTCACTATGCTCTAGTTGCCCTTGAGAGATGGTGATCTTTGGAGGAGAAATACTCCAAAGTTACCATCTCTTTTAAGGGCCTGAGCTGTGGTGCAGTGGGTAAAGGCGTACCAGTTATGCCAGTTGCTGTAAAGCTTCTGTGCTGGCTAGGATTCGAATCTCCTGGTGGGAAAGTGTTCTAAAGTTGTATAATCTCTTTTGCGTGTTTAGGTAAGTTGTGCATTAAGCATAGACACAGAGTTCTCATATATTAACAGGAATTTGATGAAAGAATGTGAGTAGCCCCTCACTATGCTCTAGTTGCCCTTGGGAGATGGTGATCTTTGGAGGTGAAATACTCCGAAGTTACCATCTCATTTAAGGGTCAGAGCTGTGGTGCAGTGGGTTTACGGTGTACCAGTTATGCCATTTGCTGTAAGGCTTCTGTGCTGGCTAGGGTTCGAATCTCCTGGTGGGAAAGTGTTCTAAGGTTGTATAATCTCTCTTGCCTGTTTAGGCAAGTTGTGCATTAAGCATAGACACAGAGTTCTCCCATATTAATAGGAATTTGATGAAAGACAGTGAGTAGCCCCTCACTATGCTCTAGTTGCCCTTGGGAGATGGTGATCTTTGGAGGTGAAATACTCTGAAGTTACCATCTCTTTTAAGGGTCTGAGCTCTGGTGCAGTGGGTTAAAAGCGTACCAGTTATGCCAGTTGCTGTTAGGCTTCTGTGCTGGCTAGGGTTCGAATCTCCTGGTGGGAAAGTGTTCTAAGGTTGTATAATCTCTCTTGCGTGTTTAGGCAAGTTGTGCATTAAGCATAGACACAGAGTTCTCCCATATTAACAGGAATTTGATGAAAGAACGTGAGTAGCCCCTCACTATGCTTTAGATGCCCTTGGGAGATGGTGATCTTTATAGGTGAAATACTCCGAAGTTACCATCTCTTTTAAGGTTCTGAGCTGTGGTGCAGTGGGCTAAAGGCGTACCAGTTATGCCAGTTGCTGTCAGGCTTCTGTGATGGCTAGGGTTCGAACCTCCTGGTAGCAAAGTGTTCTAATGTTGTATAATATCTCTTGCGTGTTTAGGCAAGTTGTGCATTAAGCATAGACACAGAGTTCTCCCATATTAACAGGAATTTGATGAAAGAACGTGAGTAGCCCCTCACTATGCTCTAGTTGCCCTTGGGAGATGGTGATCTTTGGAGGTGAAATACTCCGAAGTTACCATCTCTTTTCAGGGTCTGAGCTCTGGTGCAGTGGGTTAAAGGCGTACCAGTTATGCCAGTTGCTGTAAAGCTTCTGTGCTGGCTAGGGTTCGAATCTCCTGGTGGGAAAGTGTTCTAAAGTTGTATAATCTCTCTTGCGTGTTTAGGTAAGTTGTGCATTAAGCATAGACACAGAGTTCTCATATATTAACAGGAATTTGATGAAAGAATGTGAGTAGCCCCTCACTATGCTCTAGTTGCCCTTGGGAGATGGTGATCTTTGGAGGTGAAATACTCCGAAGTTACCATCTCATTTAAGGGTCAGAGCTGTGGTGCAGTGGGTTTACGGTGTACCAGTTATGCCATTTGCTGTAAGGCTTCTGTGCTGGCTAGGGTTCGAGTCTCCTGGTGGGAAAGTGTTCTAAGGTTGTATAATCTCTCTTGCCTGTTTAGGCAAGTTGTGCATTAAGCATAGACACAGAGTTCTCCCATATTAATAGGAATTTGATGAAAGACAGTGAGTAGCCCCTCACTATGCTCTAGTTGCCCTTGGGATATGGTGATCTTTGGAGGTGAAATACTCTGAAGTTACCATCTCCTTTAACGGTCTGAGCTGTGGTGCAGTGGGTTTAAGGCGTACCAGTTATGCTATTTGCTGTAAGTCTTCTGTGCTGGCTAGCGTACGAATCTCCTGGTGGGAAAGTGTTCTAAGGTTGTATAATCTCTCTTGCGTGTTTAGGCAAGTTGTGCATTAAGCATAGACACAGAGTTCTCCCATATTAACAGGAATTTGATGAAAGAACGTGAGTAGCCCCTCACTATGCTATAGTTGCCCTTGGGAGATGGTGATCTTTGGAGGTGAAATACTCCGAAGTTACCATCTCTTTTCAGGGTCTGAGCTCTGGTGCAGTGGGTTAAAGGCGTACCAGTTATGCCAGTTGCTGTAAGGCTTCAGTGCTGGCTAGGGTTCGAGTCTTCTGGTGGGAAAGTGTTCTAAGGTTGTAT
Source organism: Procambarus clarkii (assembly GCF_040958095.1). Classification (NCBI taxonomy): domain Eukaryota; kingdom Metazoa; phylum Arthropoda; class Malacostraca; order Decapoda; family Cambaridae; genus Procambarus; species Procambarus clarkii. The sequence continues at coordinate 2,100,864 of NC_091220.1, forward strand.
AATCTCTCTTGCGTGTTTAGGCAAGTTGTGCATTAAGCATAGACACAGAGTTCTCCCATATTAACAGGAATTTGATGAAAGAACGTGAGTAGCCCCTCACTATGCTCTAGTTGCCCTTGGGAGATTGTGATCTTTGGAGGTGAAATACTCTGAAGTTACCATCTCTTTTAAGGGTCTGAGCTCTGGTGCAGTGGGTTAAAAGCGTACCAGTTATGCCAGTTGCTGTTAGGCTTCTGTGCTGGCTAGGGTTCGAATCTCCTGGTGGGAAAGTGTTCTAAGGTTGTATAATCTCTCTTGCGTGTTTAGGCAAGTTGTGCATTAAGCATAGACACAGAGTTCTCCCATATTAACAGGAATTTGATGAAAGAACGTGAGTAGCCCCTCACTATGCTCTAGTTGCTCTTGGGAGATTGTGATCTTTGGAGGTGAAATACTCTGAAGTTACCATCTCTTTTAAGGGTCTGAGCTCTGGTGCAGTGGGTTAAAAGCGTACCAGTTATGCCAGTTGCTGTTAGGCTTCTGTGCTGGCTAGGGTTCGAATCTCCTGGTGGGAAAGTGTTCTAAGGTTGTATAATCTCTCTTGCGTGTTTAGGCAAGTTGTGCATTAAACATAGACACAGAGTTCTCCCATATTAACAGGAATTTGATGAAAGAACGTGAGTAGCCCCTCACTATTCTCTAGTTGCCCTTGGGAGATGGTGATCTTTGGAGGTGAAATACTCCGAAGTTACCATCTCTTTTGAGGGTCTGAGCTGTGGTGCAGTGGGATAAAGGTGTACCAGTTAGGCCAGTTGCTGTAAGGCTTCTGTGCTGGCTAGGATTCGAATCTCCTGGTGGGAAAGTGTTCTAATGTTGTACAATCTGTCTTGCGTGTTTAATCAAGTTGTGCATTAAGCATAGACACAGAGTTCTTCCATAACACTTTCGCGCTATCTGGACACGCCGGCGCGTCCCGTTTCGTCTAACGCTAACGCATAGTGGACATAAAGTTGAGTCCTCTTTTAAAATATTTGTATAAAATTCAATTTTTATCCGATTTACTTTGGGTTTGTTTCAAACTGCGCGCTATGAGGCTCTCTTTCTCACCACTAGGCTGCATGGTACAATAAGTTCATGAAAGGTGTGGATAACTTCGATCAAATGGTATTTTGTCCCAAACGGGTTGCAGGTGGGTGACTTTAGCCGTTTATACTGGTAATGCTTCCCCCATATCATGTATTATATGCATATGTCTGTTTAGGGAATTTTATTCCGATCAATATACAACCAAAAATAACTGTGTGCAACAAGTATAAACTTGACAAACATAACAAAAGTAAAAACATTTCGTGTGTGTTTGACGCTCACTGATATGTTCCAGCGTTGTTTTATATTTGGCGCTATTCTAACTTACGCTTTGTTGATATTTTTTACCTATGGGCACATAGAACATTCTATTGCGAACACATTGACACAAAAATGAATGACGTACATAGAAAATTAATGTCATGAGAGTGAAATAAGTATAAACTTTCAAAGCGCCGTGCGTCGTCCCGTCACCGATACCGGGTAACAATTTCACCACTTCCCACACTCTTGCGGGCGGGCCGCATCATTATTCTACGCTTATATTCATATCACCGTGTTGGGAATTTCATTGCGAGTCCATTGATACCAAAATTAACGCTGTAGAATAAGTGTGGAGGTGATTACAATCCCAAGAGTAAAAACATTTTGTTGCTGATGGGCGCTCACGGCGAGTCATCTTCGTAGTTATTTATTTGGTGCTGGTATCCCTATACGTTTCGTGACTTTTTTTACTAATGTTCTTCTAGAGAATTTTATTGCGAACACGTTGGTACCAAAATGAAATACGTAGCATGAGAACTAAGGTCAGAAGAGTAAAAAGAGTATACACATTTTTGTTTTTACGCTTAAGCGATAAAAACGCTGCGCGCACATTCGGTTGGCTGAGTGACCTTTGCGGAAAGCGCGAAAGTGTTAAGAGGAATTTGATGAAAGAACGTGAGTAGCCCCTCACTATGCTCTTGTTGCCCTTGGGAGATGGTGATCTTTGGAGGTGAAATACTCCGAAGTTACCATCTCTTTTTAAGGGTCTGAGCTCTGGTGCAGTGGGTTAAAGGCTTACCAGTTATGCCATTTGCTGTAAGGCTTCTGTGCAGGCTAGGGTTCGAATCTCCTGGTGGGAAAGTGTTCTAAGGTTGTATAATCTCTCTTGCGTGTTTAGGCAAGTTGTGCATTAAGCATAGACACAGAGTTCTCCCATATTAACAGGAATTTGATGAAAGAACGTGAGTAGCCCCTCACTATGCTCTAGTTGCCCTTGAGAGATGGTGTTCTTTGGAGGAGAAATACTCCGAAGTTACCATCTCTTTTAAGGGCCTGAGCTGTGGTGCAGTGGGTAAAGGCATACCAGTTATGCCAGTTGCTGTAAAGCTTCTGTGCTGGCTAGGGTTCGAATCTCCTGGTGGGAAAGTGTTCTAAGGTTGTATAATCTCTCTTGCGTGTTTAGGTAAGTTGTGCATTAAGCATTGACACAGAGTTCTCATATATTAACAGGAATTTGATGAAAGAATGTGAGTAGCCCCTCACTATGCTCTAGTTGCCCTTGGGAGATAGTGATCTTTGGAGGTGAAATACTCCGAAGTTACCATCTCATTTAAGGGTCAGAGCTGTGGTGCAGTGGGTTTACGGTGTACCAGTTATGCCATTTGCTGTAAGGCTTCTGTGCTGGCTAGGGCTCGAATCTCCTGGTGGGAAAGTGTTCTAAGGTTGTATAATCTCTCTTGCCTGTTTAGGCAAGTTGTGCATTAAGCATAGACACAGAGTTCTCCCATATTAATAGGAATTTGATGAAAGACAGTGAGTAGCCCCTCACTATGCTCTAGTTGCCCTTGGGAGATGGTGATCTTTGGAGGTGAAATACTCTGAAGTTACCATCTCCTTTAACGGTCTGAGCTGTGGTGCAGTGGATTTAAGGCGTACCAGTTATGCCATTTGCTGTAAGTCTTCTGTGCTGGCTAGGGTACGAATCTCCTGGTGGGAAAGTGTTCTAAGGTTGTATAATCTCTCTTGCGTGTTTAGGCAAGTTGTGCATTAAGCATAGACACAGAGTTCTCCCATATTAACAAGAATTTGATGAAAGAACGTGAGTAGCCCCTCACTATGCTCTAGTTGCCCTTGGGAGATGGTGATCTTTGAAGGTGAAATACTCCGAAGTTACCATCTCCTTTAAGGGTCTGAGCTGTGGTGCAGAGGGTTAAAGGCGTACCAGTTATGCCAGTTGCTGTAAGGCTTCTGTGCTGGCTAGGGTTGGAATCTCCTGGTGGGAAAGTGTTCTAAGGTTGTATAATCCCTCTTGCATGTTTAGGCAAGTTGTGAATTAAGCATAGACACAGACTTCTCCCATATTAACAGGAATTTGATGAAAGAACGTGAGTAGCCCCTCACTATGCTCTAGTTGCCCTTGGGAGATGGTGATCTTTGGAGGTGAAATACTCTGAAGTTACCATCTCCTTTAGGTGTCTGAGCTGTTGTGCAGTGGGTTTAAGGCGTACCAGTTATGCCATTTGCTGTAAGGCTTCTGTGCTGGCTAGGGTACGAATCTCCTGGTGGGAAAGTGTTCTAAGGTTGTATAATCTCTCTTGCATGTTTACGCAAGTTGTGCATTAAACATAGACACAGAGTTCTCCCATATTAACAGGAATTTGATGAAAGAACGTGAGTAGCCCCTCACTATGCTCTAGTTGTTTTTGGGAGATTGTGATCTTTGGAGGTGAAATACTCTGAAGTTACCATCTCTTTTAAGGGTCTGAGCTCTGGTGCAGTGGGTTAAAAGCGTACCAGTTATGCCAGTTGCTGTAAGGCTTCTGTGCTGGCTAGGGTTCGAATCTCCTGGTGGGAAAGTGTTCTAAGGTTGTATAATCTCTCTTGCGGGTTTAGGCAAGTTGTGCATTAGGCATAGACACTGAGTTCTTCCATATTAACAGGAATTTGATGAAAGAACGTGAGTAGCCCCTCACTATGCTCTAGATGCCCTTGGGAGATTTTGATCTTTTGAGGTGAAATACTCCAAAGTTACCATCTCTTTTAAGGGTCTGAGCTGTGGTGCAGTGGGTAAAGGCGTACCAGTTATGCCAGTTGCTGTAAGGCTTCTGTGCTGGCTAGGGTTCGAATCTCCTGGTGGGAAAGTGTTCTAAGGTTGTATAATCTCTCTTGCGTGTTTAGGCAAGTTGTGCATTAAACATAGACACAGAGTTCTCCCATATTAACAAGAATTTGATTAAAGAACGTGAGTAGCCCCTCACTATGTTCTAGTTGCCCTTAGGAGATGGTGATCTTTGAAGGAGAAATACTCCGAAGTTACCATCTCTTGTAAGGGTCTGAGCTGTGGTGCAGTGGGTAAAGGCATACCAGTTATGCCATTTGGTGTAAGGCTTCTGTGCTGGCTACGGTACGAATCTCCTGGTGGGAAAGTGTTCTAAGGTTGTATAATCTCTCTTGCGTGTTTAGGCAAGTTGTGCATTAAGCATAGACACAGAGTTCTCATATATTAAAAGGAATTTGATGAAAGAATGTGAGTAGCCCCTCACTATGCTTTAGTTGCCCTTGGGAGATGGTGAACTTTGGAGGTGAAATACTCCGAAGTTACCATCTCATTTAAGGGCCTGAGCTGTGGTGCAATGGGTTTACTGTGTACCAGTTATGCCATTTGCTGTAAGGCTTCTATGCTGGCTAGGGTACGAATCTCTGGTTGGAAAGTGTTCTAAGGTTGTATAATCTCTCTTGCGTGTTTAGGCAAGTTGTGCATTAATCATAGACACAGAGTTCTCATATATTAACAGGAATTTGATGAAAGAATGTGAGTAGCCCTTCACTATGCTCTAGTTGCCCTTGGGAGATGGTAATCTTTGGAGGTGAAATTCTCCGATGTTACCACCTGTTTTAAGGGTCTGAGCTGTGATGCAGTGGGTTAAAGGCGTACCAGTTATGCTAGTTGCTGTAAGGCTTCTGTGCTGGCTAGGGTTCGAATCTCTTAGTTGGAAAGTGTTGTAATGTTGTATAATCTGTCTTGCGTGTTTAATCAAGTTGTGAATTAGGCATAGACACAGAGTTCTTCCATATTAAGAGGAATTTGATGAAAGAACGTGAGTAGCCCCTCACTATGCTCTTGTTGCCCTTGGGAGATGGTGATCTTTGGAGGTGAAATACTCCGAAGTTACCATCTCTTTTCAGGGTCTGAGCTCTGGTGCAGTGGGTTAAAGGCGTACCAGTTATGCCAGTTGCTGTAAGGCTTCAGTGCTGGCTAGGGTTCGAATCTCCTGGTGGGAAAGTGTTCTAAGGTTGTATAATCTCGCTTGCGTGTTTAGGCAAGTTGTGCATTAAGCATAGACACAGAGTTCTTCCATATTAAGAGGAATATGATGAAAGAACGTGAGTAACCCCTCACTATGCTCTTGTTGCCCTTGGGAGATGGTGATCTTTGGAGGTGAAATACTCCGAAGTTACCATCTCTTTTAAGGGCCTGAGCTGTGGTGCAGTGGGTAAAGGCGTACTAGTTATGCCAGTTGCTGTAAAGCTTCTGTGCTGGCTAGGGTTCGAATCTCCTGGTGGGAAAGTGTTCTAAGGTTGTATAATCTCTCTTGCGTGTTTAGGTAAGTTGTGCATTAAGCATAGACACAGAGTTCTCATATATTAACAGGAATTTGATGAAAGAATGTGAGTAGCCCCTCACTATGCTCTAGTTGCCCTTGGGAGATGGTGATCTTTGGAGGTGAAATACTCCGAAGTTACCATCTCATTTAAGGGTCAGAGCTGTGGTGCAGTGGGTTCACGGTGTACCAGTTATGCCATTTGCTGTAAGGCTTCTGTGCTGGCTAGGGTTCGAATCTCCTGGTGGGAAAGTGTTCTAAGGTTGTATAATCTCTCTTGCGTGTTTAGGCAAGTTGTGCATTAAGCATAGACACAGAGTTCTCCCATATTAACAGGAATTTGATGAAAGAACGTGAGTAGCCCCTCACTATGCTCTAGTTGCCCTTGAGAGATGGTGTTCTTTGGAGGAGAAATACTCCGAAGTTACCATCTCTTTTAAGGGCCTGAGCTGTGGTGCAGTGGGTAAAGGCATACCAGTTATGCCAGTTGCTGTAAAGCTTCTGTGCTGGCTAGGGTTCGAATCTCCTGGTGGGAAAGTGTTCTAAGGTTGTATAATCTCTCTTGCGTGTTTAGGTAAGTTGTGCATTAAGCATTGACACAGAGTTCTCATATATTAACAGGAATTTGATGAAAGAATGTGAGTAGCCCCTCACTATGCTCTAGTTGCCCTTGGGAGATGGTGATCTTTGGAGGTGAAATACTCCGAAGTTACCATCTCATTTAAGGGTCAGAGCTGTGGTGCAGTGGGTTTACGGTGTACCAGTTATGCCATTTGCTGTAAGGCTTCTGTGCTGGCTAGGGCTCGAATCTCCTGGTGGGAAAGTGTTCTAAGGTTGTATAATCTCTCTTGCCTGTTTAGGCAAGTTGTGCATTAAGCATAGAAACAGAGTTCTCCCATATTAATAGGAATTTGATGAAAGACAGTGAGTAGCCCCTCACTATGCTCTAGTTGCCCTTGGGAGATGGTGATCTTTGGAGGTGAAATACTCTGAAGTTACCATCTCCTTTAACGGTCTGAGCTGTGGTGCAGTGGATTTAAGGCGTACCAGTTATGCCATTTGCTGTAAGTCTTCTGTGCTGGCTAGGGTACGAATCTCCTGGTGGGAATGTGTTCTAAGGTTGTATAATCTCTCTTGCGTGTTTAGGCAAGTTGTGCATTAAGCATAGACACAGAGTTCTCCCATATTAACAAGAATTTGATGAAAGAACGTGAGTAGCCCCTCACTATGCTCTAGTTGCCCTTGGGAGATGGTGATCTTTGAAGGTGAAATACTCCGAAGTTACCATCTCCTTTAAGGGTCTGAGCTGTGGTGCAGAGGGTTAAAGGCGTACCAGTTATGCCAGTTGCTGTAAGGCTTCTGTGCTGGCTAGGGTTGGAATCTCCTGGTGGGAAAGTGTTCTAAGGTTGTATAATCCCTCTTGCATGTTTAGGCAAGTTGTGAATTAAGCATAGACACAGACTTCTCCCATATTAACAGGAATTTGATGAAAGAACGTGAGTAGCCCCTCACTATGCTCTAGTTGCCCTTGGGAGATGGTGATCTTTGGAGGTGAAATACTCTGAAGTTACCATCTCCTTTAGGTGTCTGAGCTGTTGTGCAGTGGGTTTAAGGCGTACCAGTTATGCCATTTGCTGTAAGGCTTCTGTGCTGGCTAGGGTACGAATCTCCTGGTGGGAAAGTGTTCTAAGGTTGTATAATCTCTCTTGCATGTTTACGCAAGTTGTGCATTAAACATAGACACAGAGTTCTCCCATATTAACAGGAATTTGATGAAAGAACGTGAGTAGCCCCTCACTATGCTCTAGTTGTTTTTGGGAGATTGTGATCTTTGGAGGTGAAATACTCTGAAGTTACCATCTCTTTTAAGGGTCTGAGCTCTGGTGCAGTGGGTTAAAAGCGTACCAGTTATGCCAGTTGCTGTAAGGCTTCTGTGCTGGCTAGGGTTCGAATCTCCTGGTGGGAAAGTGTTCTAAGGTTGTATAATCTCTCTTGCGGGTTTAGGCAAGATGTGCATTAGGCATAGACACTGAGTTCTCCCATATTAACAGGAATTTGATGAAAGAACGTGAGTAGCCCCTCACTATGCTCTAGATGCCCTTGGGAGATTTTGATCTTTTGAGGTGAAATACTCCAAAGTTACCATCTCTTTTAAGGGTCTGAGCTGTGGTGCAGTGGGTAAAGGCGTACCAGTTATGCCAGTTGCTGTAAGGCTTCTGTGCTGGCTAGGGTTCGAATCTCCTGGTGGGAAAGTGTTCTAAGGTTGTATAATCTCTCTTGCGTGTTTAGGCAAGTTGTGCATTAAACATAGACACAGAGTTCTCCCATATTAACAAGAATTTGATTAAAGAACGTGAGTAGCCCCTCACTATGTTCTAGTTGCCCTTAGGAGATGGTGATCTTTGAAGGAGAAATACTCCGAAGTTACCATCTCTTGTAAGGGTCTGAGCTGTGGTGCAGTGGGTAAAGGCATACCAGTTATGCCATTTGGTGTAAGGCTTCTGTGCTGGCTACGGTACGAATCTCCTGGTGGGAAAGTGTTCTAAGGTTGTATAATCTCTCTTGCGTGTTTAGGCAAGTTGTGCATTAAGCATAGACACAGAGTTCTCATATATTAACAGGAATTTGATGAAAGAATGTGAGTAGCCCCTCACTATGCTTTAGTTGCCCTTGGGAGATGGTGAACTTTGGAGGTGAAATACTCCGAAGTTACCATCTCATTTAAGGGCCTGAGCTGTGGTGCAATGGGTTTACTGTGTACCACTTATGCCATTTGCTGTAAGGCTTCTATGCTGGCTAGGGTACGAATCTCTGGTTGGAAAGTGTTCTAAGGTTGTATAATCTCTCTTGCGTGTATAGGCAAGTTGTGCATTAATCATAGACACAGAGTTCTCATATATTAACAGGAATTTGATGAAAGAATGTGAGTAGCCCTTCACTATGCTCTAGTTGCCCTTAGGAGATGGTAATCTTTGGAGGTGAAATTCTCTGATGTTACCACCTGTTTTAAGGGTCTGAGCTGTGATGCAGTGGGTTAAAGGCGTACCAGTTATGCTAGTTGCTGTAAGGCTTCTGTGCTGGCTAGGGTTCGAATCTCTTAGTTGGAAAGTGTTGTAATGTTGTATAATCTGTCTTGCGTGTTTAATCAAGTTGTGAATTAGGCATAGACACAGAGTTCTTCCATATTAAGAGGAATTTGATGAAAGAACGTGAGTAGCCCCTCACTATGCTCTTGTTGCCCTTGGGAGATGGTGATCTTTGGAGGTGAAATACTCCGAAGTTACCATCTCTTTTCAGGGTCTGAGCTCTGGTGCAGTGGGTTAAAGGCGTACCAGTTATGCCAGTTGCTGTAAGGCTTCAGTGCTGGCTAGGGTTCGAATCTCCTGGTGGGAAAGTGTTCTAAGGTTGTATAATCTCTCTTGCGTGTTTAGGCAAGTTGTGCATTAAGCATAGACACAGAGTTCTTCCATATTAAGAGGAATATGATGAAAGAACGTGAGTAACCCCTCACTATGCTCTTGTTGCCCTTGGGAGATGGTGATCTTTGGAGGTGAAATACTCCGAAGTTACCATCTCCTTTAAGGGTCTGAGCTGTGGTGCAGTGGGTTTAAGGCGAACTAGTTATGCCATTTGCTGTAAGGCTTCTATGCTGGCTAGGGTACGAATCTCCTGGTGGGAAAGTGTTCTAAGGTTGTATAATCTCTCTTGCGTGTTTAGGCAAGTTGTGCATTAAGCATAGACACAGAGTTCTCCCATATTAACAGGAATTTGATGAAAGAATGTGAGTAGCCCCTCACTATGCTCTAGTTGCCCTTGGGAGATGGTGATCTTTGGAGGTGAAATACTCTGAAGATACCATCTCTTTTAATGGTCTCATCTGTGGTGCAGTGGGCTAAAGGCGTACCAGTGATGCCAGTTGCTGTAAGGCTTCTGTGCTGGCTAGGGTTCGAATCTCCTGGTAGGAAAGTGTTCTAATGTTGTATAATCTCTCTTGCGTGTTTAGGCAAGTTGTGCATTAAGCATAGACACCGAGTTCTCCCATATTAATAGGAATTTGATGAAAGAACGTGAGTAGCCCCAAACTATGCTCTAGTTGCCCTTGGGAGATGGTGATCTTTGGAGGTGAAATACTCCGAAGTTACCATCTCTTTTCAGGGTCTGAGCTCTGGTGCAGTGGGTTAAAGGCGTACCAGTTGTGCCAGTTGCTGTAAGGCTTCAGTGCTGGCTAGGGTTCGAATCTCCTGGTGGGAAAGTGTTCTAAGGTTGTATAATCTCTCTTGCGTGTTTAGGCAAGTTGTGCATTAAGCATAGACACAGAATTCTCCCATATTAACAGGAATTTGATGAAAGAACGTGAGTAGCCCCTCACTATGCTCTAGTTGCCCTTGGGAGATGGTGATCTTTGGAGGTGAAATACTCCGAAGTTACCATTTCTTTTAAGGGTCTGAGCTCTGGTGCAGTGGGTTAAAGGATTACCAGTTATGCCATTTGCTGTAAGGCTTCTGTGCAGGCTAGGGTTCGAATCTCCTGGTGGGAAAGTGTTCTAAGGTTGTATAATCTCTCTTGCGTGTTTAGGCAAGTTCTGCATTAAGCATAGACACAGAGTTCTCCCATATTAACAGGAATTTGATGAAAGAACGTGAGTAGCCCCTCACTATGCTCTAGTTGCACTTGAGAGATGGTGATCTTTGGAGGAGAAATACTCCGAAGTTACCATCTCTTTTAAGGGCCTGAGCTGTGGTGCAGTAGGTAAAGGCGTACCAGTTATGCCAGTTGCTGTAAAGCTTCTTTGCTGGCTAGGGTTCGAATCTCCTGGTGGGAAAGTGTTCTAAGGTTGTATAATCTCTCTTGCGTGTTTAGGTAAGTTGTGCATTAAGCATTGACACAGAGTTCTCATATATTAACAGGAATTTGATGAAAGAATGTGAGTAGCCCCTCACTATGCTCTAGTTGCCCTTGGGAGATGGTGATCTTTGGAGGTTAAATACTCCGAAGTTACCATCTCATTTAAGGGTCAGAGCTGTGGTGCAGTGGGTTTACGGTGTACCAGTTATGCCATTTGCTGTAAGGCTTCTGTGCTGGCTAGGGCTCGAATCTCCTGGTGGGAAAGTGTTCTAAGGTTGTATAATCTCTCTTGCCTGTTTAGGCAAGTTGTGCATTAAGCATAGACACAGAGTTCTCCCATATTAATAGGAATTTGATGAAAGACAGTGAGTAGCCCCTCACTATGCTCTAGTTGCCCTTGGGAGATGGTGATCTTTGGAGGTGAAATACTCTGAAGTTACCATCTCCTTTAACGGTCTGAGCTGTGGTGCAGTGGGTTTAAGGCGTACCAGTTATGCCATTTGCTGTAAGTCTTCTGTGCTGGCTAGGGTACGAATCTCCTGGTGGGAAAGTGTTCTAAGGTTGTATAATCTCTCTTGCGTGTTTAGGCAAGTTGTGCATTAAGCATAGACACAGAGTTCTCCCATATTAACAGGAATTTGATGAAAGAACGTGAGTAGCCCCTCACTATGCTTTAGATGCCCTTGGGAGATGGTGATCTTTATAGGTGAAATACTCCGAAGTTACCATCTCTTTTAAGGTTCTGAGCTGTGGTGCAGTGGGCTAAAGGCGTACCAGTTATGCCAGTTGCTGTCAGGCTTCTGTGATGGCTAGGGTTCGAACCTCCTGGTAGCAAAGTGTTCTAATGTTGTATAATCTCTCTTGCGTGTTTAGGCAAGTTGTGCATTAAGCATAGACACAGAGTTCTCCCATATTAACAAGAATTTGATGAAAGAACGTGAGTAGCCCCTCACTATGCTCTAGTTGCCCTTGGGAGATGGTGATCTTTGAAGGTGAAATACTCCGAAGTTACCATCTCCTTTAAGGGTCTGAGCTGTGGTGCAGAGGGTTAAAGGCGTACCAGTTATGCCAGTTGCTGTAAGGCTTCTGTGCTGGCTAGGGTTGGAATCTCCTGGTGGGAAAGTGTTCTAAGGTTGTATAATCCCTCTTGCATGTTTAGGCAAGTTGTGAATTAAGCATAGACACAGACTTCTCCCATATTAACAGGAATTTGATGAAAGAACGTGAGTAGCCCCTCACTATGCTCTAGTTGCCCTTGGGAGATGGTGATCTTTGGAGGTGAAATACTCTGAAGTTACCATCTCCTTTAGGTGTCTGAGCTGTTGTGCAGTGGGTTTAAGGCGTACCAGTTATGCCATTTGCTGTAAGGCTTCTGTGCTGGCTAGGGTACGAATCTCCTGGTGGGAAAGTGTTCTAAGGTTGTATAATCTCTCTTGCATGTTTACGCAAGTTGTGCATTAAACATAGACACAGAGTTCTCCCATATTAACAGGAATTTGATGAAAGAACGTGAGTAGCCCCTCACTATGCTCTAGTTGTTTTTGGGAGATTGTGATCTTTGGAGGTGAAATACTCTGAAGTTACCATCTCTTTTAAGGGTCTGAGCTGTGGTGCAGTGGGTTAAAAGCGTACCAGTTATGCCAGTTGCTGTAAGGCTTCTGTGCTGGCTAGGGTTCGAATCTCCTGGTGGGAAAGTGTTCTAAGGTTGTATAATCTCTCTTGCGGGTTTAGGCAAGTTGTGCATTAAGCATAGACACTGAGTTCTCCCATATTAACAGGAATTTGATGAAAGAACGTGAGTAGCCCCTCACTATGCTCTAGATGCCCTTGGGAGATTTTGATCTTTTGAGGTGAAATACTCCAAAGTTACCATCTCTTTTAAGGGTCTGAGCTGTGGTGCAGTGGGTAAAGGCGTACCAGTTATGCCAGTTGCTGTAAGGCTTCTGTGCTGGCTAGGGTTCGAATCTCCTGGTGGGAAAGTGTTCTAAGGTTGTATAATCTCTCTTGCGTGTTTAGGCAAGTTGTGCATTAAACATAGACACAGAGTTCTCCCATATTAACAAGAATTTGATTAAAGAACGTGAGTAGCCCCTCACTATGTTCTAGTTGCCCTTAGGAGATGGTGATCTTTGAAGGAGAAATACTCCGAAGTTACCATCTCTTGTAAGGGTCTGAGCTGTGGTGCAGTGGGTAAAGGCATACCAGTTATGCCATTTGCTGTAAGGCTTCTGTGCTGGCTACGGTACGAATCTCCTGGTGGGAAAGTGTTCTAAGGTTGTATAATCTCTCTTGCGTGTTTAGGCAAGTTGTGCATTAAGCATAGACACAGAGTTCTCATATATTAACAGGAATTTGATGAAAGAATGTGAGTAGCCCCTCACTATGCTTTAGTTGCCCTTGGGAGATGGTGAACTTTGGAGGTGAAATACTCCGAAGTTACCATCTCATTTAAGGGCCTGAGCTGTGGTGCAATGGGTTTACTGTGTACCAGTTATGCCATTTGCTGTAAGGCTTCTATGCTGGCTAGGGTACGAATCTCTGGTTGGAAAGTGTTCTAAGGTTGTGTAATCTCTCTTGCGTGTTTAGGCAAGTTGTGCATTAAGCATAGACACAGAGTTCTCATATATTAACAGGAATTTGATGAAAGAATGTGAGTAGCCCTTCACTATGCTCTAGTTGCCCTTGGGAGATGGTAATCTTTGGAGGTGAAATTCTCCGATGTTACCACCTGTTTTAAGGGTCTGAGCTGTGATGCAGTGGGTTAAAGGCGTACCAGTTATGCTAGTTGCTGTAAGGCTTCTGTGCTGGCTAGGGTTCGAATCTCTTAGTTGGAAAGTGTTGTAATGTTGTATAATCTGTCTTGCGTGTTTAATCAAGTTGTGAATTAAGCATAGACACAGAGTTCTTCCATATTAAGAGGAATTTGATGAAAGAACGTGAGTAACCCCTCACTATGCTCTTGTTGCCCTTGGGAGATGGTGATCTTTGGAGGTGAAATACTCCGAAGTTACCATCTCTTTTAAGGGCCTGAGCTGTGGTGCAGTGGGTAAAGGCGTACTAGTTATGCCAGTTGCTGTAAAGCTTCTGTGCTGGCTAGGGTTCGAATCTCCTGGTGGGAAAGTGTTCTAAGGTTGTATAATCTCTCTTGCGTGTTTAGGTAAGTTGTGCATTAAGCATAGACACAGAGTTCTCATATATTAACAGGAATTTGATGAAAGAATGTGAGTAGCCCCTCACTATGCTCTAGTTGCCCTTGGGAGATGGTGATCTTTGGAGGTGAAATACTCCGAAGTTACCATCTCATTTAAGGGTCAGAGCTGTGGTGCAGTGGGTTCACGGTGTACCAGTTATGCCATTTGCTGTAAGGCTTCTGTGCTGGCTAGGGTTCGAATCTCCTGGTGGGAAAGTGTTCTAAGGTTGTATAATCTCTCTTGCCTGTTTAGGCAAGTTGTGCATTAAGCATAGACACAGAGTTCTCCCATATTAATAGGAATTTGATGAAAGACAGTGAGTAGCCCCTCACTATGCTCCAGTTGCCCTTGGGAGATGGTGATCTTTGGAGGTGAAATACTCCGAAGTTACCATCTCCTTTAACGGTCTGAGCTGTGGTGCAGTGGGTTTAAGGCGAACTAGTTATGCCATTTGCTGTAAGGCTTCTATGCTGGCTAGGGTACGAATCTCCTGGTGGGAAAGTGTTCTAAGGTTGTATAATCTCTCTTGCGTGTTTAGGCAAGTTGTGCATTAAGCATAGACACAGAGTTCTCCCATATTAATAGGAATTTGATGAAAGAACGTGAGTAGCCCCAAACTATGCTCTAGTTGCCCTTGGGAGATGGTGATCTTTGGAGGTGAAATACTCCGAAGTTACCATCTCTTTTCAGGGTCTGAGCTCTGGTGCAGTGGGTTAAAGGCGTACCAGTTGTGCCAGTTGCTGTAAGGCTTCAGTGCTGGCTAGGGTTCGAATCTCCTGGTGGGAAAGTGTTCTAAGGTTGTATAATCTCTCTTGCGTGTTTAGGCAAGTTGTGCATTAAGCATAGACACAGAATTCTCCCATATTAACAAGAATTTGATTAAAGAACGTGAGTAGCCCCTCACTATGTTCTAGTTGCCCTTAGGAGATGGTGATCTTTGAAGGAGAAATACTCCGAAGTTACCATCTCTTGTAAGGGTCTGAGCTGTGGTGCAGTGGGTAAAGGCATACCAGTTATGCCATTTGCTGTAAGGCTTCTGTGCTGGCTACGGTACGAATCTCCTGGTGGGAAAGTGTTCTAAGGTTGTATAATCTCTCTTGCGTGTTTAGGCAAGTTGTGCATTAAGCATAGACACAGAGTTCTCATATATTAACAGGAATTTGATGAAAGAATGTGAGTAGCCCCTCACTATGCTTTAGTTGCCCTTGGGAGATGGTGAACTTTGGAGGTGAAATACTCCGAAGTTACCATCTCATTTAAGGGCCTGAGCTGTGGTGCAATGGGTTTACTGTGTACCAGTTATGCCATTTGCTGTAAGGCTTCTATGCTGGCTAGGGTACGAATCTCTGGTTGGAAAGTGTTCTAAGGTTGTGTAATCTCTCTTGCGTGTTTAGGCAAGTTGTGCATTAAGCATAGACACAGAGTTCTCATATATTAACAGGAATTTGATGAAAGAATGTGAGTAGCCCTTCACTATGCTCTACTTGCCCTTGGGTGATGGTAATCTTTGGAGGTGAAATTCTCCGATGTTACCACCTGTTTTAAGGGTCTGAGCTGTGATGCAGTGGGTTAAAGGCGTACCAGTTATGCTAGTTGCTGTAAGGCTTCTGTGCTGGCTAGGGTTCGAATCTCTTAGTTGGAAAGTGTTGTAATGTTGTATAATCTGTCTTGCGTGTTTAATCAAGTTGTGAATTAAGCATAGACACAGAGTTCTTCCATATTAAGAGGAATTTGATGAAAGAACGTGAGTAACCCCTCACTATGCTCTTGTTGCCCTTGGGAGATGGTGATCTTTGGAGGTGAAATACTCCGAAGTTAACATCTCTTTTAAGGGCCTGAGCTGTGGTGCAGTGGGTAAAGGCGTACTAGTTATGCCAGTTGCTGTAAAGCTTCTGTGCTGGCTAGGGTTCGAATCTCCTGGTGGGAAAGTGTTCTAAGGTTGTATAATCTCTCTTGCGTGTTTAGGTAAGTTGTGCATTAAGCATAGACACAGAGTTCTCATATATTAACAGGAATTTGATGAAAGAATGTGAGTAGCCCCTCACTATGCTCTAGTTGCCCTTGGGAGATGGTGATCTTTAGAAGTGAAATACTCCGAAGTTACCATCTCATTTAAGGGTCAGAGCTGTGGTGCAGTGGGTTCACGGTGTACCAGTTATGCCATTTGCTGTAAGGCTTCTGTGCTGGCTAGGGTTCGAATCTCCTGGTGGGAAAGTGTTCTAAGGTTGTATAATCTCTCTTGCCTGTTTAGGCAAGTTGTGCATTAAGCATAGACACAGAGTTCTCCCATATTAATAGGAATTTGATGAAAGACAGTGAGTAGCCCCTCACTATGCTCCAGTTGCCCTTGGGAGATGGTGATCTTTGGAGGTGAAATACTCCGAAGTTACCATCTCCTTTAACGGTCTGAGCTGTGGTGCAGTGGGTTTAAGGCGAACTAGTTATGCCATTTGCTGTAAGGCTTCTATGCTGGCTAGGGTACGAATCTCCTGGTGGGAAAGTGTTCTAAGGTTGTATAATCTCTCTTGCGTGTTTAGGCAAGTTGTGCATTAAGCATAGACACAGAGTTCTCCCATATTAATAGGAATTTGATGAAAGAACGTGAGTAGCCCCAAACTATGCTCTAGTTGCCCTTGGGAGATGGTGATCTTTGGAGGTGAAATACTCCGAAGTTACCATCTCTTTTCAGGGTCTGAGCTCTGGTGCAGTGGGTTAAAGGCGTACCAGTTGTGCCAGTTGCTGTAAGGCTTCAGTGCTGGCTAGGGTTCGAATCTCCTGGTGGGAAAGTGTTCTAAGGTTGTATAATCTCTCTTGCGTGTTTAGGCAAGTTGTGCATTAAGCATAGACACAGAATTCTCCCATATTAACAGGAATTTGATGAAAGAACGTGAGTAGCCCCTCACTATGCTCTAGTTGCCCTTGGGAGATGGTGATCTTTGGAGGTGAAATACTCTGAAGTTACCATTTCTTTTAAGGGTCTGAGCTGTGGTGCAGTGGGCTAAAGGTGTACCAGTTATGCCTGTTGCTGTAAGGCTTCTGTGCTGGCTAGGGTTCGAATCTCCTGGTGGGAAATTGTTCTAATGTTGTATAATCTCTCTTGCGTGTTTAGGCAAGTTGTGCATTAAGCATAGACACAGAGTTCTCCCATATCAACAGGAATTTGATGAAAGAACGTGAGTAGCCCTTCACTATGCTCGTGTTGCCCTTGGGAGATGGTGATCTTTGGAGGTGAAATACTCCGAAGTTACCATCTCTTTTTAAGGGCCTGAGCTGTGGTGCAGTGGGTTAAAGGCTTACCAGTTATGCCATTTGCTGTAAGGCTTCTGTGCAGGCTAGGGTTCGAATCTCCTGGTGGGAAAGTGTTCTAAGGTTGTATAATCTCTCTTGCGTGTTTAGGCAAGTTCTGCATTAAGCATAGACACAGAGTTCTCCCATATTAACAGGAATTTGATGAAAGAACGTGAGTAGCCCCTCACTATGCTCTAGTTGCCCTTGGGAGATGGTGATCTTTGGAGGTGAAATACTCCGAAGTTACCATCTCATTTAAGGGTCAGAGCTGTGGTGCAGTGGGTTTACGGTGTACCAGTTATGCCATTTGCTGTAAAGCTTCTGTGCTGGCTAGGGCTCGAATCTCCTGGTGGGAAAGTGTTCTAAGGTTGTATAATCTCTCTTGCCTGTTTAGGCAAGTTGTGCATTAAGCATAGACACAGAGTTCTCCCATATTAATAGGAATTTGATGAAAGACAGTGAGTAGCCCCTCACTATGCTCTAGTTGCCCTTGGGAGATGGTGATCTTTGGAGGTGAAATACTCTGAAGTTACCATCTCCTTTAACGGTCTGAGCTGTGGTGCAGTGGGTTTAAGGCGTACCAGTTATGCCATTTGCTGTAAGTCTTCTGTGCTGGCTAGGGTACGAATCTCCTGGTGGGAAAGTGTTCTAAGGTTGTATAATCTCTCTTGCGTGTTTAGGCAAGTTGTGCATTAAGCATAGACACAGAGTTCTCCCATATTAACAGGAATTTGATGAAAGAACGTGAGTAGCCCCTCACTATGCTTTAGATGCCCTTGGGAGATGGTGATCTTTATAGGTGAAATACTCCGAAGTTACCATCTCTTTTAAGGTTCTGAGCTGTGGTGCAGTGGGCTAAAGGCGTACCAGTTATGCCAGTTGCTGTCAGGCTTCTGTGATGGCTAGGGTTCGAACCTCCTGGTAGCAAAGTGTTCTAATGTTGTATAATCTCTCTTGCGTGTTTAGGCAAGTTGTGCATTAAGCATAGACACAGTGTTCTCCCATATTAACAGGAATTTGATGAAAGAACGTGAGTAGCCCCTCACTATGCTCTAGTTGCCCTTGGGGAGATTGTGATCTTTGGAGGTGAAATACTCTGAAGTTACCATCTCTTTTAAGGGTCTGAGCTCTGGTGCAGTGGGTTAAAAGCGTACCAGTTATGCCAGTTGCTGTTAGGCTTCTGTGCTGGGTAGGGTTCGAATCTCCTGGTGGGAAAGTGTTCTAAGGTTGTATAATCTCTCTTGCGTGTTTAGGCAAGTTGTGCATTACCACATAGACACAGAGTTCTCCCATATTAACAGGAATTTGATGAAAGAACGTGAGTAGCCCCTCACTATTCTCTAGTTGCCCTTGGGAGATTGGTGATCTTTGGAGGTGAAATACTCCGAAGTTACCATCTCTTTTGAGGGTCTGAGCTGTGGTGCAGTGGAATAAAGGTGTACCAGTTATGCCAGTTGCTGTAAGGCTTCTGTGCTGGCTAGGATTCGAATCTCCTGGTGGGAAAGTGTTCTAATGTTGTACAATCTGTCTTGCGTGTTTAAGTCAAGTTGTGCATTAAGCATAGACACAGAGTTCTTCCATATTAAGAGGAATTTGATGAAAGAACGTGAGTAGCCCCTCACTATGCTCTTGTTGCCCTTGGGAGATGGTGATCTTTGGAGGTGTAAATACTCCGAAGTTACCATCTCTTTTTAAGGGTCTGAGCTCTGGTGCAGTGGGTTAAAAGCGTACCAGTTATGCCAGTTGCTGTAAGGCTTCTGTGATGGCTAGGGTTCGCATCTCCAGGTAGCAAAGTGTTCTAATGTTGTATAATCTCTCTTGCGTGTTTAGGCAAGTTGTGCATTAAGCATAGACACAGAGTTCTCCCATATTAACAGGAATTTGATGAAAGAACGTGAGTAGCCCCAAACTATGCTCTAGTTGCCCTTGGGAGATGGTGATCTTTGGAGGTGAAATACTCCGAAGTTACCATCTCTTTTCAGGGTCTGAGCTCTGGTGCAGTGGGTTAAAGACGTACCAGTTATGCGAGTTGCTGTAAGGCTTCAATGCTGGGCTAGGGTTCGAATCTCCTGGTGGGAAAGTGTTCTAAGGTTGTATAATCTCTCTTGCGTGTTTAGGCAAGTTGAGCATTAAGCATAGACACAGAATTCTCCCATATTAACAGGAATTTGATGAAGAACGTGAGTAGCCACTCACTATGCTCTAGTTGCCCTTGGGAGATGGTGATCTTCGGAGTTGAAATACTCCGAATTAACCATCTCTTTTAAGGGTCTGAGCTCTGGTGCAGTGGGTTAAAGGCTTACCAGTTATGCCATTTGCTGTAAGGCTTCTGTGCAGGCTAGGGTTGGAATCTCCTGGTGGGAAAGTGTTCTAAGGTTGTATAATCTCTCTTGCGTGTTTAGGCAAGTTGTGCATTAAGGATAGACACAGTGTTCTCCCATATTAACAAGAATTTGATGGAAGAACGTGAGTAGCCCCTCACTATGCTCTAAATGCCCTTGGGAGATGGTGATCTTTGAGGTGAAATACTCTGATGTTACCATCTCTTTTAAGGGTCTGAGCTTTGGTGCAGTAGGTTAAAGGCGTACCAGTTATGCCAGTTGCTGTAAGGCTTCTGTGCTGGCTAGGGTTCGAATCTCCTGGTGGGAAAGTGTTCTAAGGTTGTATAATCTCTCTTGCGTGTTTAGGTAAGTTGTGCATTAAGCATAGACACAGAGTTCTCATATATTAACAGGAATTTGATGAAAGAATGTGAGTAGCCCCTCACTATGCTCTAGTTGCCCTTGGGAGATGGTGATCTTTGGAGGTGAAATACTCCGAAGTTACCATCTCATTTAAGGGTCAGAGCTGTGGTGCAGTGGGTTTACGGTGTACCAGTTATGCCATTTGCTATAAGGCTTCTGTGCTGGCTAGGGTTCGAATCTCCTGGTGGGAAAGTGTTCTAAGGTTGTATAATCTCTCTTGCGTGTTTAGGTAAGTTGTGCATTAAGCATAGACACAGAGTTCTCATATATTAACAGGAATTTGATGAAAGAATGTGAGTAGCCCCTCACTATGCTCTAGTTGCCCTTGGGAGATGGTGATCTTTGGAGGTGAAATACTCCGAAGTTACCATCTCATTTAAGGGTCAGAGCTGTGGTGCAGTGGGTTCACGGTGTACCAGTTATGCCATTTGCTGTAAGGCTTCTGTGCTGGCTAGGGTTCGAATCTCCTGGTGGGAAAGTGTTCTAAGGTTGTATAATCTCTCTTGCCTGTTTAGGCAAGTTGTGCATTAAGCATAGACACAGAGTTCTCCCATATTAATAGGAATTTGATGAAAGACAGTGAGTAGCCCCTCACTATGCTCCAGTTGCCCTTGGGAGATGGTGATCTTTGGAGGTGAAATACTCCGAAGTTACCATCTCCTTTAACGGTCTGAGCTGTGGTGCAGTGGGTTTAAAGGCGAACTAGTTATGCCATTTGCTGTAAGGCTTCTATGCTGGCTAGGGTACGAATCTCCTGGTGGGAAAGTGTTCTAAGGTTGTATAATCTCTCTTGCGTGTTTAGGCAAGTTGTGCATTAAGCATAGACACAGAGTTCTCCCATATTAACAGGAATTTGATGAAAGAATGTGAGTAGCCCCTCACTATGCTCTAGTTGCCCTTGGGAGATGGTGATCTTTGGAGGTGAAATACTCCGAAGATACCATCTCTTTTAAGGGTCTCAGCTGTGGTGCAGTGGGCTAAAGGCGTACCAGTTATGCCAGTTGCTGTAAGGCTTCTGTGCTGGCTAGGGTTCGAATCTCCTGGTAGGAAAGTGTTCTAATGTTGTATAATCTCTCTTGCGTGTTTAGGCAAGTTGTGCATTAAGCATAGACACAGAGTTCTCCCATATTAATAGGAATTTGATGAAAGAACGTGAGTAGCCCCAAACTATGCTCTAGTTGCCCTTGGGAGATTGGTGATCTTTGGAGGTGAAATACTCCGAAGTTACCATCTCTTTTCAGGGTCTGAGCTCTGGTGCAGTGGGTTAAAGGCGTACCAGTTGTGCCAGTTGCTGTAAGGCTTCAGGTGCTGGCTAGGGTTCGAATCTCCTGGTGGGAAAGTGTTCTAAGGTTGTATAATCTCTCTTGCGTGTTTAGGCAAGTTGTGCATTAAGCATAGACACAGAATTCTCCCATATTAACAGGAATTGATGAAAGAACGTGAGTAGCCCCTCACTATGCTCTAGTTGCCCTTGGGAGATGGTGATCTTTGGAGGTGAAATACTCCGAAGTTACCATTTCTTTTAAGGGTCTGAGCTGTGGTGGCAGTGGGCTAAAGGTGTACCAGTTATGCCTGTTGCTGTAAGGCTTCTGTGCTGGCTAGGGTTCGAATCTCCTGGTGGGAAATTGTTCTAATGTTGTATAATCTCTCTTGCGTGTTTAGGCAAGTTGTGCATTAAGCATAGACACAGAGTTCTCCCATATTCAACAGGAATTTGATGAAAGAACGTGAGTAGCCCTTCACTATGGCTCGTGTTGCCCTTGGAGATGGTGATCTTTGGAGGTGAAATACTCCGAAGTTACCATCTCTTTTAAGGGTCCTGAGCTGTGGTGCAGTGGGTTAAAGGCTTACCAGTTATGCCAGTTGCTGTAAGGCTTCTGTGGCAGGCTAGGGTTCGAATCTCCTGGTGGGAAAGTGTTCTAAGGTTGTATAATCTCTTCTTGCGTGTTTAGGCAAGTTCTGCATTAAGCATAGACACAGAGTTCTCCATATTAATAGGAATTTGATGAAAGAACGTGAGTAGCCCCTCACTATGCTCTAGTTGCCCTTGGGAGATGGTGATCTTTGGAGGTGAAATACTCCGAAGTTACCATCTCATTTAAGGGTCAGAGCTGTGGTGCAGTGGTTTAACGGTGTACCAGTTATGCCATTTGCTGTAAAGCTTCTGTGCTGGCTAGGGCTCGAATCTCCTGTGGGAAAGTGTTCTAAGGTTGTATAATCTCTCTTGCCTGTTTAGGCAAGTTGTGCATTAAGCATAGACACAGAGTTCTCCCATATTAATAGGAATTTGATGAAAGAACAGTGAGTAGCCCCTCACTATGCTCTAGTTGCCCTTGGGAGATGGTGATCTTGGAGGTGAAATACTCTGAAGTTACCATCTCCTTTAACGGTCTGAGCTGTGGTGCAGTGGGTTTAAGGCGTACCAGTTATGCCATTTGCTGTAAGTCTTCTGTGCTGGCTAGGGTACGAATCTCCTGGTGGGAAAGTGTTCTAAAGGTTGTATAATCTCTCTTGCGTGTTTAGGCAAGTTGTGCATTAAGCATAGACACAGAGTTCTCCCATATTAACAGGAATTTGATGAAGAACGTGAGTAGCCCTCACTATGCTTTAGATGCCCTTGGGAGATGGTGATCTTTATAGGTGAAATACTCCGAAGTTACCATCTCTTTTAATGGTCTGAGCTGTGGTGCAGTGGGCTAAAGGCGTACCAGTTATGCCAGTTGCTGTCAGGCTTCTGTGATGGCTAGGGTTCGAACCTCCTGGTAGCAAAGTGTTCTAATGTTGTATAATCTCTCTTGCGTGTTTAGGCAAGTTGTGCATTAAGCATAGACACAGATGTTCTCCCATATTAACAGGAATTTGATGAAAGAACGTGAGTAGCCCCTCACTATGCTCTAGTTGCCCTTGGGAGATGGTGATCTTTGGAGGTGAAATACTCCTGAAGTTACCATCTCTTTTAAGGGTCTGAGCCTGTGGTGCAGTGGGTTAAAGCTTACCAGTTATGCCAGTTGCGTTAGGCTTCTGTGCTGGCTAAGGTTCGAATCTCCTGGTGGGAAAGTGTTCTAAGGTTGTATAATCTCTCTTGCGTGTTTAGGCAAGTGTGCATTACAGCATAGACACAGAGTTCTCCATATTAACAGGAATTTGATGAAAGAACGTGAGTAGCCCCTCACTATTCTCTAGTTGCCCTTGGGAGATGGTGATCTTTGGAGGTGAAATACTCCGAAGTTACCATCTCTTTGAGGGTCTGAGCTGTGGTGGCAGTGGATATAAGGTGTACCAGTTATGCCAGTTGCTGTAAGGCTTCTGTGCTGGCTAGGGATTCGAATCTCCTGGTGGAAAGTGTTCTATGTTGTACAATCTGTCTTGCGTGTTTAATCAGTTGTGCATTAAGCATAGACACAGAGTTCTTCCATATTAAAGGAATTTGATGAAAGAACGTGAGTAGCCCCTCACTATGCTCTTGTTGCCCTTGGGGAGATGGTGAATCTTTGGAGGTGATATACTCCGAAGTTACCATCTCTTTTTAAGGGTCTGAGCTCTGGTGCAGTGGGTTAAAAGCGTACCAGTTATGCCAGTTGCTGTAAGGCTTCTGTGCTGGCTAGGGTTCGAATCTCCTGGTGGGAAAGTGTTCTAAGGTTGTATAATCTCTCTTGCGTGTTTAGGCAAGTTGTGCATTAAGCATAGACACAGAGTTCTCCCATATTAACAGGAATTTGATGAAAGAACGTGAGTAGCCCCACTATGCTCTAGTTGCCCTTGGGAGATGGTGATCTTTGGAGGTGAAATACTCCGAAGTTACCATCTCTTTTAGGGTCTGAGCTCTGGTGCAGTGGGTTAAAGGCGTACCAGTTATGCCAGTTGCTGTAAGGCTTCTGCTGGCTAGGGTTCGAATCTCCTGGTGGGAAAGTGTTCTAAGGTTGTATAATCTCTCTTGCGTGTTTAGGCAAGTTGTGCATTAAGCATAGACACAGAGTTCTCCCATATTAACAGGAATTTGATGAAAGAACGTGAGTAGCCCTCACTATGCTCTAGTTGCCCTTGGGAGATGGTGATCTTTGGAGGTGAAATACTCCGAAGTTACCATCTCTTTTAAGGGTCTGAGCTCTGGTGCAGTGGGTTAAAGGCTACCAGTTATGCCAGTTGCTGTAAGGCTTCTGTGCTGGCTAGGGTTCGAATCTCCTGGTGGGAAAGTGTTCTAAGGTTGTATAATCTCTCTTGCGTGTTTAGGCAAGTTGTGCATTAAGCATAGACACAGAGTTCTCCCATATTAACAGGAATTTGATGAAAGAACGTGAGTAGCCCCTCACTATGCTCTAGTTGCCCTTGGGAGATGGTGATCTTTGGAGGTGAAATACTCCGAAGTTACCATCTCTTTTAAGGGTCTGAGCTGTGGTGCAGTGGGTTAAAGGCGTACCAGTTATGCCAGTTGCTGTAAGGCTTCTGTGCTGGCTAGGGTTCGAATCTCCTGGTGGGAAAGTGTTCTAAGGTTGTATAATCTCTCTTGCGTGTTTAGGCAAGTTGTGCATTAAGCATAGACACAGAGTTCTCCCATATATAACAGGAATTTGATGAAAGAAGTGAGTAGCCCCTCACTATGCTCTAGTTGCCCTTGGGAGATGGTGATCTTTGGAGGTGAAATACTCCGAAGTTACCATCTCTTTAAGGGTCAGAGCTGTGGTGCAGTGGGTTAAAGGTGTACCAGTTATGCCATTTGCTGTAAGGCTTCTGTGCTGGCTAGGGTTCGAATCTCCTGGTGGGAAAGTGTTCTAAGGTTGTATAATCTCTCTTGCGTGTTAGGCAAGTTGTGTGCATTAGCATAG
>NC_091220.1:2125905-2210710 GCF_040958095.1 Procambarus clarkii
TAAGGTTCTGAGCTGTGGTGCAGTGGGCTAAAGGCGTACCAGTTTTGCCAGTTGCTGTCAGGCTTCTGTGATGGCTAGGGTTCGAACCTCCTGGTAGCAAAGTGTTCTAATGTTGTATAATATCTCTTGCGTGTTTAGGCAAGTTGTGCATTAAGCATAGACACAGAGTTCTCCCATATTAACAGGAATTTGATGAAAGAACGTGAGTAGCCCCTCACTATGCTCTAGTTGCCCTTGGGAGATGGTGATCTTTGGAGGTGAAATACTCCGAAGTTACCATCTCTTTTCAGGGTCTGAGCTCTGGTGCAGTGGGTTAAAGGCGTACCAGTTATGCCAGTTGCTGTAAAGCTTCTGTGCTGGCTAGGGTTCGAATCTCCTGGTATGAAAGTGTTCTAAAGTTGTATAATCTCTCTTGCGTGTTTAAGTAAGTTGTGCATTAAGCATAGACACAGAGTTCTCATATATTAACAGGAATTTGATGAAAGAATGTGAGTAGCCCCTCACTATGCTCTAGTTGCCCTTGGGAGATGGTGATCTTTGGAGGTGAAATACTCCGAAGTTACCATCTCATTTAAGGGTCAGAGCTGTGGTGCAGTGGGATTACGGTGTACCAGTTATGCCATTTGCTGTAAGGCTTCTGTGCTGGCTAGGGTTCGAATCTCCTTGTGGGAAAGTGTTCTAAGGTTGTATAATCTCTCTTGCCTGTTTAGGCAATTTGTGCATTAAGCATAGACACAGAGTTCTCCCATATTAATAGGAATTTGATGAAAGACAGTGAGTAGCCCCTCACTATGCTCTAGTTGCCCTTGGGATATGGTGATCTTTGGAGGTGAAATACTCTGAAGTTACCATCTCCTTTAACGGTCTGAGCTGTGGTGCAGTGGGTTTAAGGCGTACCAGTTATGCCATTTGCTGTAAGTCTTCTGTGCTGGCTAGCGTACGAATCTCCTGGTGGGAAAGTGTTCTAAGGTTGTATAATCTCTCTTGCGTGTTTAGGCAAGTTGTGCATTAAGCATAGACACAGAGTTCTCCCATATTAACAGGAATTTGATGAAAGAACGTGAGTAGCCCCTCACTATGCTATAGTTGCCCTTGGGAGATGGTGATCTTTGGAGGTGAAATACTCCGAAGTTACCATCTCTTTTCAGGGTCTGAGCTCTGGTGCAGTGGGTTAAAGGCGTACCAGTTATGCCAGTTGCTGTAAGGCTTCAGTGCTGGCTAGGGTTCGAATCTTCTGGTGGGAAAGTGTTCTAAGGTTGTATAATCTCTCTTGCATGTTTAGGCAAGTTGTGCATTAAGCATAGACACAGAGTTCTCCCATATTAACAGGAATTTGATGAAAGAACGTGAGTAGCCCCTCACTATGCTCTAGTTGCCCTTGGGAGATTGTGATCTTTGGAGGTGAAATACTCTGAAGTTACCATCTCTTTTAAGGGTCTGAGCTCTGGTGCAGTGGGTTAAAAGCGTACCAGTTATGCCAGTTGCTGTTAGGCTTCTGTGCTGGCTAGGGTTCGAATCTCCTGGTGGGAAAGTGTTCTAAGGTTGTATAATCTCTCTTGCGTGTTTAGGCAAGTTGTGCATTAAGCATAGACACAGAGTTCTCCCATATTAACAGGAATTTGATGAAAGAACGTGAGTAGCCCCTCACTATGCTCTAGTTGCCTCTTGGGAGATTCTGATCTTTGGAGGTGAAATACTCTGAAGTTACCATCTCTTTTAAGGGTCTGAGCTCTGGTGCAGTGGGTTAAAAGCGTACCAAGTTATGCCAGTTGCTGTTAGGCTTCTGTGCTGGCTAGGGTTCGAATCTCCTGGTGGGAAAGTGTTCTAAGGTTGTACAATCTCTCTTGCGTGTTTAAGGCAAGTTGTGCATTAAGCATAGACACAGAGTTCTTCCATATTAAGAGGAATTTGATGAAAGAACGTGAGTAGCCCCTCACTATGCTCTTGTTGCCCTTGGGAGATGGTGATCTTTGGAGGTGAAATACTCCGAAGTTACCATCTCTTTTGAGGGTCTGAGCTGTGGTGCAGTGGGATAAAGGTGTACCAGTTATGCCAGTTGCTGTAAGGCTTCTGTGCTGGCTAGGATTCGAATCTCCTGGTGGGAAAGTGTTCTAATGTTGTACAATCTGTCTTGCGTGTTTAATCAAGTTGTGCATTAAGCATAGACACAGAGTTCTTCCATATTAAGAGGAATTTGATGAAAGAACGTGAGTAGCCCCTCACTATGCTCTTGTTGCCCTTGGGAGATGGTGATCTTTGGAGGTGAAATACTCCGAAGTTACCATCTCTTTTAAGGGTCTGAGCTCTGGTGCAGTGGGTTAAAGGCTTACCAGTTATGCCATTTGCTGTAAGGCTTCTGTGCAGGCTAGGGTTCGAATCTCCTGGTGGGAAAGTGTTCTAAGGTTGTATAATCTCTCTTGCGTGTTTAGGCAAGTAGTGCATTAAGCATAGACACAGAGTTCTCCCATATTAACAGGAATTTGATGAAAGAACGTGAGTAGCCCCTCACTATGCTCTAGTTGCCCTTGAGAGATGGTGTTCTTTGGAGGAGAAATACTCCGAAGTTACCATCTCTTTTAAGAGCCTGAGCTGTGGTGCAGTGGGTAAAGGCATACCAGTTATGCCAGTTGCTGTAAAGCTTCTGTGCTGGCTAGGGTTCGAATCTCATGGTGGGAAAGTGTTCTAAGGTTGTATAATCTCTCTTGCGTGTTTAGGTAAGTTGTGCATTAAGCATTGACACAGAGTTCTCATATATTAACAGGAATTTGATGAAAGAATGTGAGTAGCCCCTCACTATGCTCTAGTTGCCCTTGGGAGATGGTGATCTTTGGAGGTGAAATACTCCGAAGTTACCATCTCATTTAAGGGTCAGAGCTGTGGTGCAGTGGGTTTACGGTGTACCAGTTGTGCCATTTGCTGTAAGGCTTCTGTGCTGGCTAGGGCTCGAATCTCCTGGTGGGAAAGTGTTCTAAGGTTGTATAATCTCTCTTGCCTGTTTAGGCAAGTTGTGCATTAAGCATAGACACAGAGTTCTCCCATATTAATAGGAATTTGATGAAAGACAGTGAGTAGCCCCTCACTATGCTCTAGTTGCCCTTGGGAGATGGTGATCTTTGGAGGTGAAATACTCTGAAGTTACCATCTCCTTTAACGGTCTGAGCTGTGGTGCAGTGGATTTAAGGCGTACCAGTTATGCCAGTTGCTGTCAGGCTTCTGTGATGGCTAGGGTTCGAACCTCCTGGTAGCAAAGTGTTCTAATGTTGTATAATCTCTCTTGCGTGTTTAGGCAAGTTGTGCATTAAGCATAGACACAGAGTTCTCCCATATTAACAAGAATTTGATGAAAGAACGTGAGTAGCCCCTCACTATGCTCTAGTTGCCCTTGGGAGATGGTGATCTTTGAAGGTGAAATACTCCGAAGTTACCATCTCCTTTAAGGGTCTGAGCTGTGGTGCAGAGGGTTAAAGGCGTACCAGTTATGCCAGTTGCTGTAAGGCTTCTGTGCTGGCTAGGGTTGGAATCTCCTGGTGGGAAAGTGTTCTAAGGTTGTATAATCCCTCTTGCATGTTTAGGCAAGTTGTGTATTAAGCATAGACACAGAGTTCTCCCATATTAACAGGAATTTGATGAAAGAACGTGAGTAGCCCCTCACTATGCTCTAGTTGCCCTTGGGAGATGGTGATCTTTGGAGGTGAAATACTCTGAAGTTACCATCTCCTTTAGGTGTCTGAGCTGTTGTGCAGTGGGTTTAAGGCGTCCCAGTTATGCCATTTGCTGTAAGGCTTCTGTGCTGGCTAGGGTACGAATCTCCTGGTGGGAAAGTGTTCTAAGGTTGTATAATCTCTCTTGCATGTTTACGCAAGTTGTGCATTAAACATAGACACAGAGTTCTCCCATATTAACAGGAATTTGATGAAAGAACGTGAGTAGCCCCTCACTATGCTCTAGTTGTTTTTGGGAGATTGTGATCTTTGGAGGTGAAATACTCTGAAGTTACCATCTCTTTTAAGGGTCTGAGCTGTGGTGCAGTGGGTTAAAAGCGTACCAGTTATGCCAGTTGCTGTAAGGCTTCTGTGCTGGCTAGGGTTCGAATCTCCTGGTGGGAAAGTGTTCTAAGGTTGTATAATCCCTCTTGCATGTTTAGGCAAGTTGTGAATTAAGCATAGACACAGAGTTCTCATATATTAACAGGAATTTGATGAAAGAATTTGAGTAGCCCCTCACTATGCTTTAGTTGCCCTTGGGAGATGGTGAACTTTGGAGGTGAAATACTCCGAAGTTACCATCTCATTTAAGGGCCTGAGCTGTGGTGCAATGGGTTTACTGTGTACCAGTTATGCCATTTGCTGTAAGGCTTCTATGCTGGCTAGGGTACGAATCTCTGGTTGGAAAGTGTTCTAAGGTTGTATAATCTCTCTTGCGTGTTTAGGCAAGTTGTGCATTAATCATAGACACAGAGTTCTCATATATTAACAGGAATTTGATGAAAGAATGTGAGTAGCCCTTCACTATGCTCTAGTTGCCCTTGGGAGATGGTAATCTTTGGAGGTGAAATTCTCCGATGTTACCACCTGTTTTAAGGGTCTGAGCTGTGATGCAGTGGGTTAAAGGCGTACCAGTTATGCTAGTTGCTGTAAGGCTTCTGTGCTGGCTAGGGTTCGAATCTCTTAGTTGGAAAGTGTTGTAATGTTGTATAATCTGTCTTGCGTGTTTAATCAAGTTGTGAATTAAGCATAGACACAGAGTTCTTCCATATTAAGAGGAATTTGATGAAAGAACGTGAGTAGCCCCTCACTATGCTCTTGTTGCCCTTGGGAGATGGTGATCTTTGGAGGTGAAATACTCCGAAGTTACCATCTCTTTTCAGGGTCTGAGCTCTGGTGCAGTGGGTTAAAGGCGTACCAGTTATGCCAGTTGCTGTAAGGCTTCAGTGCTGGCTAGGGTTCGAATCTCCTGGTGGGAAAGTGTTCTAAGGTTGTATAATCTCTCTTGCGTGTTTAGGCAAGTTGTGCATTAAGCATAGACACAGAGTTCTTCCATATTAAGAGGAATATGATGAAAGAACGTGAGTAACCCCTCACTATGCTCTTGTTGCCCATGGGAGATGGTGATCTTTGGAGGTGAAATACTCCGAAGTTACCATCTCTTTTAAGGGCCTGAGCTGTGGTGCAGTGGGTAAAGGCGTACTAGTTATGCCAGTTGCTGTAAAGCTTCTGTGCTAGCTAGGGTTCGAATCTCCTGGTGGGAAAGTGTTCTAAGGTTGTATAATCTCTCTTGCGTGTTTAGGTAAGTTGTGCATTAAGCATAGACACAGAGTTCTCATATATTAACAGGAATTTGATGAAAGAATGTGAGTAGCCCCTCACTATGCTCTAGTTGCCCTTGGGAGATGGTGATCTTTGGAGGTGAAATACTCGGAAGTTACCATCTCATTTAAGGGTCAGAGCTGTGGTGCAGTGGGTTTACGGTGTACCAGTTATGCCATTTGCTGTAAGGCTTCTGTGCTGGCTAGGGTTCGAATCTCCTGGTGGGAAAGTGTTCTAAGGTTGTATAATCTCTCTTGCCTGTTTAGGCAAGTTGTGCATTAAGCATAGACACAGAGTTCTCCCATATTAATAGGAATTTGATGAAAGACAGTGAGTAGCCCCTCACTATGCTCTAGTTGCCCTTGGGAGATGGTGATCTTTGGAGGTGAAATACTCCGAAGTTACCATCTCCTTTAAGGGTCTGAGCTGTGGTGCAGTGGGTTTAAGGCGAACTAGTTATGCCATTTGCTGTAAGGCTTCTATGCTGGCTAGGGTACGAATCTCCTGGTGGGAAAGTGTTCTAAGGTTGTATAATCTCTCTTGCGTGTTTAGGCAAGTTGTGCATTAAGCATAGACACAGAGTTCTCCCATATTAACAGGAATTTGATGAAAGAATGTGAGTAGCCCCTCACTATGCTCTAGTTGCCCTTGGGAGATGGTGATCTTTGGAGGTGAAATACTCCGAAGATACCATCTCTTTTAAGGGTCTCAGCTGTGGTGCAGTGGGCTAAAGGCGTACCAGTTATGCCAGTTGCTGACAGGCTTCTGTGCTGGCTAGGGTTCGAATCTCCTGGTAGGAAAGTGTTCTAATGTTGTATAATCTCTCTTGCGTGTTTAGGCAAGTTGTGCATTAAGCATAGACACAGAGTTCTCCCATATTAATAGGAATTTGATGAAAGAACGTGAGTAGCCCCAAACTATGCTCTAGTTGCCCTTGGGAGATGGTGATCTTTGGAGGTGAAATACTCCGAAGTTACCATCTCTTTTCAGGGTCTGAGCTCTGGTGCAGTGGGTTAAAGGCGTACCAGTTGTGCCAGTTGCTGTAAGGCTTCAGTGCTGGCTAGGGTTCGAATCTCCTGGTGGGAAAGTGTTCTAAGGTTGTATAATCTCTCTTGCGTGTTTAGGCAAGTTGTGCATTAAGCATAGACACAGAATTCTCCCATATTAACAGGAATTTGATGAAAGAACGTGAGTAGCCCCTCACTATGCTCTAGTTGCCCTTGGGAGATGGTGATCTTTGGAGGTGAAATACTCCGAAGTTACCATTTCTTTTAAGGGTCTGAGCTGTGGTGCAGTGGGCTAAAGGTGTACCAGTTATGCCTGTTGCTGTAAGGCTTCTGTGCTGGCTAGGGTTCGAATCTCCTGGTGGGAAATTGTTCTAATGTTGTATAATCTCTCTTGCGTGTTTAGGCAAGTTGTGCATTAAGCATAGACACAGAGTTCTCCCATATTAACAGGAATTTGACGAAAGAACGTGAGTAGCCCTTCACTATGCTCGTGTTGCCCTTGGGAGATGGTGATCTTTGGAGGTGAAATACTCCGAAGTTACCATCTCTTTTTAAGGGTCTGAGCTCTGGTGCAGTGGGTTAAAGGCTTACCAGTTATGCCATTTGCTGTAAGGCTTCTGTGCAGGCTAGGGTTCGAATCTCCTGGTGGGAAAGTGTTCTAAGGTTGTATAATCTCTCTTGCGTGTTTAGGCAAGTTCTGCATTAAGCATAGACACAGAGTTCTCCCATATTAACAGGAATTTGATGAAAGAACGTGAGTAGCCCCTCACTATGCTCTAGTTGCACTTGAGAGATGGTGATCTTTGGAGGAGAAATACTCCGAAGTTACCATCTCTTTTAAGGGCCTGAGCTGTGGTGCAGTGGGTAAAGGCGTACCAGTTATTCCAGTTGCTGTAAAGCTTCTTTGCTGGCTAGGGTTCGAATCTCCTGGTGGGAAAGTGTTCTAAGGTTGTATAATCTCTCTTGCGTGTTTAGGTAAGTTGTGCATTAAGCATTGACACAGAGTTCTCATATATTAACAGGAATTTGATGAAAGAATGTGAGTAGCCCCTCACTATGCTCTAGTTGCCCTTGGGAGATGGTGATCTTTGGAGGTGAAATACTCCGAAGTTACCATCTCATTTAAGGGTCAGAGCTGTGGTGCAGTGGGTTTACGGTGTACCAGTTATGCCATTTGCTGTAATGCTTCTGTGCTGGCTAGGGTTCGAATCTCCTTGTGGGAAAGTGTTCTAAGGTTGTATAATCTCTCTTGCCTGTTTAGGCAATTTGTGCATTAAGCATAGACACAGAGTTCTCCCATATTAATAGGAATTTGATGAAAGACAGTGAGTAGCCCCTCACTATGCTCTAGTTGCCCTTGGGATATGGTGATCTTTGGAGGTGAAATACTCTGAAGTTACCATCTCCTTTAACGGTCTGAGCTGTGGTGCAGTGGGTTTAAGGCGTACCAGTTATGCCATTTGCTGTAAGTCTTCTGTGCTGGCTAGCGTACGAATCTCCTGGTGGGAAAGTGTTCTAAGGTTGTATAATCTCTCTTGCGTGTTTAGGCAAGTTGTGCATTAAGCATAGACACAGAGTTCTCCCATAATAACAGGAATTTGATGAAAGAACGTGAGTAGCCCCTCACTATGCTATAGTTGCCCTTGGGAGATGGTGATCTTTGGAGGTGAAATACTCCGAAGTTGCCATCTCTTTTCAGGGTCTGAGCTCTGGTGCAGTGGGTTAAAGGCGTACCAGTTATGCCAGTTGCTGTAAGGCTTCAGTGCTGGCTAGGGTTCGAATCTTCTGGTGGGAAAGTGTTCTAAGGTTGTATAATCTCTCTTGCATGTTTAGGCAAGTTGTGCATTAAGCATAGACACAGAGTTCTCCCATATTAACAGGAATTTGATGAAAGAACGTGAGTAGCCCCTCACTATGCTCTAGTTGCCCTTGGGAGATTGTGATCTTTGGAGGTGAAATACTCTGAAGTTACCATCTCTTTTAAGGGTCTGAGCTCTGGTGCAGTGGGTTAAAAGCGTACCAGTTATGCCAGTTGCTGTTAGGCTTCTGTGCTGGCTAGGGTTCGAATCTCCTGGTGGGAAAGTGTTCTAAGGTTGTATAATCTCTCTTGCGTGTTTAGGCAAGTTGTGCATTAAGCATAGACACAGAGTTCTCCCATATTAACAGGAATTTGATGAAAGAACGTGAGTAGCCCCTCACTATGCTCTAGTTGCTCTTGGGAGATTCTGATCTTTGGAGGTGAAATACTCTGAAGTTACCATCTCCTTTAGGTGTCTGAGCTGTTGTGCAGTGGGTTTAAGGCGTACCAGTTATGCCATTTGCTGTAAGGCTTCTGTGCTGGCTAGGGTACGAATCTCCTGGTGGGAAAGTGTTCTAAGGTTGTATAATCTCTCTTGCATGTTTACGCAAGTTGTGCATTAAACATAGACACAGAGTTCTCCCATATTAACAGGAATTTGATGAAAGAACGTGAGTAGCCCCTCACTATGCTCTAGTTGTTTTTGGGAGATTGTGATCTTTGGAGGTGAAATACTCTGAAGTTACCATCTCTTTTAAGGGTCTGAGCTGTGGTGCAGTGGGTTAAAAGCGTACCAGTTATGCCAGTTGCTGTAAGGCTTCTGTGCTGGCTAGGGTTCGAATCTCCTGGTGGGAAAGTGTTCTAAGGTTGTATAATCCCTCTTGCATGTTTAGGCAAGTTGTGAATTAAGCATAGACACAGAGTTCTCATATATTAACAGGAATTTGATGAAAGAATTTGAGTAGCCCCTCACTATGCTTTAGTTGCCCTTGGGAGATGGTGAACTTTGGAGGTGAAATACTCCGAAGTTACCATCTCATTTAAGGGCCTGAGCTGTGGTGCAATGGGTTTACTGTGTACCAGTTATGCCATTTGCTGTAAGGCTTCTATGCTGGCTAGGGTACGAATCTCTGGTTGGAAAGTGTTCTAAGGTTGTATAATCTCTCTTGCGTGTTTAGGCAAGTTGTGCATTAATCATAGACACAGAGTTCTCATATATTAACAGGAATTTGATGAAAGAATGTGAGTAGCCCTTCACTATGCTCTAGTTGCCCTTGGGAGATGGTAATCTTTGGAGGTGAAATTCTCCGATGTTACCACCTGTTTTAAGGGTCTGAGCTGTGATGCAGTGGGTTAAAGGCGTACCAGTTATGCTAGTTGCTGTAAGGCTTCTGTGCTGGCTAGGGTTCGAATCTCTTAGTTGGAAAGTGTTGTAATGTTGTATAATCTGTCTTGCGTGTTTAATCAAGTTGTGAATTAAGCATAGACACAGAGTTCTTCCATATTAAGAGGAATTTGATGAAAGAACGTGAGTAGCCCCTCACTATGCTCTTGTTGCCCTTGGGAGATGGTGATCTTTGGAGGTGAAATACTCCGAAGTTACCATCTCTTTTCAGGGTCTGAGCTCTGGTGCAGTGGGTTAAAGGCGTACCAGTTATGCCAGTTGCTGTAAGGCTTCAGTGCTGGCTAGGGTTCGAATCTCCTGGTGGGAAAGTGTTCTAAGGTTGTATAATCTCTCTTGCGTGTTTAGGCAAGTTGTGCATTAAGCATAGACACAGAGTTCCTCCATATTAAGAGGAATATGATGAAAGAACGTGAGTAACCCCTCACTATGCTCTTGTTGCCCATGGGAGATGGTGATCTTTGGAGGTGAAATACTCCGAAGTTACCATCTCTTTTAAGGGCCTGAGCTGTGGTGCAGTGGGTAAAGGCGTACTAGTTATGCCAGTTGCTGTAAAGCTTCTGTGCTGGCTAGGGTTCGAATCTCCTGGTGGGAAAGTGTTCTAAGGTTGTATAATCTCTCTTGCGTGTTTAGGTAAGTTGTGCATTAAGCATAGACACAGAGTTCTCATATATTAACAGGAATTTGATGAAAGAATGTGAGTAGCCCCTCACTATGCTCTAGTTGCCCTTGGGAGATGGTGATCTTTGGAGGTGAAATACTCCGAAGTTACCATCTCATTTAAGGGTCAGAGCTGTGGTGCAGTGGGTTTACGGTGTACCAGTTATGCCATTTGCTGTAAGGCTTCTGTGCTGGCTAGGGTTCGAATCTCCTGGTGGGAAAGTGTTCTAAGGTTGTATAATCTCTCTTGCCTGTTTAGGCAAGTTGTGCATTAAGCATAGACACAGAGTTCTCCCATATTAATAGGAATTTGATGAAAGACAGTGAGTAGCCCCTCACTATGCTCCAGTTGCCCTTGGGAGATGGTGATCTTTGGAGGTGAAATACTCCGAAGTTACCATCTCCTTTAAGGGTCTGAGCTGTGGTGCAGTGGGTTTAAGGCGAACTAGTTATGCCATTTGCTGTAAGGCTTCTATGCTGGCTAGGGTACGAATCTCCTGGTGGGAAAGTGTTCTAAGGTTGTATAATCTCTCTTGCGTGTTTAGGCAAGTTGTGCATTAAGCATAGACACAGAGTTCTCCCATATTAACAGGAATTTGATGAAAGAATGTGAGTAGCCCCTCACTATGCTCTAGTTGCCCTTGGGAGATGGTGATCTTTGGAGGTGAAATACTCCGAAGATACCATCTCTTTTAAGGGTCTCAGCTGTGGTGCAGTGGGCTAAAGGCGTACCAGTTATGCCAGTTGCTGACAGGCTTCTGTGCTGGCTAGGGTTCGAATCTCCTGGTAGGAAAGTGTTCTAATGTTGTATAATCTCTCTTGCGTGTTTAGGCAAGTTGTGCATTAAGCATAGACACAGAGTTCTCCCATATTAATAGGAATTTGATGAATTAACGTGAGTAGCCCCAAACTATGCTCTAGTTGCCCTTGGGAGATGGTGATCTTTGGAGGTGAAATACTCCGAAGTTACCATCTCTTTTCAGGGTCTGAGCTCTGGTGCAGTGGGTTAAAGGCGTACCAGTTGTGCCAGTTGCTGTAAGGCTTCAGTGCTGGCTAGGGTTCGAATCTCCTGGTGGGAAAGTGTTCTAAGGTTGTATAATCTCTCTTGCGTGTTTAGGCAAGTTGTGCATTAAGCATAGACACAGAATTCTCCCATATTAACAGGAATTTGATGAAAGAACGTGAGTAGCCCCTCACTATGCTCTAGTTGCCCTTGGGAGATGGTGATCTTTGGAGGTGAAATACTCCGAAGTTACCATTTCTTTTAAGGGTCTGAGCTGTGGTGCAGTGGGCTAAAGGTGTACCAGTTATGCCTGTTGCTGTAAGGCTTCTGTGCTGGCTAGGGTTCGAATCTCCTGGTGGGAAATTGTTCTAATGTTGTATAATCTCTCTTGCGTGTTTAGGCAAGTTGTGCATTAAGCATAGACACAGAGTTCTCCCATATTAACAGGAATTTGACGAAAGAACGTGAGTAGCCCTTCACTATGCTCGTGTTGCCCTTGGGAGATGGTGATCTTTGGAGGTGAAATACTCCGAAGTTACCATCTCTTTTTAAGGGTCTGAGCTCTGGTGCAGTGGGTTAAAGGCTTACCAGTTATGCCATTTGCTGTAAGGCTTCTGTGCAGGCTAGGGTTCGAATCTCCTGGTGGGAAAGTGTTCTAAGGTTGTATAATCTCTCTTGCGTGTTTAGGCAAGTTCTGCATTAAGCATAGACACAGAGTTCTCCCATATTAACAGGAATTTGATGAAAGAACGTGAGTAGCCCCTCACTATGCTCTAGTTGCACTTGAGAGATGGTGATCTTTGGAGGAGAAATACTCCGAAGTTACCATCTCTTTTAAGGGCCTGAGCTGTGGTGCAGTGGGTAAAGGCGTACCAGTTATGCCAGTTGCTGTAAAGCTTCTTTGCTGGCTAGGGTTCGAATCTCCTGGTGGGAAAGTGTTCTAAGGTTGTATAATCTCTCTTGCGTGTTTAGGTAAGTTGTGCATTAAGCATTGACACAGAGTTCTCATATATTAACAGGAATTTGATGAAAGAATGTGAGTAGCCCCTCACTATGCTCTAGTTGCCCTTGGGAGATGGTGATCTTTGGAGGTGAAATACTCCGAAGTTACCATCTCATTTAAGGGTCAGAGCTGTGGTGCAGTGGGTTTACGGTGTACCAGTTATGCCATTTGCTGTAAGGCTTCTGTGCTGGCTAGGGTTCGAATCTCCTTGTGGGAAAGTGTTCTAAGGTTGTATAATCTCTCTTGCCTGTTTAGGCAATTTGTGCATTAAGCATAGACACAGAGTTCTCCCATATTAATAGGAATTTGATGAAAGACAGTGAGTAGCCCCTCACTATGCTCTAGTTGCCCTTGGGATATGGTGATCTTTGGAGGTGAAATACTCTGAAGTTACCATCTCCTTTAACGGTCTGAGCTGTGGTGCAGTGGGTTTAAGGCGTACCAGTTATGCCATTTGCTGTAAGTCTTCTGTGCTGGCTAGCGTACGAATCTCCTGGTGGGAAAGTGTTCTAAGGTTGTATAATCTCTCTTGCGTGTTTAGGCAAGTTGTGCATTAAGCATAGACACAGAGTTCTCCCATATTAACAGGAATTTGATGAAAGAACGTGAGTAGCCCCTCACTATGCTATAGTTGCCCTTGGGAGATGGTGATCTTTGGAGGTGAAATACTCCGAAGTTACCATCTCTTTTCAGGGTCTGAGCTCTGGTGCAGTGGGTTAAAGGCGTACCAGTTATGCCAGTTGCTGTAAGGCTTCAGTGCTGGCTAGGGTTCGAATCTTCTGGTGGGAAAGTGTTCTAAGGTTGTATAATCTCTCTTGCATGTTTAGGCAAGTTGTGCATTAAGCATAGACACAGAGTTCTCCCATATTAACAGGAATTTGATGAAAGAACGTGAGTAGCCCCTCACTATGCTCTAGTTGCCCTTGGGAGATTGTGATCTTTGGAGGTGAAATACTCTGAAGTTACCATCTCTTTTAAGGGTCTGAGCTCTGGTGCAGTGGGTTAAAAGCGTACCAGTTATGCCAGTTGCTGTTAGGCTTCTGTGCTGGCTAGGGTTCGAATCTCCTGGTGGGAAAGTGTTCTAAGGTTGTATAATCTCTCTTGCGTGTTTAGGCAAGTTGTGCATTAAGCATAGACACAGAGTTCTCCCATATTAACAGGAATTTGATGAAAGAACGTGAGTAGCCCCTCACTATGCTCTAGTTGCTCTTGGGAGATTCTGATCTTTGGAGGTGAAATACTCTGAAGTTACCATCTCTTTTAAGGGTCTGAGCTCTGGTGCAGTGGGTTAAAAGCGTACCAATTATGCCAGTTGCTGTTAGGCTTCTGTGCTGGCTAGGGTTCGAATCTCCTGGTGGGAAAGTGTTCTAAGGTTGTATAATCTCTCTTGCGTGTTTAGGCAAGTTGTGCATTAAACATAGACACAGAGTTCTCCCATATTAACAGGAATTTGATGAAAGAACGTGAGTAGCCCCTCACTATTCTCTAGTTGCCCTTGGGAGATGGTGATCTTTGGAGGTGAAATACTCCGAAGTTACCATCTCTTTTAAGGGTCTGAGCTGTGGTGCAGTGGGATAAAGGTGTACCAGTTATGCCAGTTGCTGTAAGGCTTCTGTGCTGGCTAGGATTCGAATCTCCTGGTGGGAAAGTGTTCTAATGTTGTACAATCTGTCTTGCGTGTTTAATCAAGTTGTGCATTAAGCATAGACACAGAGTTCTTCCATATTAAGAGGAATTTGATGAAAGAACGTGAGTAGCCCCTCACTATGCTCTTGTTGCCCTTGGGAGATGGTGATCTTTGGAGGTGAAATACTCCGAAGTTACCATCTCTTTTTAAGGGTCTGAGCTCTGGTGCAGTGGGTTAAAGGCTTACCAGTTATGCCATTTGCTGTAAGGCTTCTGTGCAGGCTAGGGTTCGAATCTCCTGGTGGGAAAGTGTTCTAAGGTTGTATAATCTCTCTTGCGTGTTTAGGCAAGTAAGTGCATTAAGCATAGACACAGAGTTCTCCCATATTAACAGGAATTTGATGAAAGAACGTGAGTAGCCCCTCACTATGCTCTAGTTGCCCTTGAGAGATGGTGTTCTTTGGAGGAGAAATACTCCGAAGTTACCATCTCTTTTAAGGGCCTGAGCTGTGGTGCAGTGGGTAAAGGCATACCAGTTATGCCAGTTGCTGTAAAGCTTCTGTGCTGGCTAGGGTTCGAATCTCATGGTGGGAAAGTGTTCTAAGGTTGTATAATCTCTCTTGCGTGTTTAGGTAAGTTGTGCATTAAGCATTGACACAGAGTTCTCATATATTAACAGGAATTTGATGAAAGAATGTGAGTAGCCCCTCACTATGCTCTAGTTGCCCTTGGGAGATGGTGATCTTTGGAGGTGAAATACTCCGAAGTTACCATCTCATTTAAGGGTCAGAGCTGTGGTGCAGTGGGTTTACGGTGTACCAGTTGTGCCATTTGCTGTAAGGCTTCTGTGCTGGCTAGGGCTCGAATCTCCTTGTGGGAAAGTGTTCTAAGGTTGTATAATCTCTCTTGCCTGTTTAGGCAATTTGTGCATTAAGCATAGACACAGAGTTCTCCCATATTAATAGGAATTTGATGAAAGACAGTGAGTAGCCCCTCACTATGCTCTAGTTGCCCTTGGGATATGGTGATCTTTGGAGGTGAAATACTCCGAAGTTACCATCTCTTGTAAGGGTCTGAGCTGTGGTGCAGTGGGTAAAGGCGTACCAGTTATGCCAGTTGCTGTAAGGCTTCTGTGCTGGCTAGGGTTCGAATCTCCTGGTGGGAAAGTGTTCTAAGGTTGTATAATCTCTCTTGCCTGTTTAGGCAATTTGTGCATTAAGCATAGACACAGAGTTCTCCCATATTAATAGGAATTTGATGAAAGACAGTGAGTAGCCCCTCACTATGCTCTAGTTGCCCTTGGGATATGGTGTTCTTTGGAGGAGAAATACTCCGAAGTTACCATCTCTTTTAAGGGCCTGAGCTGTGGTGCAGTGGGTAAAGGCATACCAGTTATGCCAGTTGCTGTAAAGCTTCTGTGCTGGCTAGGGTTCGAATCTCATGGTGGGAAAGTGTTCTAAGGTTGTATAATCTCTCTTGCGTGTTTAGGTAAGTTGTGCATTAAGCATTGACACAGAGTTCTCATATATTAACAGGAATTTGATGAAAGAATGTGAGTAGCCCCTCACTATGCTCTAGTTGCCCTTGGGAGATGGTGATCTTTGGAGGTGAAATACTCCGAAGTTACCATCTCATTTAAGGGTCAGAGCTGTGGTGCAGTGGGTTTACGGTGTACCAGTTGTGCCATTTGCTGTAAGGCTTCTGTGCTGGCTAGGGTTCGAATCTCCTTGTGGGAAAGTGTTCTAAGGTTGTATAATCTCTCTTGCCTGTTTAGGCAATTTGTGCATTAAGCATAGACACAGAGTTCTCCCATATTAATAGGAATTTGATGAAAGACAGTGAGTAGCCCCTCACTATGCTCTAGTTGCCCTTGGGATATGGTGATCTTTGGAGGTGAAATACTCTGAAGTTACCATCTCCTTTAACGGTCTGAGCTGTGGTGCAGTGGGTTTAAGGCGTACCAGTTATGCCATTTGCTGTAAGTCTTCTGTGCTGGCTAGCGTACGAATCTCCTGGTGGGAAAGTGTTCTAAGGTTGTATAATCTCTCTTGCGTGTTTAGGCAAGTTGTGCATTAAGCATAGACACAGAGTTCTCCCATATTAACAGGAATTTGATGAAAGAACGTGAGTAGCCCCTCACTATGCTATAGTTGCCCTTGGGAGATGGTGATCTTTGGAGGTGAAATACTCCGAAGTTACCATCTCTTTTCAGGGTCTGAGCTCTGGTGCAGTGGGTTAAAGGCGTACCAGTTATGCCAGTTGCTGTAAGGCTTCAGTGCTGGCTAGGGTTCGAATCTTCTGGTGGGAAAGTGTTCTAAGGTTGTATAATCTCTCTTGCATGTTTAGGCAAGTTGTGCATTAAGCATAGACACAGAGTTCTCCCATATTAACAGGAATTTGATGAAAGAACGTGAGTAGCCCCTCACTATGCTCTAGTTGCCCTTGGGAGATTGTGATCTTTGGAGGTGAAATACTCTGAAGTTACCATCTCTTTTAAGGGTCTGAGCTCTGGTGCAGTGGGTTAAAAGCGTACCAGTTATGCCAGTTGCTGTTAGGCTTCTGTGCTGGCTAGGGTTCGAATCTCCTGGTGGGAAAGTGTTCTAAGGTTGTATAATCTCTCTTGCGTGTTTAGGCAAGTTGTGCATTAAGCATAGACACAGAGTTCTCCCATATTAACAGGAATTTGATGAAAGAACGTGAGTAGCCCCTCACTATGCTCTAGTTGCTCTTGGGAGATTCTGATCTTTGGAGGTGAAATACTCTGAAGTTACCATCTCTTTTAAGGGTCTGAGCTCTGGTGCAGTGGGTTAAAAGCGTACCAATTATGCCAGTTGCTGTTAGGCTTCTGTGCTGGCTAGGGTTCGAATCTCCTGGTGGGAAAGTGTTCTAAGGTTGTATAATCTCTCTTGCGTGTTTAGGCAAGTTGTGCATTAAACATAGACACAGAGTTCTCCCATATTAACAGGAATTTGATGAAAGAACGTGAGTAGCCCCTCACTATTCTCTAGTTGCCCTTGGGAGATGGTGATCTTTGGAGGTGAAATACTCCGAAGTTACCATCTCTTTTAAGGGTCTGAGCTGTGGTGCAGTGGGATAAAGGTGTACCAGTTATGCCAGTTGCTGTAAGGCTTCTGTGCTGGCTAGGATTCGAATCTCCTGGTGGGAAAGTGTTCTAATGTTGTACAATCTGTCTTGCGTGTTTAATCAAGTTGTGCATTAAGCATAGACACAGAGTTCTTCCATATTAAGAGGAATTTGATGAAAGAACGTGAGTAGCCCCTCACTATGCTCTTGTTGCCCTTGGGAGATGGTGATCTTTGGAGGTGAAATACTCCGAAGTTACCATCTCTTTTTAAGGGTCTGAGCTCTGGTGCAGTGGGTTAAAGGCTTACCAGTTATGCCATTTGCTGTAAGGCTTCTGTGCAGGCTAGGGTTCGAATCTCCTGGTGGGAAAGTGTTCTAAGGTTGTATAATCTCTCTTGCGTGTTTAGGCAAGTAGTGCATTAAGCATAGACACAGAGTTCTCCCATATTAACAGGAATTTGATGAAAGAACGTGAGTAGCCCCTCACTATGCTCTAGTTGCCCTTGAGAGATGGTGTTCTTTGGAGGAGAAATACTCCGAAGTTACCATCTCTTTTAAGGGCCTGAGCTGTGGTGCAGTGGGTAAAGGCATACCAGTTATGCCAGTTGCTGTAAAGCTTCTGTGCTGGCTAGGGTTCGAATCTCATGGTGGGAAAGTGTTCTAAGGTTGTATAATCTCTCTTGCGTGTTTAGGTAAGTTGTGCATTAAGCATTGACACAGAGTTCTCATATATTAACAGGAATTTGATGAAAGAATGTGAGTAGCCCCTCACTATGCTCTAGTTGCCCTTGGGAGATGGTGATCTTTGGAGGTGAAATACTCCGAAGTTACCATCTCATTTAAGGGTCAGAGCTGTGGTGCAGTGGGTTTACGGTGTACCAGTTGTGCCATTTGCTGTAAGGCTTCTGTGCTGGCTAGGGCTCGAATCTCCTGGTGGGAAAGTGTTCTAAGGTTGTATAATCTCTCTTGCCTGTTTAGGCAAGTTGTGCATTAAGCATAGACACAGAGTTCTCCCATATTAATAGGAATTTGATGAAAGACAGTGAGTAGCCCCTCACTATGCTCTAGTTGCCCTTGGGAGATGGTGATCTTTGGAGGTGAAATACTCTGAAGTTACCATCTCCTTTAACGGTCTGAGCTGTGGTGCAGTGGATTTAAGGCGTACCAGTTATGCCATTTGCTGTAAGTCTTCTGTGCTGGCTAGGGTACGAATCTCCTGGTGGGAAAGTGTTCTAAGGTTGTATAATCTCTCTTGCGTGTTTAGGCAAGTTGTGCATTAAGCATAGACACAGAGTTCTCCCATATTAACAGGAATTTGATGAAAGAACGTGAGTAGCCCCTCACTATGCTTTAGATGCCCTTGGGAGATGGTGATCTTTATAGGTGAAATACTCCGAAGTTACCATCTCTTTTAAGGTTCTGAGCTGTGGTGCAGTGGGCTAAAGGCGTACCAGTTATGCCAGTTGCTGTCAGGCTTCTGTGATGGCTAGGGTTCGAACCTCCTGGTAGCAAAGTGTTCTAATGTTGTATAATCTCTCTTGCGTGTTTAGGCAAGTTGTGCATTAAGCATAGACACAGAGTTCTCCCATATTAACAAGAATTTGATGAAAGAACGTGAGTAGCCCCTCACTATGCTCTAGTTGCCCTTGGGAGATGGTGATCTTTGAAGGTGAAATACTCCGAAGTTACCATCTCCTTTAAGGGTCTGAGCTGTGGTGCAGAGGGTTAAAGGCGTACCAGTTATGCCAGTTGCTGTAAGGCTTCTGTGCTGGCTAGGGTTGGAATCTCCTGGTGGGAAAGTGTTCTAAGGTTGTATAATCCCTCTTGCATGTTTAGGCAAGTTGTGTATTAAGCATAGACACAGAGTTCTCCCATATTAACAGGAATTTGATGAAAGAACGTGAGTAGCCCCTCACTATGCTCTAGTTGCCCTTGGGAGATGGTGATCTTTGGAGGTGAAAAACTCTGAAGTTACCATCTCCTTTAGGTGTCTGAGCTGTTGTGCAGTGGGTTTAAGGCGTACCAGTTATGCCATTTGCTGTAAGGCTTCTGTGCTGGCTAGGGTACGAATCTCCTGGTGGGAAAGTGTTCTAAGGTTGTATAATCTCTCTTGCATGTTTACGCAAGTTGTGCATTAAACATAGACACAGAGTTCTCCCATATTAACAGGAATTTGATGAAAGAACGTGAGTAGCCCCTCACTATGCTCTAGTTGTTTTTGGGAGATTGTGATCTTTGGAGGTGAAATACTCTGAAGTTACCATCTCTTTTAAGGGTCTGAGCTGTGGTGCAGTGGGTTAAAAGCGTACCAGTGATGCCAGTTGCTGTAAGGCTTCTGTGCTGGCTAGGGTTCGAATCTCCTGGTGGGAAAGTGTTCTAAGGTTGTATAATCCCTCTTGCATGTTTAGGCAAGTTGTGAATTAAGCATAGACACAGAGTTCTCATATATTAACAGGAATTTGATGAAAGAATTTGAGTAGCCCCTCACTATGCTTTAGTTGCCCTTGGGAGATGGTGAACTTTGGAGGTGAAATACTCCGAAGTTACCATCTCATTTAAGGGCCTGAGCTGTGGTGCAATGGGTTTACTGTGTACCAGTTATGCCATTTGCTGTAAGGCTTCTATGCTGGCTAGGGTACGAATCTCTGGTTG
Organism: Procambarus clarkii; assembly: GCF_040958095.1. Taxonomy (NCBI): domain Eukaryota; kingdom Metazoa; phylum Arthropoda; class Malacostraca; order Decapoda; family Cambaridae; genus Procambarus; species Procambarus clarkii. Next base: position 2,145,447 of record NC_091220.1, read on the forward strand.
GAAAGTGTTCTAAGGTTGTATAGTCTCTCTTGCGTGTTTAGGCAAGTTGTGCATTAATCATAGACACAGAGTTCTCATATATTAACAGGAATTTGATGAAAGAATGTGAGTAGCCCTTCACTATGCTCTAGTTGCCCTTGGGAGATGGTAATCTTTGGAGGTGAAATTCTCCGATGTTACCACCTGTTTTAAGGGTCTGAGCTGTGATGCAGTGGGTTAAAGGCGTACCAGTTATGCTAGTTGCTGTAAGGCTTCTGTGCTGGCTAGGGTTCGAATCTCTTAGTTGGAAAGTGTTGTAATGTTGTATAATCTGTCTTGCGTGTTTAATCAAGTTGTGAATTAAGCATAGACACAGAGTTCTTCCATATTAAGAGGAATATGATGAAAGAACGTGAGTAACCCCTCACTATGGTCTTGTTGCCCATGGGAGATGGTGATCTTTGGAGGTGAAATACTCCGAAGTTACCATCTCTTTTAAGGGCCTGAGCTGTGGTGCAGTGGGTAAAGGCGTACTAGTTATGCCAGTTGCTGTAAAGCTTCTGTGCTGGCTAGGGTTCGAATCTCCTGGTGGGAAAGTGTTCTAAGGTTGTATAATCTCTCTTGCGTGTTTAGGTAAGTTGTGCATTAAGCATAGACACAGAGTTCTCATATATTAACAGGAATTTGATGAAAGAATGTGAGTAGCCCCTCACTATGCTCTAGTTGCCCTTGGGAGATGGTGATCTTTGGAGGTGAAATACTCCGAAGTTACCATCTCATTTAAGGGTCAGAGCTGTGGTGCAGTGGGTTTACGGTGTACCAGTTATGCCATTTGCTGTAAGGCTTCTGTGCTGGCTAGGGTTCGAATCTCCTGGTGGGAAAGTGTTCTAAGGTTGTATAATCTCTCTTGCCTGTTTAGGCAAGTTGTGCATTAAGCATAGACACAGAGTTCTCCCATATTAATAGGAATTTGATGAAAGACAGTGAGTAGCCCCTCACTATGCTCCAGTTGCCCTTGGGAGATGGTGATCTTTGGAAGTGAAATACTCCGAAGTTACCATCTCCTTTAAGGGTCTGAGCTGTGGTGCAGTGGGTTTAAGGCGAACTAGTTATGCCATTTGCTGTAAGGCTTCTATGCTGGCTAGGGTACGAATCTCCTGGTGGGAAAGTGTTCTAAGGTTGTATAATCTCTCTTGCGTGTTTAGGCAAGTTGTGCATTAAGCATAGACACAGAGTTCTCCCATATTAACAGGAATTTGATGAAAGAATGTGAGTAGCCCCTCACTATGCTCTAGTTGCCCTTGGGAGATGGTGATCTTTGGAGGTGAAATACTCCGAAGATACCATCTCTTTTAAGGGTCTCAGCTGTGGTGCAGTGGGCTAAAGGCGTACCAGTTATGCCAGTTGCTGACAGGCTTCTGTGCTGGCTAGGGTTCGAATCTCCTGGTAGGAAAGTGTTCTAATGTTGTATAATCTCTCTTGCGTGTTTAGGCAAGTTGTGTATTAAGCATAGACACAGAGTTCTCCCATATTAATAGGAATTTGATGAAAGAACGTGAGTAGCCCCAAACTATGCTCTAGTTGCCCTTGGGAGATGGTGATCTTTAGAGGTGAAATACTCCGAAGTTACCATCTCTTTTCAGGGTCTGAGCTCTGGTGCAGTGGGTTAAAGGCGTACCAGTTGTGCCAGTTGCTGTAAGGCTTCAGTGCTGGCTAGGGTTCGAATCTCCTGGTGGGAAAGTGTTCTAAGGTTGTATAATCTCTCTTGCGTGTTTAGGTAAGTTGTGCATTAAGCATTGACACAGAGTTCTCCCATATTAACAGGAATTTGACGAAAGAACGTGAGTAGCCCCTCACTATGCTCTAGTTGCCCTTGGGAGATGGTGATCTTTGGAGGTGAAAAACTCTGAAGTTACCATCTCCTTTAGGTGTCTGAGCTGTTGTGCAGTGGGTTTAAGGCGTACCAGTTATGCCATTTGCTGTAAGGCTTCTGTGCTGGCTAGGGTACGAATCTCCTGGTGGGAAAGTGTTCTAAGGTTGTATAATCTCTCTTGCATGTTTACGCAAGTTGTGCATTAAACATAGACACAGAGTTCTCCCATATTAACAGGAATTTGATGAAAGAACGTGAGTAGCCCCTCACTATGCTCTAGTTGTTTTTGGGAGATTGTGATCTTTGGAGGTGAAATACTCTGAAGTTACCATCTCTTTTAAGGGTCTGAGCTGTGGTGCAGTGGGTTAAAAGCGTACCAGTGATGCCAGTTGCTGTAAGGCTTCTGTGCTGGCTAGGGTTCGAATCTCCTGGTGGGAAAGTGTTCTAAGGTTGTATAATCCCTCTTGCATGTTTAGGCAAGTTGTGAATTAAGCATAGACACAGAGTTCTCATATATTAACAGGAATTTGATGAAAGAATTTGAGTAGCCCCTCACTATGCTTTAGTTGCCCTTGGGAGATGGTGAACTTTGGAGGTGAAATACTCCGAAGTTACCATCTCATTTAAGGGCCTGAGCTGTGGTGCAATGGGTTTACTGTGTACCAGTTATGCCATTTGCTGTAAGGCTTCTATGCTGGCTAGGGTACGAATCTCTGGTTGGAAAGTGTTCTAAGGTTGTATAGTCTCTCTTGCGTGTTTAGGCAAGTTGTGCATTAATCATAGACACAGAGTTCTCATATATTAACAGGAATTTGATGAAAGAATGTGAGTAGCCCTTCACTATGCTCTAGTTGCCCTTGGGAGATGGTAATCTTTGGAGGTGAAATTCTCCGATGTTACCACCTGTTTTAAGGGTCTGAGCTGTGATGCAGTGGGTTAAAGGCGTACCAGTTATGCTAGTTGCTGTAAGGCTTCTGTGCTGGCTAGGGTTCGAATCTCTTAGTTGGAAAGTGTTGTAATGTTGTATAATCTGTCTTGCGTGTTTAATCAAGTTGTGAATTAAGCATAGACACAGAGTTCTTCCATATTAAGAGGAATATGATGAAAGAACGTGAGTAACCCCTCACTATGGTCTTGTTGCCCATGGGAGATGGTGATCTTTGGAGGTGAAATACTCCGAAGTTACCATCTCTTTTAAGGGCCTGAGCTGTGGTGCAGTGGGTAAAGGCGTACTAGTTATGCCAGTTGCTGTAAAGCTTCTGTGCTGGCTAGGGTTCGAATCTCCTGGTGGGAAAGTGTTCTAAGGTTGTATAATCTCTCTTGCGTGTTTAGGTAAGTTGTGCATTAAGCATAGACACAGAGTTCTCATATATTAACAGGAATTTGATGAAAGAATGTGAGTAGCCCCTCACTATGCTCTAGTTGCCCTTGGGAGATGGTGATCTTTGGAGGTGAAATACTCCGAAGTTACCATCTCATTTAAGGGTCAGAGCTGTGGTGCAGTGGGTTTACGGTGTACCAGTTATGCCATTTGCTGTAAGGCTTCTGTGCTGGCTAGGGTTCGAATCTCCTGGTGGGAAAGTGTTCTAAGGTTGTATAATCTCTCTTGCCTGTTTAGGCAAGTTGTGCATTAAGCATAGACACAGAGTTCTCCCATATTAATAGGAATTTGATGAAAGACAGTGAGTAGCCCCTCACTATGCTCCAGTTGCCCTTGGGAGATGGTGATCTTTGGAAGTGAAATACTCCGAAGTTACCATCTCCTTTAAGGGTCTGAGCTGTGGTGCAGTGGGTTTAAGGCGAACTAGTTATGCCATTTGCTGTAAGGCTTCTATGCTGGCTAGGGTACGAATCTCCTGGTGGGAAAGTGTTCTAAGGTTGTATAATCTCTCTTGCGTGTTTAGGCAAGTTGTGCATTAAGCATAGACACAGAGTTCTCCCATATTAACAGGAATTTGATGAAAGAATGTGAGTAGCCCCTCACTATGCTCTAGTTGCCCTTGGGAGATGGTGATCTTTGGAGGTGAAATACTCCGAAGATACCATCTCTTTTAAGGGTCTCAGCTGTGGTGCAGTGGGCTAAAGGCGTACCAGTTATGCCAGTTGCTGACAGGCTTCTGTGCTGGCTAGGGTTCGAATCTCCTGGTAGGAAAGTGTTCTAATGTTGTATAATCTCTCTTGCGTGTTTAGGCAAGTTGTGTATTAAGCATAGACACAGAGTTCTCCCATATTAATAGGAATTTGATGAAAGAACGTGAGTAGCCCCAAACTATGCTCTAGTTGCCCTTGGGAGATGGTGATCTTTGGAGGTGAAATACTCCGAAGTTACCATCTCTTTTCAGGGTCTGAGCTCTGGTGCAGTGGGTTAAAGGCGTACCAGTTGTGCCAGTTGCTGTAAGGCTTCAGTGCTGGCTAGGGTTCGAATCTCCTGGTGGGAAAGTGTTCTAAGGTTGTATAATCTCTCTTGCGTGTTTAGGTAAGTTGTGCATTAAGCATTGACACAGAGTTCTCCCATATTAACAGGAATTTGACGAAAGAACGTGAGTAGCCCTTCACTATGCTCGTGTTGCCCTTGGGAGATGGTGATCTTTGGAGGTGAAATACTCCGAAGTTACCATCTCATTTAAGGGTCAGAGCTGTGGTGCAGTGGGTTTACGGTGTACCAGTTATGCCATTTGCTGTAAGGCTTCTGTGCTGGCTAGGGCTCGAATCTCCTGGTGGGAAAGTGTTCTAAGGTTGTATAATCTCTCTTGCCTGTTTAGGCAAGTTGTGCATTAAGCATAGACACAGAGTTCTCCCATATTAATAGGAATTTGATGAAAGACAGTGAGTAGCCCCTCACTATGCTCTAGTTGCCCTTGGGAGATGGTGATCTTTGGAGGTGAAATACTCTGAAGTTACCATCTCCTTTAACGGTCTGAGCTGTGGTGCAGTGGGTTTAAGGCGTACCAGTTATGCCATTTGCTGTAAGTCTTCTGTGCTGGCTAGGGTACGAATCTCCTGGTGGGAAATTGTTCTAAGGTTGTATAATCTCTCTTGCGTGTTTAGGCAAGTTGTGCATTAAGCATAGACACAGAGTTCTCCCATATTAACAGGAATTTGATGAAAGAACGTGAGTAGCCCCTCACTATGCTTTAGATGCCCTTGGGAGATGGTGATCTTTATAGGTGAAATACTCCGAAGTTACCATCTCTTTTAAGGTTCTGAGCTGTGGTGCAGTGGGCTAAAGGCGTACCAGTTATGCCAGTTGCTGTCAGGCTTCTGTGATGGCTAGGGTTCGAACCTCCTGGTAGCAAAGTGTTCTAATGTTGTATAATCTCTCTTGCGTGTTTAGGCAAGTTGTGCATTAAGCATAGACACAGTGTTTTCCCATATTAACAGGAATTTGATGAAAGAACGTGAGTAGCCCCTCACTATGCTCTAGTTGCCCTTGGGAGATGGTGATCTTTGGAGGTGAAATACTCCGAAGTTACCATCTCTTTTCAGGGTCTGAGCTCTGGTGCAGTGGGTTAAAGGCGTACCAGTTATGCCAGTTGCTGTAAGGCTTCAGTGCTGGCTAGGGTTCGAATCTCCGGGTGGGAAAGTGTTCTAAGGTTGTATAATTTCTCTTGCGTGTTTAGGCAAGTTGTGCATTAAGCATAGACATAGAGTTCTCCCATATTAACAGGAATTTGATGAAAGAACGTGAGTAGCCCCTCACTATGCTCTAGTTGCCCTTGGGAGATTGTGATCTTTGGAGGTGAAATACTCTGAAGTTACCATCTCTTTTAAGGGTCTGAGCTCTGGTGCAGTGGGTTAAAAGCGTACCAGTTATGCCAGTTGCTGTTAGGCTTCTGTGCTGGCTAGGGTTCGAATCTCCTGGTGGGAAAGTGTTCTAAGGTTGTATAATCTCTCTTGCGTGTTTAGGCAAGTTGTGCATTACACATAGACACAGAGTTCTCCCATATTAACAGGAATTTGATGAAAGAACGTGAGTAGCCCCTCACTATTCTCTAGTTGCCCTTGGGAGATGGTGATCTTTGGAGGTGAAATACTCCGAAGTTACCATCTCTTTTGAGGGTCTGAGCTGTGGTGCAGTGGGATAAAGGTGTACCAGTTATGCCAGTTGCTGTAAGGCTTCTGTGCTGGCTAGGATTCGAATCTCCTGGTGGGAAAGTGTTCTAATGTTGTACAATCTGTCTTGCGTGTTTAATCAAGTTGTGCATTAAGCATAGACACAGAGTTCTTCCATATTAAGAGGAATTTGATGAAAGAACGTGAGTAGCCCCTCACTATGCTCTTGTTGCCCTTGGGAGATGGTGATCTTTGGAGGTGAAATACTCTGAAGTTACCATCTCTTTTAAGGGTCTGAGCTCTGGTGCAGTGGGTTAAAAGCGTACCAGTTATGCCAGTTGCTGTAAGGCTTCTGTGATGGCTAGGGTTTGCATCTCCAGGTAGCAAAGTGTTCTAATGTTGTATAATCTCTCTTGCGTGTTTAGGCAAGTTGTGCATTAAACATAGACACAGAGTTCTCCCATATTAACAGGAATTTGATGAAAGAACGTGAGTAGCCCCTCACTATTCTCTAGTTGCCCTTGGGAGATGGTGATCTTTGGAGGTGAAATACTCCGAAGTTACCATCTCTTTTGAGGGTCTGAGCTGTGGTGCAGTGGGATAAAGGTGTACCAGTTATGCCAGTTGCTGTAAGGCTTCTGTGCTGGCTAGGATTCGAATCTCCTGGTGGGAAAGTGTTCTAATGTTGTACAATCTGTCTTGCGTGTTTAATCAAGTTGTGCATTAAGCATAGACACAGAGTTCTTCCATATTAAGAGGAATTTGATGAAAGAACGTGAGTAGCCCCTCACTATGCTCTTGTTGCCCTTGGGAGATGGTGATCTTTGGAGGTGAAATACTCCGAAGTTACCATCTCTTTTTAAGGGTCTGAGCTCTGGTGCAGTGGGTTAAAGGCTTACCAGTTATGCCATTTGCTGTAAGGCTTCTGTGCAGGCTAGGGTTCGAATCTCCTGGTGGGAAAGTGTTCTAAGGTTGTATAATCTCTCTTGCGTGTTTAGGCAAGTAGTGCATTAAGCATAGACACAGAGTTCTCCCATATTAACAGGAATTTGATGAAAGAACGTGAGTAGCCCCTCACTATGCTCTAGTTGCCCTTGAGAGATGGTGTTCTTTGGAGGAGAAATACTCCGAAGTTACCATCTCTTTTAAGGGCCTGAGCTGTGGTGCAGTGGGTAAAGGCATACCAGTTATGCCAGTTGCTGTAAAGCTTCTGTGCTGGCTAGGGTTCGAATCTCCTGGTGGGAAAGTGTTCTAAGGTTGTATAATCTCTCTTGCGTGTTTAGGTAAGTTGTGCATTAAGCATTGACACAGAGTTCTCATATATTAACAGGAATTTGATGAAAGAATGTGAGTAGCCCCTCACTATGCTCTAGTTGCCCTTGGGAGATGGTGATCTTTGGAGGTGAAATACTCCGAAGTTACCATCTCATTTAAGGGTCAGAGCTGTGGTGCAGTGGGTTTACGGTGTACCAGTTGTGCCATTTGCTGTAAGGCTTCTGTGCTGGCTAGGGCTCGAATCTCCTGGTGGAAAAGTGTTCTAAGGTTGTATAATCTCTCTTGCCTGTTTAGGCAAGTTGTGCATTAAGCATAGACACAGAGTTCTCCCATATTAATAGGAATTTGATGAAAGACAGTGAGTAGCCCCTCACTATGCTCTAGTTGCCCTTGGGAGATGGTGATCTTTGGAGGTGAAATACTCTGAAGTTACCATCTCCTTTAACGGTCTGAGCTGTGGTGCAGTGGATTTAAGGCGTACCAGTTATGCCATTTGCTGTAAGTCTTCTGTGCTGGCTAGGGTACGAATCTCCTGGTGGGAAAGTGTTCTAAGGTTGTATAATCTCTCTTGCGTGTTTAGGCAAGTTGTGCATTAAGCATAGACACAGAGTTCTCCCATATTAACAGGAATTTGATGAAAGAACGTGAGTAGCCCCTCACTATGCTTTAGATGCCCTTGGGAGATGGTGATCTTTATAGGTGAAATACTCCGAAGTTACCATCTCTTTTAAGGTTCTGAGCTGTGGTGCAGTGGGCTAAAGGCGTAAAAGTTATGCCAGTTGCTGTCAGGCTTCTGTGATGGCTAGGGTTCGAACCTCCTGGTAGCAAAGTGTTCTAATGTTGTATAATCTCTCTTGCGTGTTTAGGCAAGTTGTGCATTAAGCATAGACACAGAGTTCTCCCATATTAACAAGAATTTGATGAAAGAACGTGAGTAGCCCCTCACTATGCTCTAGTTGCCCTTGGGAGATGGTGATCTTTGAAGGTGAAATACTCCGAAGTTACCATCTCCTTTAAGGGTCTGAGCTGTGGTGCAGAGGGTTAAAGGCGTACCAGTTATGCCAGTTGCTGTAAGGCTTCTGTGCTGGCTAGGGTTGGAATCTCCTGGTGGGAAAGTGTTCTAAGGTTGTATAATCCCTCTTGCATGTTTAGGCAAGTTGTGTATTAAGCATAGACACAGAGTTCTCCCATATTAACAGGAATTTGATGAAAGAACGTGAGTAGCCCCTCACTATGCTCTAGTTGCCCTTGGGAGATGGTGATCTTTGGAGGTGAAATACTCTGAAGTTACCATCTCCTTTAGGTGTCTGAGCTGTTGTGCAGTGGGTTTAAGGCGTACCAGTTATGCCATTTGCTGTAAGGCTTCTGTGCTGGCTAGGGTACGAATCTCCTGGTGGGAAAGTGTTCTAAGGTTGTATAATCTCTCTTGCATGTTTACGCAAGTTGTGCATTAAACATAGACACAGAGTTCTCCCATATTAACAGGAATTTGATGAAAGAACGTGAGTAGCCCCTCACTATGCTCTAGTTGTTTTTGGGAGATTGTGATCTTTGGAGGTGAAATACTCTGAAGTTACCATCTCTTTTAAGGGTCTGAGCTGTGGTGCAGTGGGTTAAAAGCGTACCAGTTATGCCAGTTGCTGTAAGGCTTCTGTGCTGGCTAGGGTTCGAATCTCCTGGTGGGAAAGTGTTCTAAGGTTGTATAATCCCTCTTGCATGTTTAGGCAAGTTGTGAATTAAGCATAGACACAGAGTTCTCATATATTAACAGGAATTTGATGAAAGAATTTGAGTAGCCCCTCACTATGCTTTAGTTGCCCTTGGGAGATGGTGAACTTTGGAGGTGAAATACTCCGAAGTTACCATCTCATTTAAGGGCCTGAGCTGTGGTGCAATGGGTTTACTGTGTACCAGTTATGCCATTTGCTGTAAGGCTTCTATGCTGGCTAGGGTACGAATCTCTGGTTGGAAAGTGTTCTAAGGTTGTATAATCTCTCTTGCGTGTTTAGGCAAGTTGTGCATTAATCATAGACACAGAGTTCTCATATATTAACAGGAATTTGTTGAAAGAATGTGAGTAGCCCTTCACTATGCTCTAGTTGCCCTTGGGAGATGGTAATCTTTGGAGGTGAAATTCTCCGATGTTACCACCTGTTTTAAGGGTCTGAGCTGTGATGCAGTGGGTTAAAGGCGTACCAGTTATGCTAGTTGCTGTAAGGCTTCTGTGCTGGCTAGGGTTCGAATCTCTTAGTTGGAAAGTGTTGTAATGTTGTATAATCTGTCTTGCGTGTTTAATCAAGTTGTGAATTAAGCATAGACACAGAGTTCTTCCATATTAAGAGGAATTTGATGAAAGAACGTGAGTAGCCCCTCACTATGCTCTTGTTGCCCTTGGGAGATGGTGATCTTTGGAGGTGAAATACTCCGAAGTTACCATCTCTTTTCAGGGTCTGAGCTCTGGTGCAGTGGGTTAAAGGCGTACCAGTTATGCCAGTTGCTGTAAGGCTTCAGTGCTGGCTAGGGTTCGAATCTCCTGGTGGGAAAGTGTTCTAAGGTTGTATAATCTCTCTTGCGTGTTTAGGCAAGTTGTGCATTAAGCATAGACACAGAGTTCTTCCATATTAAGAGGAATATGATGAAAGAACGTGAGTAACCCCTCACTATTCTCTTGTTGCCCATGGGAGATGGTGATCTTTGGAGGTGAAATACTCCGAAGTTACCATCTCTTTTAAGGGCCTGAGCTGTGGTGCAGTGGGTTTACGGTGTACCAGTTATGCCATTTGCTGTAAGGCTTCTGTGCTGGCTAGGGTTCGAATCTCCTGGTGGGAAAGTGTTCTAAGGTTGTATAATCTCTCTTGCCTGTTTAGGCAAGTTGTGCATTAAGCATAGACACAGAGTTCTCCCATATTAATAGGAATTTGATGAAAGACAGTGAGTAGCCCCTCACTATGCTCTAGTTGCCCTTGGGAGATGGTGATCTTTGGAGGTGAAATACTCCGAAGTTACCATCTCATTTAAGGGTCAGAGCTGTGGTGCAGTGGGTTTATGGTGTACCAGTTATGCCATTTGCTGTAAGGCTTCTGTGCTGGCTAGGGTTCGAATCTCCTGGTGGGAAAGTGTTCTAAGGTTGTATAATCTCTCTTGCCTGTTTAGGCAAGTTGTGCATTAAGCATAGACACAGAGTTCTCCCATATTAATAGGAATTTGATGAAAGACAGTGAGTAGCCCCTCACTATGCTCCAGTTGCCCTTGGGAGATGGTGATCTTTGGAGGTGAAATACTCCGAAGTTACCATCTCCTTTAAGGGTCTGAGCTGTGGTGCAGTGGGTTTAAGGCGAACTAGTTATGCCATTTGCTGTAAGGCTTCTATGCTGGCTAGGGTACGAATCTCCTGGTGGGAAAGTGTTCTAAGGTTGTATAATCTCTCTTGCGTGTTTAGGCAAGTTGTGCATTAAGCATAGACACAGAGTTCTCCCATATTAACAGGAATTTGATGAAAGAATGTGAGTAGCCCCTCACTATGCTCTAGTTGCCCTTGGGAGATGGTGATCTTTGGAGGTGAAATACTCCGAAGATACCATCTCTTTTAAGGGTCTCAGCTGTGGTGCAGTGGGCTAAAGGCGTACCAGTTATGCCAGTTGCTGACAGGCTTCTGTGCTGGCTAGGGTTCGAATCTCCTGGTAGGAAAGTGTTCTAATGTTGTATAATCTCTCTTGCGTGTTTAGGCAAGTTGTGCATTAAGCATAGACACAGAGTTCTCCCATATTAATAGGAATTTGATGAAAGAACGTGAGTAGCCCCAAACTATGCTCTAGTTGCCCTTGGGAGATGGTGATCTTTGGAGGTGAAATACTCCGAAGTTACCATCTCTTTTCAGGGTCTGAGCTCTGGTGCAGTGGGTTAAAGGCGTACCAGTTGTGCCAGTTGCTGTAAGGCTTCAGTGCTGGCTAGGGTTCGAATCTCCTGGTGGGAAAGTGTTCTAAGGTTGTATAATCTCTCTTGCGTGTTTAGGCAAGTTGTGCATTAAGCATAGACACAGAGTTCTCCCATATTAACAGGAATTTGATGAAAGAACGTGAGTAGCCCCTCACTATGCTTTAGATGCCCTTGGGAGATGGTGATCTTTATAGGTGAAATACTCCGAAGTTACCATCTCTTTTAAGGTTCTGAGCTGTGGTGCAGTGGGCTAAAGGCATACCAGTTATGCCAGTTGCTGTCAGGCTTCTGTGATGGCTAGGGTTCGAACCTCCTGGTAGCAAAGTGTTCTAATGTTGTATAATCTCTCTTGCGTGTTTAGGCAAGTTGTGCATTAAGCATAGACACAGTGTTCTCCCATATTAACAGGAATTTGATGAAAGAACGTGAGTAGCCCCTCACTATGCTCTAGTTGCCCTTGGGAGATGGTGATCTTTGGAGGTGAAATACTCCGAAGTTACCATCTCTTTTCAGGGTCTGATCTCTGGTGCAGTGGGTTAAAGGCGTACCAGTTATGCCAGTTGCTGTAAGGCTTCAGTGCTGGCTAGGGTTCGAATCTCCGGGTGGGAAAGTGTTCTAAGGTTGTATAATCCCTCTTGCATGTTTAGGCAAGTTGTGTATTAAGCATAGACACAGAGTTCTCCCATATTAACAGGAATTTGATGAAAGAACGTGAGTAGCCCCTCACTATGCTCTAGTTGTTTTTGGGAGATTGTGATCTTTGGAGGTGAAATACTCCGAAGTTACCATCTCATTTAAGGGTCAGAGCTGTGGTGCAGTGGGTTTACGGTGTACCAGTTATGCCATTTGCTGTAAGGCTTCTGTGCTGGCTAGGGTTCGAATCTCCTGGTGGGAAAGTGTTCTAAGGTTGTATAATCTCTCTTGCCTGTTTAGGCAAGTTGTGCATTAAGCATAGACACAGAGTTCTCCCATATTAATAGGAATTTGATGAAAGACAGTGAGTAGCCCCTCACTATGCTCCAGTTGCCCTTGGGAGATGGTGATCTTTGGAGGTGAAATACTCCGAAGTTACCATCTCCTTTAAGGGTCTGAGCTGTGGTGCAGTGGGTTTAAGGCGAACTTGTTATGCCATTTGCTGTAAGGCTTCTATGCTGGCTAGGGTACGAATCTCCTGGTGGGAAAGTGTTCTAAGGTTGTATAATCTCTCTTGCGTGTTTAGGCAAGTTGTGCATTAAGCATAGACACAGAGTTCTCCCATATTAACAGGAATTTGATGAAAGAATGTGAGTAGCCCCTCACTATGCTCTAGTTGCCCTTGGGAGATGGTGATCTTTGGAGGTGAAATACTCCGAAGATACCATCTCTTTTAAGGGTCTCAGCTGTGGTGCAGTGGGCTAAAGGCGTACCAGTTATGCCAGTTGCTGACAGGCTTCTGTGCTGGCTAGGGTTCGAATCTCCTGGTAGGAAAGTGTTCTAATGTTGTATAATCTCTCTTGCGTGTTTAGGCAAGTTGTGCATTAAGCATAGACACAGAGTTCTCCCATATTAATAGGAATTTGATGAAAGAACGTGAGTAGCCCCAAACTATGCTCTAGTTGCCCTTGGGAGATGGTGATCTTTGGAGGTGAAATACTCCGAAGTTACCATCTCTTTTCAGGGTCTGAGCTCTGGTGCAGTGGGTTAAAGGCGTACCAGTTGTGCCAGTTGCTGTAAGGCTTCAGTGCTGGCTAGGGTTCGAATCTCCTGGTGGGAAAGTGTTCTAAGGTTGTATAATCTCTCTTGCGTGTTTAGGCAAGTTGTGCATTAAGCATAGACACAGAATTCTCCCATATTAACAGGAATTTGATGAAAGAACGTGAGTAGCCCCTCACTATGCTCTAGTTGCCCTTGGGAGATGGTGATCTTTGGAGGTGAAATACTCCGAAGTTACCATTTCTTTTAAGGGTCTGAGCTGTGGTGCAGTGGGCTAAAGGTGTACCAGTTATGCCTGTTGCTGTAAGGCTTCTGTGCTGGCTAGGGTTAGAATCTCCTGGTGGGAAATTGTTCTAATGTTGTATAATCTCTCTTGCGTGTTTAGGCAAGTTGTGCATTAAGCATAGACACAGAGTTCTCCCATATTAACAGGAATTTGACGAAAGAACGTGAGTAGCCCTTCACTATGCTCGTGTTGCCCTTGGGAGATGGTGATCTTTGGAGGTGAAATACTCCGAAGTTACCATCTCTTTTTAAGGGTCTGAGCTCTGGTGCAGTGGGTTAAAGGCTTACCAGTTATGCCATTTGCTGTAAGGCTTCTGTGCAGGCTAGGGTTCGAATCTCCTGGTGGGAAAGTGTTCTAAGGTTGTATAATCTCTCTTGCGTGTTTAGGCAAGTTCTGCATTAAGCATAGACACAGAGTTCTCCCATATTAACAGGAATTTGATGAAAGAACGTGAGTAGCCCCTCACTATGCTCTAGTTGCACTTGAGAGATGGTGATCTTTGGAGGAGAAATACTCCGAAGTTACCATCTCTTTTAAGGGCCTGAGCTGTGGTGCAGTGGGTAAAGGCGTACCAGTTATGCCAGTTGCTGTAAAGCTTCTTTGCTGGCTAGGGTTCGAATCTCCTGGTGGGAAAGTGTTCTAAGGTTGTATAATCTCTCTTGCGTGTTTAGGTAAGTTGTGCATTAAGCATTGACACAGAGTTCTCATATATTAACAGGAATTTGATGAAAGAATGTGAGTAGCCCCTCACTATGCTCTAGTTGCCCTTGGGAGATGGTGATCTTTGGAGGTGAAATACTCCGAAGTTACCATCTCATTTAAGGGTCAGAGCTGTGGTGCAGTGGGTTTACGGTGTACCAGTTATGCCATTTGCTGTAAGGCTTCTGTGCTGGCTAGGGCTCGAATCTCCTGGTGGGAAAGTGTTCTAAGGTTGTATAATCTCTCTTGCCTGTTTAGGCAAGTTGTGCATTAAGCATAGACACAGAGTTCTCCCATATTAAGAGGAATTTGATGAAAGACAGTGAGTAGCCCCTCACTATGCTCTAGTTGCCCTTGGGAGATGGTGATCTTTGAAGGTGAAATACTCTGAAGTTACCATCTCCATTAACGGTCTGAGCTGTGGTGCAGTGGGTTTAAGGCGTACCAGTTATGCCATTTGCTGTAAGTCTTCTGTGCTGGCTAGGGTACGAATCTCCTGGTGGGAAAGTGTTCTAAGGTTGTATAATCTCTCTTGCGTGTTTAGGCAAGTTGTGCATTAAGCATAGACACAGAGTTCTCCCATATTAACAGGAATTTGATGAAAGAACGTGAGTAGCCCCTCACTATGCTTTAGATGCCCTTGGGAGATGGTGATCTTTATAGGTGAAATACTCCGAAGTTACCATCTCTTTTAAGGTTCTGAGCTGTGGTGCAGTGGGCTAAAGGCGTACCAGTTATGCCAGTTGCTGTCAGGCTTCTGTGATGGCTAGGGTTCGAACCTCCTGGTAGCAAAGTGTTCTAATGTTGTATAATCTCTCTTGCGTGTTTAGGCAAGTTGTGCATTAAGCATAGACACAGTGTTCTCCCATATTAACAGGAATTTGATGAAAGAACGTGAGTAGCCCCTCACTATGCTCTAGTTGCCCTTGGGAGATGGTGATCTTTGGAGGTGAAATACTCCGAAGTTACCATCTCTTTTCAGGGTCTGAGCTCTGGTGCAGTGGGTTAAAGGCGTACCAGTTATGCCAGTTGCTGTAAGGCTTCAGTGCTGGCTAGGGTTCGAATCTCCGGGTGGGAAAGTGTTCTAAGGTTGTATAATTTCTCTTGCGTGTTTAGGCAAGTTGTGCATTAAGCATAGACACAGAGTTCTCCCATATTAACAGGAATTTGATGAAAGAACGTGAGTAGCCCCTCACTATGCTCTAGTTGCCCTTGGGAGATTGTGATCTTTGGAGGTGAAATACTCTGAAGTTACCATCTCTTTTAAGGGTCTGAGCTCTGGTGCAGTGGGTTAAAAGCGTACCAGTTATGCCAGTTGCTGTTAGGCTTCTGTGCTGGCTAGGGTTCGAATCTCCTGGTGGGAAAGTGTTCTAAGGTTGTATAATCTCTCTTGCGTGTTTAGGCAAGTTGTGCATTACACATAGTTCTCCCATATTAACAGGAATTTGATGAAAGAACGTGAGTAGCCCCTCACTATTCTCTAGTTGCCCTTGGGAGATGGTGATCTTTGGAGGTGAAATACTCCGAAGTTACCATCTCTTTTGAGGGTCTGAGCTGTGGTGCAGTGGAATAAAGGTGTACCAGTTATGCCAGTTGCTGTAAGGCTTCTGTGCTGGCTAGGATTCGAATCTCCTGGTGGGAAAGTGTTCTAATGTTGTACAATCTGTCTTGCGTGTTTAATCAAGTTGTGCATTAAGCATAGACACAGAGTTCTTCCATATTAAGAGGAATTTGATGAAAGAACGTGAGTAGCCCCTCACTATGCTCTTGTTGCCCTTGGGAGATGGTGATCTTTGGAGGTGAAATACTCCGAAGTTACCATCTCTTTTTAAGGGTCTGAGCTCTGGTGCAGTGGGTTAAAGGCGTACCAGTTATGCCAGTTGCTGTAAGGCTTCTGTGATGGCTAGGGTTCGCATCTCCAGGTAGCAAAGTGTTCTAATGTTGTATAATCTCTCTTGCGTGTTTAGGCAAGTTGTGCATTAAGCATAGACACAGAGTTCTCCCATATTAACAGGAATTTGATGAAAGAACGTGAGTAGCCCCAAACTATGCTCTAGTTGCCCTTGGGAGATGGTGATCTTTGGAGGTGAAATACTCCGAAGGTACTATCTCTTTTCAGGGTCTGAGCTCTGGTGCAGTGGGTTAAAGGCGTACCAGTTATGCGAGTTGCTGTAAGGCTTCAATGCTGGCTAGGGTTCGAATCTCCTGGTGGGAAAGTGTTCTAAGGTTGTATAATCTCTCTTGCGTGTTTAGGCAAGTTGTGCATTAAGCATAGACACAGAATTCTCCCATATTAACAGGAATTTGATGAAAGAACGTGAGTAGCCACTCACTATGCTCTAGTTGCCCTTGGGAGATGGTGATCTTTGGAGGTGAAATACTCCGAAGTTACCATTTCTTTTAAGGGTCTGAGCTGTGGTGCAGTGGGCTAAAGGTGTACCAGTTATGCCTGTTGCTGTAAGGCTTCTGTGCTGGCTAGGGTTCGAATCTCCTGGTGGGAAAGTGTTCTAATGTTGTATAATCTCTCTTGCGTGTTTAGGCAAGTTGTGCATTAAGCATAGACACAGAGTTCTCCCATATTAACAGGAATTTGAAGAAAGAACGTGAGTAGCCCTTCACTATGCTCTAGTTGCCCTTGGGAGATGGTGATCTTCGGAGGTGAAATACTCTGAAGTAACCATCTCTTTTAAGGGTCTGAGCTCTGGTGCAGTGGGTTAAAGGCTTACCAGTTATGCCATTTGCTGTAAGGCTTCTGTGCAGGCTAGGGTTGGAATCTCCTGGTGGGAAAGTGTTCTAAGGTTGTATAATCTCTCTTGCGTGTTTAGGCAAGTTGTGCATTAAGGATAGACACAGTTCTCCCATATTAACAAGAATTTGATGGAAGAACGTGAGTAGCCCCTCACTATGCTCTAAATGCCCTTGGGAGATGGTGATCTTTTGAGGTGAAATACTCTGATGTTACCATCTCTTTTAAGGGTCTGAGCTTTGGTGCAGTAGGTTAAAGGCGTACCAGTTATGCCAGTTGCTGTAAGGCTTCTGTGCTGGCTAGGGTTCGAATCTCCTGGTGGGAATGTGATCTAAGGTTGTATAATCTCTCTTGCGTGTTTAGGTAAGTTGTGCATTAAGCATAGACACAGAGTTCTTATATATTAACAGGAATTTGATGAAAGAATGTGAGTAGCCCCTCACTATGCTTTTGTTGCCCTTGGGAGATAGAGATCTTTGGAGGTGAAATACTCTGAAGTTACCATCTCCTTTAGGTGTCTGAGCTGTGGTGCAGTGGGTTTAAGGCGTACCAGTTATGCCATTTGCTGTAAGGCTTCTGTGCTGGCTAGGGTACGAATCTCCTGGTGGGTCATTGTTCTAAGGTTGTATAATCTCTCTTGCGTGTTTAGGCAAGTTGTGCATTAAGCATAGACACAGAGTTCTCCCATATTAACAGGAATTTGATGAAAGAACGTGAGTACACCCTCACTATGCTCTAGTTGCCCTTGAGAGATGGTGATCTTTGGAGGAGAAATACTCCGAAGTTACCATCTCTTTTAAGGGCCTGAGCTGTGGTGCAGTGGGTAAAGGAGTACCAGTTATGCCAGTTGCTGTAAAGCTTCTGTGCTGGCTAGGGTTCGAATCTCCTGGTGGGAAAGTGTTCTAAGGTTGTATAATCTCTCTTGTGTGTTTAGGTAAGTTGTGCATTAAGCATAGACACAGAGTTCTCATATATTAACAGGAATTTGATGAAAGAATGTGAGTAGCCCCTCACTATGCTCTAGTTGCCCTAGGGAGATGGTGATCTTTGGAGGTGAAATACTCCGAAGTTACCATCTCATTTAAGGGTCAGAGCTGTGGTGCAGTGGGTTTATGGTGTACCAGTTATGCCATTTGCTATAAGGCTTCTGTGCTGGCTAGGGTTCGAATCTCCTGGTGGGAAAGTGTTCTAAGGTTGTATAATCTCTCTTGCCTGTTTAGGCAAGTTGTGCATTAAGCATAGACACAGAGTTCTCCCATATTAATAGGAATTTGATGAAAGACAGTGAGTAGCCCCTCACTATGCTCTAGTTGTCCTTGGGAGATGGTGATCTTTGGAGGTGAAATACTCCTAGTTACCATGTCCTTTAAGGGTCTGAGCTGTGGTGCAGTGGGTTAAAGGCGAACTAGTTAGCCATTTGCTGTAAGGCTTCTATGCTAGCTAGGGTACGAATCTCCTGGTGGGAAAGTGTTCTAAGGTTGTATAATCTCTCTTGCGTGTTTAGGCAAGTTGTGCATTAAGCATAGACACAGAGTTCTCCCATATTAACAGGAATTTGATGAAAGAACGTGAGTAGCCCCTCACTACGCTCTAGTTGCCCTTGGGAGATGGTGATCTTTGGAGGTGAAATACTCCGAAGATACCATCTCTTTTAAGGGTCTGAGCTGTGGTGCAGTGGGCTAAAGGCGTACCAGTTATGCCAGTTGCTGTAAGGCTTCTGTGCTGTCTAGGGTTCGAATCTCCTGATAGGAAAGTGTTCTAATGTTGTATAATCTCTCTTGCGTGTTTAGGCAAGTTGTGCATTAAGCATAGACACAGAGTTCTCCCATATTAACAAGAATTTGATGAAAGAACGTGAGTAGCCCCTCACTATGCTCTAGTTGCCCTTGGGAGATGGTGATCTTTGAAGGTGAAATACTCCGAAGTTACCATCTCCTTTAAGGGTCTCAGCTGTGGTGCAGAGGGTTAAAGGCGTACCAGTTATGCCAGTTGCTGTAAGGCTTCTGTGCTGGCTAGGGTTGGAATCTCCTGGTGGGAAAGTGTTCTAAGGTTGTATAATCCCTCTTCCATGTTTAGGCAAGTTGTGAATTAAGCATAGACACAGAGTTCTCCCATATTAACAGGAATTTGATGAAAGAACGTGAGTAGCCCCTCACTATGCTCTAGTTGCCCTTGGGAGATGCTGATCTTTGGAGGTGAAATACTCTGAAGTTACCATCTCCTTCAGGTGTCTGAGCTGTTGTGCAGTGGGTTTAAGGCGTACCAGTTATGCCATTTGCTGTAAGGCTTCTGTGCTGGCTAGGGTACGAATCTCCTGGTGGGTAAGTGTTCTAAGGTTGTATAATCTCTCTTGCGTGTTTAGGCAAGTTGTGCATTAAGCATAGACACAGAGTTCTCCCATATTAACAGGAATTTGATGAAAGAACGTGAGTAACCCCTCCCTATGCTCTAGATGCCCTTGGGAGATGGTGATCTTTATAGGTGAAATACTCCAAAGTTACCATCTCTTTTAAGGGTCTGAGCTGTGGTGCAGTGGGCAAAAGGCGTACCAGTTATGCCAGTTGCTGTAAGGCTTCTGTGCAGGCTAGGGTTGGAATCTCCTGGTGGGAAAGTGTTCTAAGGTTGTATAATCTCTCTTGCGTGTTTAGGCAAGTTGTGCATTAAGGATAGACACAGAGTTCTCCCATATTAACAAGAATTTGATGGAAGAACGTGAGTAGCCCCAAACTATGCTCTAGTTGCCCTTGGGAGATGGTGATCTTTTGAGGTGAAATACTCTGAAGTTACCATCTCTTTTAAGGGTCTGAGCTTTGGTGCAGTAGGTTAAAGGCATGCCAGTTATGCTAGTTGCTGTAAGGCTTCTGTGCTGGCTAGGGTTCGAATCTCCTGGTGGGAAAGTGTTCTAAGGTTGTATAATCTCTCTTGCGTGTTTAGGCAAGTTGTGCATTAAGCATAGACACAGAGTTCTCCCATATTAACAGGAATTTGATGAAAGAACGTGAGTAGCCCCTCACTATGCTCTAGTTGCCCTTGGGAGATGGTGATCTTTGGAGGTGAAATACACCGAAGTTACCATCTCTTTTAAGGGTCTGAGCTGTGGTGCCATGGGCTAAAGGTGTACCAGTTATGCCAGTTGCTGTAAGGCTTCTGTGCTGGCTAGGGATCGAATCTCCTGGTGGGAAAGTGTTCTAAGGTTGTATAATCTCTCTTGCGTGTTTAGGCAAGTTGTGCATTAAGCATAGACACACAGTTCCCCCATATTAACAGGAATTTGATGAAAGAACGTGAGTAGCCCCTCACTATGCTCTAGATGCCCTTGGGAGATGGTGATCTTTATAGGTGAAATACTCCAAAGTTACCATCTCTTTTAAGGTTCTGAGCTGTGGTGCAGTGGGCTAAAGGCGTACCAGTTATGCCAGTTGCTGTCAGGCTTCTGTGATGGCTAGGGTTCGAACCTCCTGGTAGCAAAGTGTTCTAATGTTTTTATAATCTCTCTTGCGTGTTTAGGCAAGTTGTGCATTAAGCATAGACACAGAGTTCTCCCATATTAACAGGAATTTGATGAAATAACATGAGTAGCCCCTCACTATGCTCTAGTTGCCCTTGGGAGATGGTGATCTTTGGAGGAGAAATACTCCGAAGTTACCATCTCTTTTCAGGGTCTGAGCTCTGGTGCAGTGGGTTAAAAACGTATCAGTTATGCCAGTTGCTGTAAGGCTTCAGTGCTGGCTAGGGTTCGAATCTCCTGGTGGGAAAGTGTTCTAAGGTTGTATAATCTCTCTTGCGTGTTTAGGTAAGTTGTGCATTAAGCATAGACACAGAGTTCTCCCATATTAACAAGAATTTGATGAAAGAACGTGAGTAGCCCCTCACTATGCTCTAGTTGCCCTTGGGAGATTGTGATCTTTGGAGGTGAAATACTCTGAAGTTACCATCTCTTTTAAATGTCTGAGCTCTGGTGCAGTGGGTTAAAAGCGTACCAGTTATGCCAGTTGCTGTAAGGCTTCTGTGCTGGCTAGGGTTCGAATCTCCTGGTGGGAAAGTGTTCTAAGGTTGTATAATCTCTCTTGCGTGTTTAGGCAAGTTGTGCATTAAACATAGACACAGAGTTCTCCCATATTAACAGGAATTTGATGAAAGAATGTGAGTAGCCCCTCACTATTCTCTAGTTGCCCTTGGGAGATGGTGATCTTTGGAGGTGAAATACTCCGAAGTTACCATCTCTTTTGAGGGTCTGAGCTGTGGTGCAGTGGGATAAAGGTGTACCAGTTATGCCAGTTGCTGTAAGGCTGCTGGCTAGGGTTCGAATCTCCTGGTGGGAAAGTGTTCTAATATTGTATAATCTGTCTTGCGTGTTTAATCAAGTTGTGCATTAAGCATAGACACAGAGTTCTTCCATATTAAGAGGAATTTGATAAAAGAACGTGAGTAGCCCCTCACTATGCTCTAGTTGCCCTTGAGAGATGGTGATCTTTGGAGGAGAAATACTCCGAAGTTACCATCTCTTTTAAGGGCCTGAGCTGTGGTGCAGTGGGTAAAGGCGTACCAGTTATGCCAGTTGCTGTAAAGCTTCTGTGCTGGCTAGGGTTCGAATCTCCTGGTGGGAAAGTGTTCTAAAGTTGTATAATCTCTCTTGCGTGTTTAGGTAAGTTGTGCATTAAGCATAGACACAGAGTTCTCATATATTAACAGGAATTTGATGAAAGAATGTGAGTAGCCCCTCACTATGCTCTAGTTGCCCTTGGGAGATGGAGATCTTTGGAGGTGAAATACTCCGAAGTTACCATCTCATTTAAGGGTCAGAGCTGTGGTGCAGTGGGTTTACGGTGTACCAGTTATGCCATTTGCTGTAAGGCTTCTGTGCTGGCTAGGGTTCGAATCTCCTGGTGGGAAAGTGTTCTAAGGTTGTATAATCTCTCTTGCCTGTTTAGGCAAGTTGTGCATTAAGCATAGACACAGAGTTCTCCCATATTAATAGAAATTTGATGAAAGACAGTGAGTAGCCCCTCACTATGCTCTAGTTGCCCTTGGGATATGGTGATCTTTGGAGGAGAAATACTCTGAAGTTACCATCTCTTTTTAAGGGTCTGAGCTCTGGTGCAGTGGGTTAAAGGCTTACCAGTTATGCCATTTGCTGTAAGGCTTCTGTGCAGCCTAGGGTTCGAATCTCCTGGTGGGAAAGTGTTCTAAGGTTGTATAATCTCTCTTGCGTGTTTAGGCAAGTTGTGCATTAAGCATAGACACAGAGTTCTCCCATATTAACAGGAATTTGATGAAAGAACGTGAGTAGCCCCTCACTATGCTCTAGTTGCCCTTGAGAGATGGTGATCTTTGGAGGAGAAATACTCCGAAGTTACCATCTCTTTTAAGGGCCTGAGCTGTGGTGCAGTGGGTAAAGGCGTACCAGTTATGCCAGTTGCTGTAAAGCTTCTGTGCTGGCTAGGGTTCGAATCTCCTGGTGGGAAAGTGTTCTAAAGTTGTATAATCTCTCTTGCGTGTTTAGGTAAGTTGTGCATTAAGCATAGACACAGAGTTCTCATATATTAACAGGAATTTGATGAAAGAATGTGAGTAGCCCCTCACTATGCTCTAGTTGCCCTTGGGAGATGGTGATCTTTGGAGGTGAAATACTCCGAAGTTACCATCTCATTTAAGGGTCAGAGCTGTGGTGCAGTGGGTTTACGGTGTACCAGTTATGCCATTTGCTGTAAGGCTTCTGTGCTGGCTAGGGTTCGAATCTCCTAGTGGGAAAGTGTTCTAAGGATGTATAATCTCTCTTGCCTGTTTAGGCAAGTTGTGCATTAAGCATAGACACAGAGTTCTCCCATATTAATAGAAATTTGATGAAACACAGTGAGTAGCCCCTCACTATGCTCTAGTTGCCCTTGGGATATGGTGATCTTTGGAGGTGAAATACTCTGAAGTTACCATGCCCTTTAACGGTCTGAGCTGTGGTGCAGTGGGTTTAAGGCGTACCAGTTATGCCATTTGCTGTAAGTCTTCTGTGCTGGCTAGCGTACGAATCTCCTGGTGGGAAAGTGTTCTAAGGTTGTATAATCTCTCTTGCGTGTTTAGGCAAGTTGTGCATTAAGCATAGACACAGAGTTCTCCCATATTAACAGGAATTTGATGAAAGAACGTGAGTAGCCCCTCACTATGCTCTAGTTGCCCTTGGGAGATTGTGATCTTTGGAGGTGAAATACTCTGAAGTTACCATCTCTTTTAAGGGTCTGAGCTCTGGTGCAGTGGGTTAAAGCGTACCAGTTATGCCTGTTGCTGTTAGGCTTCTGTGCTGGCTAGGGTTCGAATCTCCTGGTGGGAAAGTGTTCTAAGGTTGTATAATCTCTCTTGCGTGTTTAGGCAAGTTGTGCATTAAGCATAGACACAGAGTTCTCCCATATTAACAGGAATTTGATGAAAGAACGTGAGTAGCCCCTCACTATGCTCTAGTTGCCCTTGGGAGATTGTGATCTTTGGAGGTGAAATACTCTGAAGTTACCATCTCTTTTAAGGGTCTGAGCTCTGGTGCAGTGGGTTAAAAGCGTACCAGTTATGCCAGTTGCTGCTAGGCTTCTGTGCTGGCTAGGGTTCGAATCTCCTGGTGGGAAAGTGTTCTAATGTTGTATAATCTGTCTTGCGTGTTTAATCAAGTTGTGCATTAAGCATAGACACAGAGTTCTTCCATATTAAGAGGAATTTGATGAAAGAACGTGAGTAGCCCCTCACTATGCTCTTGATGCCCTTGGGAGATGGTGATCTTTGGAGGTGAAATACTCCGAAGTTACCATCTCTTTTTAAGGGTCTGAGCTCTGGTGCAGTGGGTTAAAGGCTTACCAGTTATGCCATTTGCTGTAAGGCTTCTGTGCAGGCTAGGGTTCGAATCTCCTGGTGGGAAAGTGTTCTAAGGTTGTATAATCTCTCTTGCGTGTTTAGGCAAGTTGTGCATTAAGCATAGACACAGAGTTCTCCCATATTAGCAGGAATTTGATGAAAGAATGTGAGTAGCCCCTCACTATGCTCTAGTTGCCCTTGAGAGATGGTGATCTTTGGAGGAGAAATACTCCGAAGTTACCATCTCTTTTAAGGGCCTGAGCTGTGGTGCAGTGGGTAAAGGCGTACCAATTATGCCAGTTGCTGTAAAGCTTCTGTGCTGGCTAGGGTTCGAATCTCCTGGTGGGAAAGTGTTCTAAAGTTGTATAATCTCTCTTGCGTGTTTAGGTAAGTTGTGCATTAAGTATAGACACAGAGTTCTCCCATATTAACAGCAATTTGATGAAAGAACATGAGTAGCCCCTCACTATGCTCTAGTTGCCCTTGGGAGATGGTGATCTTTGGAGGAGAAATACTCCGAAGTTACCATCTCTTTTCAGGGTCTGAGCTCTGGTGCAGTGGGTTAAAAACGTATCAGTTATGCCAGTTGCTGTAAGGCTTCAGTGCTGGCTAGGGTTCGAATCTCCTGGTGGGAAAGTGTTCTAATATTGTATAATCTGTCTTGCGTGTTTAATCAAGTTGTGCATTAAGCATAGACACAGAGTTCTTCCATATTAAGAGGAATTTGATGAAAGAACGTGAGTAGCCCCTCACTATGCTCTTGTTGCCCTTGGGAGATGGTGATCTTTGGAGGTGAAATACTCCGAAGTTTCCATCTCTTTTAAAGGGTCTGAGCTCTGGTGCAGTGGGTTAAAGGCTTACCAGTTATGCCATTTGCTGTAAGGCTTCTGTGCAGGCTAGGGTTCGAATCTCCTGGTGGGAAAGTGTTATAAGGTTGTATAATCTCTCTTGCGTGTTTAGGCAAGTTGTGCATTAAGCATAGACACAGAGTTCTCCCATATTAACAGGAATTTGATGAAAGAACGTGAGTAGCCCCTCACTATGCTCTAGTTGCCCTTGAGAGATGGTGATCTTTGGAGGAGAAATACTCCGAAGTTACCATCTCTTTTAAGGGCTTGAGCTGTGGTGCAGTGGGTAAAGGCGTACCAGTTATGCCAGTTGCTGTAAAGCTTCTGTGCTGGCTAGGGTTCGAATCTCCTGGTGGGAAAGTGTTCTAAAGTTGTATAATCTCTCTTGCGTGTTTAGGTAAGTTGTGCATTAAGCATAGACACAGAGTTCTCATATATTAACAGGAATTTGATGAAAGAATGTGAGTAGCCCCTCACTATGCTCTAGTTGCCCTTGGGAGATGGTGATCTTTGGAGGTGAAATACTCCGAAGTTACCATCTCATTTAAGGGTCAGAGCTGTGGTGCAGTGGGTTTACGGTGTACCAGTTATGCCATTTGCTGTAAGGCTTCTGTGCTGGCTAGGGTTCGAATCTCCTGGTGGGAAAGTGTTCTAAGGTTGTATAATCTCTCTTGCCTGTTTAGGCAAGTTGTGCATTAAGCATAGACACAGAGTTCTCCCATATTAATAGAAATTTGATGAAAGACAGTGAGTAGCCCCTCACTATGCTCTAGTTGCCCTTGGGATATGGTGATCTTTGGAGGTGAAATACTCTGAAGTTACCATCTCCTTTAACGGTCTGAGCTGAGGTGCAGTGGGTTTAAGTCGTACCAGTTATGCCATTTGCTGTAAGTCTTCTGTGCTGGCTAGCGTACGAATCTCCTGGTGGGAAAGTGTTCTAAGGTTGTATAATCTCTCTTGCGTGTTTAG
Source organism: Procambarus clarkii (assembly GCF_040958095.1). NCBI lineage: Eukaryota > Metazoa > Arthropoda > Malacostraca > Decapoda > Cambaridae > Procambarus > Procambarus clarkii. The sequence continues at coordinate 2,170,634 of NC_091220.1, forward strand.
GCAAGTTGTGCATTAAGCATAGACACAGAGTTCTCCCATATTAACAGGAATTTGATGAAAGAACGTGAGTAGCCCCTCACTATGCTCTTGTTGCCCTTGGGAGATGGTGATCTTTGGAGGTGAAATACTCCGAAGTTACCATCTCTTTTTAAGGGTCTGAGCTCTGGTGCAGTGGGTTAAAGGCTTACCAGTTATGCCATTTGCTGTAAGGCTTCTGTGCAGGCTAGGGTTCGAATCTCCTGGTGGGAAAGTGTTCTAAGGTTGTATAATCTCTCTTGCGTGTTTAGGCAAGTTGTGCATTAAGCATAGACACAGAGTTCTCCCATATTAACAGGAATTTGATGAAAGAACGTGAGTAGCCCCTCACTATGCTCTAGTTGCCCTTGAGAGATGGTGATCTTTGGAGGAGAAATACTCCGAAGTTACCATCTCTTTTAAGGGCCTGAGCTGTGGTGCAGTGGGTAAAGGCTGTACCAGTTATGCCAGTTGCTGTAAAGCTTCTGTGCTGGCTAGGGTTCGAATCTCCTGGTGGGAAAGTGTTCTAAAGTTGTATAATCTCTCTTGCGTGTTTAGGTAAGTTGTGCATTAAGCATAGATAAAGAGTTTTCATATATTAACAGGAATTTGATGAAAGAATGTGAGTAGCCCCTCACTATGCTCTAGTTGCCCTTGGGAGATGGTGATCTTTGGAGGTGAAATACTCCGAAGTTACCATCTCATTTAAGGGTCAGAGCTGTGGTGCAGTGGGTTTACGGTGTACCAGTTATGCCATTTGCTGTAAGGCTTCTGTGCTGGCTAGGGTTCGAATCTCCTAGTGGGAAAGTGTTCTAAGGATGTATAATCTCTCTTGCCTGTTTAGGCAAGTTGTGCATTAAGCATAGACACAGAGTTCTCCCATATTAATAGAAATTTGATGAAACACAGTGAGTAGCCCCTCACTATGCTCTAGTTGCCCTTGGGATATGGTGATCTTTGGAGGTGAAATTCTCTGAAGTTACCATCTCCTTTAACGGTCTGAGCTGTGGTGCAGTGGGTTTAAGGCGTACCAGTTATGCCATTTGCTGTAAGTCTTCTGTGCTGGCTAGCGTACGAATCTCCTGGTGGGAAAGTGTTCTAAGGTTGTATAATCTCTCTTGCGTGTTTAGGCAAGTTGTGCATTAAGCATAGACACAGAGTTCTCCCATATTAACAGGAATTTGATGAAAGAACGTGAGTAGCCCCTCACTATGCTCTAGTTGCCCTTGGGAGATTGTGATCTTTTGAGGTGAAATACTCTGAAGTTACCATCTCTTTTAAGGGTCTGAGCTCTGGTGCAGTGGGTTAAAAGCGTACCAGTTATGCCTGTTGCTGTTAGGCTTCTGTGCTGGCTAGGGTTCGAATCTCCTGGTGGGAAAGTGTTCTTAGGTTGTATAATCTCTCTTGCGTGTTTAGGCAAGTTGTGCATTAAGCATAGACACAGAGTTCTCCCATATTAACAGGAATTTGATGAAAGACAGTGAGTAGCCCCTCACTATGCTCTAGTTGCCCTTGGGAGATGGTGATCTTTGGAGGTGAAATACTCTGAAGTTACCATCTCCTTTAAGGGTCTGAGCTGTGGTGCAGTGAGTTTAAGGCGTACTAGTTATGCCAGTTGCTGTAAGGCTTCTGTGCTGGCTAGGGTTCGAATCTCCTGGTGGGAAAGTGTTCTAACGTTGTATAATCTCTCTTGCGTGTTTAGGCAAGTTGTGCATTAAGCATAGACACAGAGTTCTCCCATATTAACAGGAATTTGATGAAAGAACGTGAGTAGCCCTCACTATGCTCTAGTTACCCTTGGGAGATGGTGATCTTTGGAGGTGAAATACTCCAAAGTTACCATCTCTTTTGAGGGTCTGAGCTGTGGTGCAGTGGGATAAAGGTGTACCAGTTATGCCAGTTGCTGTAAGGCTGCTGGCTAGGGTTCGAATCTCCTGGTGGGAAAGTGTTCTATTATTGTATAATCTGTCTTGCGTGTTTAATCAAGTTGTGCATTAAGCATAGACACAGAGTTCTTCCATATTAAGAGGAATTTGATAAAAGAACGTGAGTAGCCCCTCACTATGCTCTAGTTGCCCTTGAGAGATGGTGATCTTTGGAGGAGAAATACTCCGAAGTTACCATCTCTTTTAAGGGCCTGAGCTGTGGTGCAGTGGGTAAAGGCGTACCAGTTATGCCAGTTGCTGTAAAGCTTCTGTGCTGGCTAGGGTTCGAATCTCCTGGTGGGAAAGTGTTCTAAAGTTGTATAATCTCTCTTGCGTGTTTAGGTAAGTTGTGCATTAAGCATAGACACAGAGTTCTCATATATTAACAGGAATTTGAATGAAAGAATGTGAGTAGCCCCTCACTATGCTCTAGTTGCCCTTGGGAGATGGTGATCTTTGGAGGTGAAATACTCCGAAGTTACCATCTCATTTAAGGGTCAGAGCTGTGGTGCAGTGGGTTTACGGTGTACCAGTTATGCCATTTGCTGTAAGGCTTCTGTGCTGGCTAGGGTTCGAATCTCCTGGTGGGAAAGTGTTCTAAGGTTGTATAATCTCTCTTGCCTGTTTAGGCAAGTTGTGCATTAAGCATAGACACAGAGTTCTCCCATATTAATAGAAATTTGATGAAAGACAGTGAGTAGCCCCTCACTATGCTCTAGTTGCCCTTGGGATATGGTGATCTTTGGAGGTGAAATACTCTGAAGTTACCATCTCTTTTTAAGGGTCTGAGCTCTGGTGCAGTGGGTTAAAGGCTTACCAGTTATGCCATTTGCTGTAAGGCTTCTGTGCAGCCTAGGGTTCGAATCTCCTGGTGGGAAAGTGTTCTAAGGTTGTATAATCTCTCTTGCGTGTTTAGGCAAGTTGTGCATTAAGCATAGACACAGAGTTCTCCCATATTAACAGGAATTTGATGAAAGAACGTGAGTAGCCCCTCACTATGCTCTAGTTGCCCTTGAGAGATGGTGATCTTTGGAGGAGAAATACTCCGAAGTTACCATCTCTTTTAAGGGCCTGAGCTGTGGTGCAGTGGGTAAAGGCGTACCAGTTATGCCAGTTGCTGTAAAGCTTCTGTGCTGGCTAGGGTTCGAATCTCCTGGTGGGAAAGTGTTCTAAAGTTGTATAATCTCTCTTGCGTGTTTAGGTAAGTTGTGCATTAAGCATAGACACAGAGTTCTCATATATTAACAGGAATTTGATGAAAGAATGTGAGTAGCCCCTCACTATGCTCTAGTTGCCCTTGGGAGATGGTGATCTTTGGAGGTGAAATACTCCGAAGTTACCATCTCATTTAAGGGTCAGAGCTGTGGTGCAGTGGGTTTACGGTGTACCAGTTATGCCATTTGCTGTAAGGCTTCTGTGCTGGCTAGGGTTCGAATCTCCTAGTGGGAAAGTGTTCTAAGGATGTATAATCTCTCTTGCCTGTTTAGGCAAGTTGTGCATTAAGCATAGACACAGAGTTCTCCCATATTAATAGAAATTTGATGAAACACAGTGAGTAGCCCCTCACTATGCTCTAGTTGCCCTTGGGATATAGTGATCTTTGGAGGTGAAATACTCTGAAGTTACCATGTCCTTTAACGGTCTGAGCTGTGGTGCAGTGGGTTTAAGGCGTACCAGTTATGCCATTTGCTGTAAGTCTTCTGTGCTGGCTAGCGTACGAATCTCCTGGTGGGAAAGTGTTCTAAGGTTGTATAATCTCTCTTGCGTGTTTAGGCAAGTTGTGCATTAAGCATAGACACAGAGTTCTCCCATATTAACAGGAATTTGATGAAAGAACGTGAGTAGCCCCTCACTATGCTCTAGTTGCCCTTGGGAGATTGTGATCTTTGGAGGTGAAATACTCTGAAGTTACCATCTCTTTTAAGGGTCTGAGCTCTGGTGCAGTGGGATAAAGCGTACCAGTTATGCCTGTTGCTGTTAGGCTTCTGTGCTGGCTAGGGTTCGAATCTCCTGGTGGGAAAGTGTTCTAAGGTTGTATAATCTCTCTTGCGTGTTTAGGCAAGTTGTGCATTAAGCATAGACACAGAGTTCTCCCATATTAACAGGAATTTGATGAAAGAACGTGAGTAGCCCCTCACTATGCTCTAGTTGCCCTTGGGAGATTGTGATCTTTGGAGGTGAAAGACTCTGAAGTTACCATCTCTTTTAAGGGTCTGAGCTCTGGTGCAGTGGGTTAAAAGTGTACCAGTTATGCCAGTTGCTGCTAGGCTTCTGTGCTGGCTAGGGTTCGAATCTCCTGGTGGGAAAGTGTTCTAATGTTGTATAATCTGTCTTGCGTGTTTAATCAAGTTGTGCATTAAGCATAGACACAGAGTTCTTCCATATTAAGAGGAATTTGATGAAAGAACGTGAGTAGCCCCTCACTATGCTCTTGATGCCCTTGGGAGATGGTGATCTTTGGAGGTGAAATACTCCGAAGTTACCATCTCTTTTTAAGGGTCTGAGCTCTGGTGCAGTGGGTTAAAGGCTTACCAGTTATGCCATTTGCTGTAAGGCTTCTGTGCAGGCTAGGGTTCGAATCTCCTGGTGGGAAAGTGTTCTAAGGTTGTATAATCTCTCTTGCGTGTTTAGGCAAGTTGTGCATTAAGCATAGACACAGAGTTCTCCCATATTAGCAGGAATTTGATGAAAGAATGTGAGTAGCCCCTCACTATGCTCTAGTTGCCCTTGAGAGATGGTGATCTTTGGAGGAGAAATACTCCGAAGTTACCATCTCTTTTAAGGGCCTGAGCTGTGGTGCAGTGGGTAAAGGCGTACCAATTATGCCAGTTGCTGTAAAGCTTCTGTGCTGGCTAGGGTTCGAATCTCCTGGTGGGAAAGTGTTCTAAAGTTGTATAATCTCTCTTGCGTGTTTAGGTAAGTTGTGCATTAAGCATAGACACAGAGTTCTCCCATATTAACAGCAATTTGATGAAAGAACATGAGTAGCCCCTCACTATGCTCTAGTTGCCCTTGGGAGATGGTGATCTTTGGAGGAGAAATACTCTGAAGTTACCATCTCTTTTAAATGTCTGAGCTCTGGTGCAGTGGGTTAAAAGCGTACCAGTTATGCCAGTTGCTGTAAGGCTTCTGTGCTGGCTAGGGTTCGAATCTCCTGGTGGGAAAGTGTTCTAAGGTTGTATAATCTCTCTTGCGTGTTTAGGCAAGTTGTGCATTAAACATAGACACAGAGTTCTCCCATATTAACAGGAATTTGATGAAAGAACGTGAGTAGCCCCTCACTATTCTCTAGTTGCCCTTGGGAGATGGTGATCTTTGGAGGTGAAATACTCTGAAGTTACCATCTCTTTTGAGGGTCTGAGCTGTGGTGCAGTGGGATAAAGGTGTACCAGTTATGCCAGTTGCTGTAAGGCTGCTGGCTAGGGTTCGAATCTCCTGGTGGGAAAGTGTTCTAATATTGTATAATCTGTCTTGCGTGTTTAATCAAGTTGTGCATTAAGCATAGACACAGAGTTCTTCCATATTAAGAGGAATTTGATGAAAGAACGTGAGTAGCCCCTCACTATGCTCTTGTTGCCCTTGGGAGATGGTGATCTTTGGAGGTGAAATACTCCGAAGTTTCCATCTCTTTTTAAGGGTCTGAGCTCTGGTGCAGTGGGTTAAAGGCTTACCAGTTATGCCATTTGCTGTAAGGCTTCTGTGCAGGCTAGGGTTCGAATCTCCTGGTGGGAAAGTGTTATAAGGTTGTATAATCTCTCTTGCGTGTTTAGGCAAGTTGTGCATTAAGCATAGACACAGAGTTCTCCCATATTAACAGGAATTTGATGAAAGAACGTGAGTAGCCCCTCACTATGCTCTAGTTGCCCTTGAGAGATGGTGATCTTTGGAGGAGAAATACTCCGAAGTTACCATCTCTTTTAAGGGCCTGAGCTGTGGTGCAGTGGGTAAAGGCGTACCAGTTATGCCAGTTGCTGTAAAGCTTCTGTGCTGGCTAGGGTTCGAATCTCCTGGTGGGAAAGTGTTCTAAAGTTGTATAATCTCTCTTGCGTGTTTAGGTAAGTTGTGCATTAAGCATAGACACAGAGTTCTCATATATTAACAGGAATTTGATGAAAGAATGTGAGTAGCCCCTCACTATGCTCTAGTTGCCCTTGGGAGATGGTGATCTTTGGAGGTGAAATACTCCGAAGTTACCATCTCATTTAAGGGTCAGAGCTGTGGTGCAGTGGGTTTACGGTGTACCAGTTATGCCATTTGCTGTAAGGCTTCTGTGCTGGCTAGGGTTCGAATCTCCTGGTGGGAAAGTGTTCTAAGGTTGTATAATCTCTCTTGCCTGTTTAGGCAAGTTGTGCATTAAGCATAGACACAGAGTTCTCCCATATTAATAGAAATTTGATGAAAGACAGTGAGTAGCCCCTCACTATGCTCTAGTTGCCCTTGGGATATGGTGATCTTTGGAGGTGAAATACTCTGAAGTTACCATCTCCTTTAACGGTCTGAGCTGTGGTGCAGTGGGTTTAAGGCGTACCAGTTATGCCATTTGCTGTAAGTCTTCTGTGCTGGCTAGCGTACGAATCTCCTGGTGGGCAAGTGTTCTAAGGTTGTATAATCTCTCTTGCGTGTTTAGGCAAGTTGTGCATTAAGCATAGACACAGAGTTCTCCCATATTAACAGGAATTTGATGAAAGAACGTGAGTAGCCCCTCACTATGCTCTTGTTGCCCTTGGGAGATGGTGATCTTTGGAGGTGAAATACTCCGAAGTTACCATCTCTTTTTAAGGGTCTGAGCTCTGGTGCAGTGGGTTAAAGGCTTACCAGTTATGCCATTTGCTGTAAGGCTTCTGTGCAGGCTAGGGTTCGAATCTCCTGGTGGGAAAGTGTTCTAAGGTTGTATAATCTCTCTTGCGTGTTTAGGCAAGTTGTGCATTAAGCATAGACACAGAGTTCTCCCATATTAACAGGAATTTGATGAAAGAACGTGAGTAGCCCCTCACTATGCTCTAGTTGCCCTTGAGAGATGGTGATCTTTGGAGGAGAAATACTCCGAAGTTACCATCTCTTTTAAGGGCCTGAGCTGTGGTGCAGTGGGTAAAGGCGTACCAGTTATGCCAGTTGCTGTAAAGCTTCTGTGCTGGCTAGGGTTCGAATCTCCTGGTGGGAAAGTGTTCTAAAGTTGTATAATCTCTCTTGCGTGTTTAGGTAAGTTGTGCATTAAGCATAGATAAAGAGTTTTCATATATTAACAGGAATTTGATGAAAGAATGTGAGTAGCCCCTCACTATGCTCTAGTTGCCCTTGGGAGATGGTGATCTTTGGAGGTGAAATACTCCGAAGTTACCATCTCATTTAAGGGTCAGAGCTGTGGTGCAGTGGGTTTACGGTGTACCAGTTATGCCATTTGCTGTAAGGCTTCTGTGCTGGCTAGGGTTCGAATCTCCTAGTGGGAAAGTGTTCTAAGGATGTATAATCTCTCTTGCCTGTTTAGGCAAGTTGTGCATTAAGCATAGACACAGAGTTCTCCCATATTAATAGAAATTTGATGAAACACAGTGAGTAGCCCCTCACTATGCTCTAGTTGCCCTTGGGATATGGTGATCTTTGGAGGTGAAATACTCTGAAGTTACCATCTCCTTTAAGGGTCTGAGCTGTGGTGCAGTGAGTTTAAGGCGTACTAGTTATGCCAGTTGCTGTAAGGCTTCTGTGCTGGCTAGGGTTCGAATCTCCTGGTGGGAAAGTGTTCTAACGTTGTATAATCTCTCTTGCGTGTTTAGGCAAGTTGTGCATTAAGCATAGACACAGAGTTCTCCCATATTAACAGGAATTTGATGAAAGAACGTGAGTAGCCCTCACTATGCTCTAGTTACCCTTGGGAGATGGTGATCTTTGGAGGTGAAATACTCCAAAGTTACCATCTCTTTTAAGGGTCTTAGCTCTGGTGCAGTGGGTAAAAGGCGTACTAGTTATGCCAGTTGCTGTAAGGCTTCTGTGCTGGCTAGGGTTCGAATCTCCTGGTGGGAAAGTGTTCTAACGTTGTATAATCTCTCTTGCGTGTTTAGGCAAGTTGTGCATTAAGCATAGACACAGAGTTCTCCCATAATAACAGGAATTTGATGAAAGAACGTCAGTAGCCCCTCACTATGCTCTAGTTGCCCTTGGGAGATGGTGATCTTTGGAGGTGAAATACTCCGAAGTTACCATCTCTTTTAAGGGTCTGAGCTCTGGTGCAGTGGGTTAAAGGCTTACCAGTTATGCCATTTGCTGTAAGGCTTCTGTGATGGCTAGGGTTCGAATCTCCTGGTGGGAAAGTGTTCTAAGGTTGTATAATCTCTCTTGCGTGTTTAGGCAAGTTGTGCATTAAACATAGACACAGAGTTCTCCCATATTAACAGGAATTTGATGAAAGAACGTGAGTAGCGCCTCACTATGCTCTAGTTGCCTTTGAGAGATGGTGATCTTTGGAGGAGAAATACTCCGAAGTTACCATCTCTTGTAAGGGGTCTGAGCTGTGGTGCAGTGGGTAAAGGCGTACCAGTTATGGCAGTTGCTGTAAGGCTTCTGTGCTGGCTAGGGTTCGAATCTCCTGGTGGGAAAGTGTTCTACGGTTGTATAATCTCTCTTGCCTCTTTAGGCAAGTTGTGCATTAAGCATAGACACAGAGTTCTCCCATATTAACAGGAATTTGATGAAAGACAGTGAGTAGCCCCTCACTATTCTCTAGTTGCCCTTGGGAGATGGTGATCTTTGGAGGAGAAATACTCCGAAGTTACCATCTCTTTTCAGGGTCTGAGCTCTGGTGCAGTGGGTTAAAAACGTATCAGTTATGCCAGTTGCTGTAAGGCTTCAGTGCTGGCTAGGGTTCGAATCTCCTGGTGGGAAAGTGTTCTAAGGTTGTATAATCTCTCTTGCGTGTTTAGGTAAGTTGTGCATTAAGCATAGACACAGAGTTCTCCCATATTAACAGGAATTTGATGAAAGAACGTGAGAAGCCCCTCACTATGCTCTAGTTGCCCTTGGGAGATTGTGATCTTTGGAGGTGAAATACTCTGAAGTTACCATCTCTTTTAAATGTCTGAGCTCTGGTGCAGTGGGTTAAAAGCGTACCAGTTATGCCAGTTGCTGTAAGGCTTCTGTGCTGGCTAGGGTTCGAATCTCCTGGTGGGAAAGTGTTCTAAGGTTGTATAATCTCTCTTGCGTGTTTAGGCAAGTTGTGCATTAAACATAGACACAGAGTTCTCCCATATTAACAGGAATTTGATGAAAGAACGTGAGTAGCCCCTCACTATTCTCTAGTTGCCCTTGGGAGATGGTGATCTTTGGAGGTGAAATACTCTGAAGTTACCATCTCTTTTGAGGGTCTGAGCTGTGGTGCAGTGGGATAAAGGTGTACCAGTTATGCCAGTTGCTGTAAGGCTGCTGGCTAGGGTTCGAATCTCCTGGTGGGAAAGTGTTCTAATATTGTATAATCTGTCTTGCGTGTTTAATCAAGTTGTGCATTAAGCATAGACACAGAGTTCTTCCATATTAAGAGGAATTTGATGAAAGAACGTGAGTAGCCCCTCACTATGCTCTTGTTGCCCTTGGGAGATGGTGATCTTTGGAGGTGAAATACTCCGAAGTTTCCATCTCTTTTTAAGGGTCTGAGCTCTGGTGCAGTGGGTTAAAGGCTTACCAGTTATGCCATTTGCTGTAAGGCTTCTGTGCAGGCTAGGGTTCGAATCTCCTGGTGGGAAAGTGTTCTAAGGTTGTATAATCTCTCTTGCGTGTTTAGGCAAGTTGTGCATTAAGCATAGACACAGAGTTCTCCCATATTAACAGGAATTTGATGAAAGAACGTGAGTAGCCCCTCACTATGCTCTAGTTGCCCTTGAGAGATGGTGATCTTTGGAGGAGAAATACTCCGAAGTTACCATCTCTTTTAAGGGCCTGAGCTGTGGTGCAGTGGGTAAAGGCGTACCAGTTATGCCAGTTGCTGTAAAGCTTCTGTGCTGGCTAGGGTTCGAATCTCCTGGTGGGAAAGTGTTCTAAAGTTGTATAATCTCTCTTGCGTGTTTAGGTAAGTTGTGCATTAAGCATAGACACAGAGTTCTCATATATTAACAGGAATTTGATGAAAGAATGTGAGTAGCCCCTCACTATGCTCTAGTTGCCCTTGGGAGATGGTGATCTTTGGAGGTGAAATACTCCGAAGTTACCATCTCATTTAAGGGTCAGAGCTGTGGTGCAGTGGGTTTACGGTGTACCAGTTATGCCATTTGCTGTAAGGCTTCTGTGCTGGCTAGGGTACGAATCTCCTGGTGGGAAAGTGTTCTAAGGTTGTATAATCTCTCTTGCCTGTTTAGGCAAGTTGTGCATTAAGCATAGACACAGAGTTCTCCCATATTAATAGAAATTTGATGAAAGACAGTGAGTAGCCCCTCACTATGCTCTAGTTGCCCTTGGGATATGGTGATCTTTGGAGGTGAAATACTCTGAAGTTACCATCTCCTTTAACGGTCTGAGCTGTGGTGCAGTGGGTTTCAGGCGTACCAGTTATGCCATTTGCTGTAAGTCTTCTGTGCTGGCTAGCGTACGAATCTCCTGGTGGGAAAGTGTTCTAAGGTTGTATAATCTCTCTTGCGTGTTTAGGCAAGTTGTGCATTAAGCATAGACACAGAGTTCTCCCATATTAACAGGAATTTGATGAAAGAACGTGAGTAGCCCCTCACTATGCTCTTGTTGCCCTTGGGAGATGGTGATCTTTGGAGGTGAAATACTCCGAAGTTACCATCTCTTTTTAAGGGTCTGAGCTCTGGTGCAGTGGGTTAAAGGCTTACCAGTTATGCCATTTGCTGTAAGGCTTCTGTGCAGGCTAGGGTTCGAATCTCCTGGTGGGAAAGTGTTCTAAGGTTGTATAATCTCTCTTGCGTGTTTAGGCAAGTTGTGCATTAAGCATAGACACAGAGTTCTCCCATATTAACAGGAACTTGATGAAAGAACGTGAGTAGCCCCTCACTATGCTCTAGTTGCCCTTGAGAGATGGTGATCTTTGGAGGAGAAATACTCCGAAGTTACCATCTCTTTTAAGGGCCTGAGCTGTGGTGCAGTGGGTAAAGGCGTACCAGTTATGCCAGTTGCTGTAAAGCTTCTGTGCTGGCTAGGGTTCGAATCTCCTGGTGGGAAAGTGTTCTAAAGTTGTATAATCTCTCTTGCGTGTTTAGGTAAGTTGTGCATTAAGCATAGATAAAGACTTCTCATATATTAACAGGAATTTGATGAAAGAATGTGAGTAGCCCCTCACTATGCTCTAGTTGCCCTTGGGAGATGGTGATCTTTGGAGGTGAAATACTCCGAAGTTACCATCTCATTTAAGGGTCAGAGCTGTGGTGCAGTGGGTTTACGGTGTACCAGTTATGCCATTTGCTGTAAGGCTTCTGTGCTGGCTAGGGTTCGAATCTCCTAGTGGGAAAGTGTTCTAAGGATGTATAATCTCTCTTGCCTGTTTAGGCAAGTTGTGCATTAAGCATAGACACAGAGTTCTCCCATATTAATAGAAATTTGATGAAACACAGTGAGTAGCCCCTCACTATGCTCTAGTTGCCCTTGGGATATGGTGATCTTTGGAGGTGAAATTCTCTGAAGTTACCATCTCCTTTAACGGTCTGAGCTGTGGTGCAGTGGGTTTAAGGCGTACCAGTTATGCCATTTGCTGTAAGTCTTCTGTGCTGGCTAGCGTGCGAATCTCCTGGTGGGAAAGTGTTCTAAGGTTGTATAATCTCTCTTGCGTGTTTAGGCAAGTTGTGCATTAAGCATAGACACAGAGTTCTCCCATATTAACAGGAATTTGATGAAAGAACGTGAGTAGCCCCTCACTATGCTCTAGTTGCCCTTGGGAGATTGTGATCTTTGGAGGTGAAATACTCTGAAGTTACCATCTCTTTTAAGGGTCTGAGCTCTGGTGCAGTGGGTTAAAAGCGTACCAGTTATGCCTGTTGCTGTTAGGCTTCTGTGCTGGCTAGGGTTCGAATCTCCTGGTGGGAAAGTGTTCTAAGGTTGTATAATCTCTCTTGCGTGTTTAGGCAAGTTGTGCATTAAGCATAGACACAGAGTTCTCCCATATTAACAGGAATTTGATGAAAGACAGTGAGTAGCCCCTCACTATGCTCTAGTTGCCCTTGGGAGATGGTGATCTTTGGAGGTGAAATACTCTGAAGTTACCATCTCCTTTAAGGGTCTGAGCTGTGGTGCAGTGAGTTTAAGGCGTACTAGTTATGCCAGTTGCTGTAAGGCTTCTGTGCTGGCTAGGGTTCGAATCTCCTGGTGGGAAAGTGTTCTAACGTTGCATAATCTCTCTTGCGTGTTTAGGCAAGTTGTGCATTAAGCATAGACACAGAGTTCTCCCATATTAACAGGAATTTGATGAAAGAACGTGAGTAGCCCTCACTATGCTCTAGTTACCCTTGGGAGATGGTGATCTTTGGAGGTGAAATACTCCAAAGTTACCATCTCTTTTAAGGGTCTTAGCTCTGGTGCAGTGGGTAAAAGGCGTACTAGTTATGCCAGTTGCTGTAAGGCTTCTGTGCTGGCTAGGGTTCGAATCTCCTGGTGGGAAAGTGTTCTAACGTTGTATAATCTCTCTTGCGTGTTTAGGCAAGTTGTGCATTAAGCATAGACACAGAGTTCTCCCATAATAACAGGAATTTGATGAAAGAACGTCAGTAGCCCCTCACTATGCTCTAGTTGCCCTTGGGAGATGGTGATCTTTGGAGGTGAAATACTCCGAAGTTACCATCTCTTTTAAGGGTCTGAGCTCTGGTGCAGTGGGTTAAAGGCTTACCAGTTATGCCATTTGCTGTAAGGCTTCTGTGATGGCTAGGGTTCGAATCTCCTGGTGGGAAAGTGTTCTAAGGTTGTATAATCTCTCTTGCGTGTTTAGGCAAGTTGTGCATTAAACATAGACACAGAGTTCTCCCATATTAACAGGAATTTGATGAAAGAACGTGAGTAGCGCCTCACTATGCTCTAGTTGCCTTTGAGAGATGGTGATCTTTGGAGGAGAAATACTCCGAAGTTACCATCTCTTGTAAGGGGTCTGAGCTGTGGTGCAGTGTGTTACGAACCCGGATCCAGCGTCCGAGCCTGGAGCAGTGACAAACACGCCATCTGTGGGTCAGCTCCCGAAACCCCCGCCAAACGAACGACGACACCTAGTGAGGACAGCGTGTACTGGACTCGAGGACCAGTTTCCAGTCTGGTTCAGCGCTCAACACCGCCGCTCCTGACCCCTGGTGAGGTGGTGCTCCGACGACAGCGCCATCTATGGAGTGGATATGTCGGGCGTTTGTATCTGAGCCTGTGAGTGTGGTGTATTAGTGTCCCGGTTATTAATGACGTGTCTGCTTACAGAGCCGACCTGGGACCACTGTGTTGAAGGTGAAGTCAGTCTACCCGAGGCAGCCAGTCTCCATACTGTGAAGTTTGCTGCAGCTGTTGTGACGTCGTCCCCCCGGAAGAACACTGTGGTGTGTTAAGCCTGCCAGTGGAGTGGCAGTGGAAGGATTTACCCGGGACCGACGGTTGGAGACGATAATCCACTGGGGTATTGAGGACAGGAGGGTGATTGGTGATATCACACGAGACTCCTGTCTAGGGCGTACCCCTTATATCGTTCGTGGAGTGGCCGTACCAGCCTTGGTGGCTCTGTACCTGCCAGCAGACCTGCTGGACGTGTGGTTGACGGCCTCCACGACGGTGCCCCCAGTGGACCTGTGTTGTGGCTGACCTGTGGCCAGGGTAGACTCGGCGTTCTCAGAGGACACGTCTTGAGGCCACGAAGTAAGCACCGCGGACTCAGCACCTAGCTTCGAGGATCCGTAGTCTCCAGCAGAAGACTACAGTGTTGATCCCCTTTGTAAAGTGTTAATACCCCTCCCCCTTGTGTACGTTTTTACTTTTATATATTTAAATGGTGATGGTGGACATTATATTATATTAAGTTCTTAACTTTCTTTCCATACTCCCTTTAAGTTACTTGCGTCACGGATCTCATCCCTTGAAAGCCTATATTGGCTTGGGGTCGGATATATATATCTTCCTCTAACGACATCAGAGTAAGAACCCCGTTGCGTCCCGAGAGGGCCGTAACATAATTGGCATCCCCAGCGGGATCCGTCCCCTTGTTAAGTATGTTTGACAGGGGTGGTGAAGTGGCGTAATCCCTGTATATAATCCCCCCTGTGTGACGATTGTGACGTTATACGTCCTGTGCGGTGCTCAGAGTGACTAAGCGCGATATTGTGCAGTGCGGTGCTCGCTGTGATTAAGCGATTAAGTGCAATATTGACTAGTGCGGTGCTCAGTGATTTAGTGTAATATTGTAGAGCGAAGTGTTCGCTTGGACTCAGTGCAATATTGTAGAGCGAAGTGTTCGCTTGGACTCGGTGCAATATTGGGTAGTGTGGTGCCCGAAGTGATTACGTGCAATATTGGCAAGTGCAGTGTTTGGTGCGATAAAGTGCAATATTGACGTAGAACAGTGCTCGGTGTGTTAAGTGCTCGTTAAGTGTTCCACCTGTGACAATGGCAGACAAAGCTACCATTGACGATCTGGACGAGGTTCAGGCTTTTCTGAACAGAGAAGATTGTCTTGCCAGATTAAAATATCTGAGCAAACCGGAACTTGTACTAGTGAGCGCCTACCTGGAGATCAAGATCCGTGCCAGTGATTCCCGTGTGGAGATCTTGTCCAAGGTTCACCGGCACCTGAAGGCAGAAGAGAAACAGGGAAGCGAGACTCCTAGTACAAGGGAAGGTGAGGAAATAGCTTCCACGGAAAAGGACGATAAGGGCAGTGACATTGACAGTGATGCAGGTGAGCTTAATATCAGCTTCCTAACTGTCAAGATGCGTGCCTTGGAAATCAATCGAGAAATAGAATGGAAGAAATTAGAAATGGAACGAGAGAGACAAGATAAAGAAATGGAGATGAAAGAAAAAGAATTGGCGATGAGGCATTTAGAATTAGAAAGAGAAGAAAAACGAGAGAGAGAAGAGAGAGAAAGAGAAGAAAGAAGAGAAGAACGAGAAAGAGAAGAGAAACGAGAAAGAGAAGAACGAGAAAGAGAAGAGAGAGAAAGAGAAGAAAGAAGAGAAGAACGAGAAAGAGAAGAGAAACGAGAAAGAGAAGAACGAGAAAGAGAAGAGAGACGAGAAAGAGAAGAACGAGAAAGAGAAGAGAGACGAGAGAGAGAAGAACGAGAACGAGACAAAGAGGAAAGAGAGAGACAACATGAACTAGAAGTTTTGCGATTAGGCGGTGGTCGGAGGCAAACAACGGACACCAGTGGTTTCGATCCGGTAAGAAACATCAAAATGGTCCCCAAATTCCATGAGAAGGAAGTGTCAAAATTCTTTGCAGCCTTCGAGAAAGTCGCTGCCTCTTTGGAGTGGCCAAGGGAGAATTGGGCCATCATGATACAGTCAGTCCTGACTGGGAAGGCCCAAATCGCCTACTCTACGTTATCCCTTGACGACTCCAGCGATTATGACAAGGTGAAGAAGGTCGTGCTCATGGCGTACCAATTGGTACCTGAGGCTTACAGGCAGAAGTTCAGAAACCTGAAGAAGACCTCAGAGCACACTTTCACCGAATTCGCCACGATCAAGGAGCGACTTTTCCAGGAATGGTGTGCCTCTCGGAAGGTGGAGACCAGGGAAGACCTCGAACAGCTGATTCTGCTCGAGGACTTCAAGGATTGTTTGTCTGGAGACCTCAAGACATACTTAGAAGAGCAGCAGGTGGAGACCTTGAGTGCAGCAGCCACCATGGCTGAAGAGTACATCCTGACTCATAGGCCGTCTGCTAAGTATGTCCCGAGGAATTACCAGCGCCGGTTTGACAGACCTCACGACGTAGAAGAAGAAAGACCCGTCCCACAAAGTGCTAAGAAGACGCCCCCAAGTAGCCCCCGAAGAACAAGTCCTAGCAGTCCGAAACACCGGAGCCCGAGGAGGAATATGGTGTGCTGGACTTGTGGGCAGAAGGGACACATAGCTGCTAGGTGCCGAGGCAGAAGAGGTGGCAGCGCACGAAGGGAGGTGATGTTGATGAGCTGTGTTACATCACCAGTAGGAAACCAGTCTACGACGACGCAGGAAGGACCAAGTTTGTTGGCCTCTCACACTTCAACCGGGTATGTAACGAGTGATCATACTGGTAGATCAATTGTAGTGCTCAGAGATAGTGGAGCAGCCCAGTCCCTGATCGTGAAGAGCTCGTTACCCGAGGGAGTAAGTGTGGATGGGAGACCAGAGGTTATCCTGGTCGGGTTTCCAAGGACGCAGTACATCGCCCCCTTAGTGCCAGTACATCTCGACTCGCCTTATTTCAGCGGCACATGTGCGTTGGCAGTAGTCGATACCCTCCCTGTGGCTGGGATTGACGTGGTACTAGCCAACGACTTGGTGACCGATTGGAGCACCAATCATCCCAAGGTTGCGGACGAGTTTACCAGAACAGCACGGTCTGAGGTAACAGGCAATGGTAATGTCCAGGTAAAGACAGACCCGGATTTGAACATGTCTAATTTGTCCTCTCCCCCGCAGATCGACAGTTATTTAGCAGTGTCTCCTGATTCTCTCGACAAGGAACATGAGGTTACGATGGCAGAAGTACCTGAGCTAGATAAGAGGCCTTGTGTGCAGACACCCACGGATACCAACGAGTCTGGAGCGAAGGCTGAGGTGTGCTTGCGGTATGGCAAGTTACAGTGTGTAGTGGACCAGCCAGAGATTCCCCAGACGTCAGAGGTATGTTTTAAAGGTCTAGTGCCCTCTTTGGTCCAAGCCAGGCTAGTGGATGGTGCCGGCTATGGACATGACAAGCTCAGGAAACTTATCCCTCGACTTACCAAATGTTTCCTATCGGTATTTTGTTTGTTTTTCGTATGTGTTCTTGTTTGTGCTCTCAGTGAGGACCGGTGGACGACCCGACGAATGATGGCTCCCATGAACATCGTGAAGAGGTCCCAGGGATTGGAGATTTGTACTGCAGGTGTTGCAGTTGAAGGAGGGACCTGGAAGGTGATAATTGATACTGGAGGTACGACATGTGATAATATGAGTGACTGTTTCCAACAGGTTGACACCCCCCGCGTGACTGCTGAGCCTCAATGCAGCGTTATGTGGAACGATGGTCGACCTGACGGTGGCAGAGTGAATGCCACCTGCGACGTACGAACAGTCCCGTTGGGACTAGGTGTGGACCTAGTAGAGTATGCTGTAAGTACTGTTTTACTCGCGGTCGCTATCACTCTGAATTATCAGACCCCTGTATTCCAGGTTCCTGTCTCCCTGAAGGACCATCGGACCGGTACCAGAAATGCCGTCTGTGATCAGCCATCATCGATGCCACTACACAGGAAAGTGTCGAGTCGCCCCAGATCGTGTCTACACCGATCCTTACTCGAGAGATGTGAGATGACGCCCCTGCTTGACATCGCAGTGGAGACGTGGAAGATTACGTCAGGCAGGTCATCGCCTTCAATTTTAAAGTTCCCATTGAGCCGGAATTGCCCAGTAGGACAGTTCTGTGGACGCGACAGCCTCGCTATTCCAGATCATAAAGCATGTAAGTCCATTTGGAGTTGTGTCGCCCTGCTAATTTGGTTTGTGTTTTTTATAGAACCCCAAACCAAATTCTTTTTGGTGGGGAGGTGTTACGAACCCGGATCCAGCGTCCGAGCCTGGAGCAGTGACAAACACGCCATCTGTGGGTCAGCTCCCGAAACCCCCGCCAAACGAACGACGACACCTAGTGAGGACAGCGTGTACTGGACTCGAGGACCAGTTTCCAGTCTGGTTCAGCGCTCAACACCGCCGCTCCTGACCCCTGGTGAGGTGGTGCTCCGACGACAGCGCCATCTATGGAGTGGATATGTCGGGCGTTTGTATCTGAGCCTGTGAGTGTGGTGTATTAGTGTCCCGGTTATTAATGACGTGTCTGCTTACAGAGCCGACCTGGGACCACTGTGTTGAAGGTGAAGTCAGTCTACCCGAGGCAGCCAGTCTCCATACTGTGAAGTTTGCTGCAGCTGTTGTGACGTCGTCCCCCCGGAAGAACACTGTGGTGTGTTAAGCCTGCCAGTGGAGTGGCAGTGGAAGGATTTACCCGGGACCGACGGTTGGAGACGATAATCCACTGGGGTATTGAGGACAGGAGGGTGATTGGTGATATCACACGAGACTCCTGTCTAGGGCGTACCCCTTATATCGTTCGTGGAGTGGCCGTACCAGCCTTGGTGGCTCTGTACCTGCCAGCAGACCTGCTGGACGTGTGGTTGACGGCCTCCACGACGGTGCCCCCAGTGGACCTGTGTTGTGGCTGACCTGTGGCCAGGGTAGACTCGGCGTTCTCAGAGGACACGTCTTGAGGCCACGAAGTAAGCACCGCGGACTCAGCACCTAGCTTCGAGGATCCGTAGTCTCCAGCAGAAGACTACAGTGTTGATCCCCTTTGTAAAGTGTTAATACCCCTCCCCCTTGTGTACGTTTTTACTTTTATATATTTAAATGGTGATGGTGGACATTATATTATATTAAGTTCTTAACTTTCTTTCCATACTCCCTTTAAGTTACTTGCGTCACGGATCTCATCCCTTGAAAGCCTATATTGGCTTGGGGTCGGATATATATATCTTCCTCTAACGACATCAGAGTAAGAACCCCGTTGCGTCCCGAGAGGGCCGTAACACAGTGGGTAAAGGCGTACCAGTTATGGCAGTTGCTGTAAGGCTTCTGTGCTGGCTAGGGTTCGAATCTCCTGGTGGGAAAGTGTTCTAAGGTTGTATAATCTCTCTTGCCTCTTTAGGCAAGTTGTGCATTAAGCATAGACACAGAGTTCTCCCATATTAACAGGAATTTGATGAAAGACAGTGAGTAGCCCCTCACAATGCTCTAGTTGCCCTTGGGAGATGGTGATCTTTGGAGGTGAAATACTCCGAAGTTACCATCTCTTTTAAGGGTCTGAGCTCTGGTGCAGTGGGTAAAAGGCGTACCAGTTATGCCAGTTGCTGTAAGGCTTCTGTGCTGGCTAGGGTTCGAATCTCTTGGTATGAAAGTGTTCTAATGTTGTATAATCTCTCTTGCGTGTTTAGGCAAGTTTTGCATTAAGCATAGACACAGATTTCTCCCATATTAACAGGAATTTGATGAAAGAATGTGAGTAGCCCCTCACTATGCTCTAGTTGCCCTTGGGAGATGGTGATCTTTGGAGGTGAAATACTCCGAAGTTACCATCTCTTTTAAGGGTCTGAGCTCTGGTGCAGTGGGTTAAAAGCGTACCAGTTATGCCACTTGCTGAAAGGCTTCTGTGCTGGCTTGGGTTCGAATCTCCTGGTGGGAAAGTGTTCTAAGGTTGTATAATCTCTCTTGCGTGTTTAGGCAAGTTGTGCATTAAGCATAGACACAGAGTTCTCATATATTAACAGGAATTTGATGAAAGAATGTGAGTAGCCCCTCACTATGCTCTAGTTGCCCTTGGGAGATGGTGATCTTTGGAGGTGAAATACTCCGAAGTTACCATCTCATTTAAGGGTCTGAGCTGTGGTGCAGTGGGTTTACTGTGTTTCAGTTATGCCATTTGCTGTAAGGCTTCTATGCTGGCTAGGGTACGAATCTCTGGTGGGAAAGTGTTCTAAGGTTGTATAATCTCTCTTGCTTGTTTAGGCAAGTTGTGCATTAATCATAGACACAGAGTTCTCATATATTAACAGGAATTTGATGAAAGAATGTGAGTAGCCCCTCACTATGCTCTAGTTGCCCTTGTGAGATGGTGATCTTTGGAGGTGAAATACTCCGTAAATACCATCTCTTTAAAAGGTCCGAGCTCTGGTGCAGTGGGTTAAAGGCGTACCAGTTATGACATTTGCTGCAAGGCTTCTGTGCTGGCTAGGGTTCGAATCTCCTGGTGGGAAAGTGTTCTAAGGTTGTATAATCTCTCTTGCGTGTTTAGGCAAGTTGTGCATTAAACATAGACACAGAGTTCTCTCATATTAACAGGAATTTGATAAAAGAACGTGAGTAGCCCCTCACTATGCTCTAGTTGCCCTTTAGAGATGGTGATCTTTGGAGGAGAAATACTCCGAAGTTACCATCTCTTGTAAGGGTCTGAGCTGTGGTGCAGTGGGTAAAGGCGTACCAGTTATGCCAGTTGCTGTAAGGCTTCTGTGCTGGCTAGGGTTCGAATCTCCGGTGGGAAAGTGTTCTAATGTTGTATAATCTCTCTTGCCTGTTTAGGCAAGTTGTGCATTAAGCATAGATACAGAGTTCTCCCATATTAACAGGAATTTGATGAAAGACAGTGAGTAGCCCCTCACAATGCTCTAGTTGCCCTTGGGAGATGGTGATCTTTGGAGGTGAAATACTCTGAAGTTACCATCTCCTTTAAGGGTCTGAGCTGTGGTGCAGTGGGTTTAAGGCGTACCAGTTATGCCATTTGCTGTAAGTCTTCTGTGCTGGCTAGGGTACGAATCTCCTGGTGGGAAAGTGTTCTAAGGTTGTATAATCTCTCTTGCGTGTTTAGGCAAGTTGTGCATTAAGCATAGACACAGAGTTCTCCCATATTAACAGGAATTTGATGAAAGAACGTGAGTAGCCCCTCACTATGCTCTAGTTGTCCTTGGGAGATGGTGATCTTTATAGGTGAAATACTCCGAAGTTACCATCTCTTTTAAGGGTCTGAGCTGTGGTGCAGTGGGCTAAAGGCGTACCAGTTATGCCAGTTGCTGTAAGGCTTCTGTGATGGCTAGGGTTCGAATCTCCTGGTAGGAAAGTGTTCTAATGTTGTATAATCTCTCTTGCGTGTTTAGGCAAGTTGTGCATTAAGCATAGACACAGAGTTCTCCCATATTACCAGGAATTTGATGAAAGAAAGTGAGTAGCCCCTCACTATGCTCTAGTTGCCCTTGGGAGATGGTGATCTTTGGAGGTGAAATACTCTGAAGTTACCATCTCTTTTAAGGGTCTGAGCTCTGGTGCAGTGGGTTAAAGGCATACCAGTTATGCCACTTGCTGTAAGGCTTCTGTGCTGGCTAGGGTTCGAATCTCCTGGTGGGAAAGTGTTCTAAGGTTGTATAATCTCTCTTGCGTGTTTAGGCAAGTTGTGCATTAAGCATAGACACAGAGTTCTCATATATTAACAGGAATTTGATGAAAGAATGTGAGTAGCCCCTCACTATGCTCTAGTTGCCCTTGGGAGATGGTGGTCTTTTGAGGTGAAATACTCCGAAGTTACGATCTCTTTTAAGGGTCTGAGCTGTAGTGCAGTGGGTTAAAGGCGTACCAGTTATGCCAGTTGCTGTAAGGCTTCTGTGCTGGCTAGGGTTCGAATCTCCAGGTGGGAAAGTGTTCTAAGGTTGTATAATCTCTCTTGCCTGTTTAGGCAAGTTGTGCATTAAGCATAGACACAGAGTTCTCCCATATTAACAGGAATTTGATGAAAGACAGTGAGTAGCCCCTCACTATGCTCTAGTTGCCATTGGGAGATGGTGATCTTTGGAGGTGAAATACTCTGAAGTTACCATCTCCTTTAAGGGTCTGAGCTGTGGTGCAGTGAGTTTAAGGCGTACTAGTTATGCCAGTTGCTGTAAGGCTTCTGTGCTGGCTAGGGTTCGAATCTCCTGGTGGGAAAGTGTTCTAACGTTGTATAATCTCTCTTGCGTGTTTAGGCAAGTTGTGCATTAAGCATAGACACAGAGTTCTCCCATATTAACAGGAATTTGATGAAAGAACGTGAGTAGCCCTCACTATGCTCTAGTTACCCTTGGGAGATGGTGATCTTTGGAGGTGAAATACTCCAAAGTTACCATCTCTTTTAAGGGTCTTAGCTCTGGTGCAGTGGGTAAAAGGCGTACTAGTTATGCCAGTTGCTGTAAGGCTTCTGTGCTGGCTAGGGTTCGAATCTCCTGGTGGGAAAGTGTTCTAACGTTGTATAATCTCTCTTGCGTGTTTAGGCAAGTTGTGCATTAAGCATAGACACAGAGTTCTCCCATAATAACAGGAATTTGATGAAAGAACGTCAGTAGCCCCTCACTATGCTCTAGTTGCCCTTGGGAGATGGTGATCTTTGGAGGTGAAATACTCCAAAGTTACCATCTCTTTTAAGGGTCTGAGCTCTGGTGCAGTGGGTTAAAGGCTTACCAGTTATGCCATTTGCTGTAAGGCTTCTGTGATGGCTAGGGTTCGAATCTCCTGGTGGGAAAGTGTTCTAAGGTTGTATAATCTCTCTTGCGTGTTTAGGCAAGTTGTGCATTAAACATAGACACAGAGTTCTCCCATATTAACAGGAATTTGATGAAAGAACGTGAGTAGCGCCTCACTATGCTCTAGTTGCCTTTGAGAGATTGTGATCTTTGGAGGAGAAATACTCCGAAGTTACCATCTCTTGTAAGGGGTCTGAGCTGTGGTGCAGTGGGTAAAGGCGTACCAGTTATGGCAGTTGCTGTAAGGCTTCTGTGCTGGCTAGGGTTCGAATCTCCTGGTGGGAAAGTGTTCTAAGGTTGTATAATCTCTCTTGCGTGTTTAGGCAAGTTGTGCATTAAGCATAGACACAGAGTTCTCCCATATTAACAGGAATTTGATGAAAGACAGTGAGTAGCCCCTCACAATGCTCTAGTTGCCCTTGGGAGATGGTGATCTTTTGAGGTGAAATACTCCGAAGTTACCATCTCTTTTAAGGGTCTGAGCTCTGGTGCAGTGGGTTAAAAGCGTACCAGTTATGCCACTTGCTGAAAGGCTTCTGTGCTGGCTTGGGTTCGAATCTCCTGGTGGGAAAGTGTTCTAAGGTTGTATAATCTCTCTTGCGTGTTTAGGCAAGTTGTGCATTAAGCATAGACACAGAGTTCTCATATATTAACAGGAATTTGATGAAAGAATGTGAGTAGCCCCTCACTATGCTCTAGTTGCCCTTGGGAGATGGTGATCTTTGGAGGTGAAATACTCTGAAGTTACCATCTCCTTTAAGGGTCTGAGCTGTGGTGCAGTGAGTTTAAGGCGTACTAGTTATGCCAGTTGCTGTAAGGCTTCTGTGCTGGCTAGGGTTTGAATCTCCTGGTGGGAAAGTGTTCTAACGTTGCATAATCTCTCTTGCGTGTTTAGGCAAGTTGTGCATTAAGCATAGACACAGAGTTCTCCCATATTAACAGGAATTTGATGAAAGAACGTGAGTAGCCCTCACTATGCTCTAGTTACCCTTGGGAGATGGTGATCTTTGGAGGTGAAATACTCCAAAGTTACCATCTCTTTTAAGGGTCTTAGCTCTGGTGCAGTGGGTAAAAGGCGTACTAGTTATGCCAGTTGCTGTAAGGCTTCTGTGCTGGCTAGGGTTCGAATCTCCTGGTGGGAAAGTGTTCTAAGGTTGTATAATCTCTCTTGCGTGTTTAGACAAGTTGTGCATTAAACATAGACACAGAGTTCTCCCATATTAACAGGAATTTGATGAAAGAACGTGAGTAGCGCCTCACTATGCTCTAGTTGCCTTTGAGAGATGGTGATCTTTGGAGGAGAAATACTCCGAAGTTACCATCTCTTGTAAGGGGTCTGAGCTGTGGTGCAGTGGGTAAAGGCGTACCAGTTATGGCAGTTGCTGTAAGGCTTCTGTGCTGGCTAGGGTTCGAATCTCCTGGTGGGAAAGTGTTCTAAGGTTGTATAATCTCTCTTGCCTCTTTAGGCAAGTTGTGCATTAAGCATAGACACAGAGTTCTCCCATATTAACAGGAATTTGATGAAAGACAGTGAGTAGCCCCTCACAATGCTCTAGTTGCCCTTGGGAGATGGTGATCTTTGGAGGTGAAATACTCCGAAGTTACCATCTCTTTTAAGGGTCTGAGCTCTGGTGCAGTGGGTAAAAGGCGTACCAGTTATGCCAGTTGCTGTAAGGCTTCTGTGCTGGCTAGGGTTCGAATCTCTTGGTATGAAAGTGTTCTAATGTTGTATAATCTCTCTTGCGTGTTTAGGCAAGTTTTGCATTAAGCATAGACACAGATTTCTCCCATATTAACAGGAATTTGATGAAAGAATGTGAGTAGCCCCTCACTATGCTCTAGTTGCCCTTGGGAGATGGTGATCTTTGGAGGTGAAATACTCCGAAGTTACCATCTCTTTTAAGGGTCTGAGCTCTGGTGCAGTGGGTTAAAAGCGTACCAGTTATGCCACTTGCTGAAAGGCTTCTGTGCTGGCTTGGGTTCGAATCTCCTGGTGGGAAAGTGTTCTAAGGTTGTATAATCTCTCTTGCGTGTTTAGGCAAGTTGTGCATTAAGCATAGACACAGAGTTCTCATATATTAACAGGAATTTGATGAAAGAATGTGAGTAGCCCCTCACTATGCTCTAGTTGCCCTTGGGAGATGGTGATCTTTGGAGGTGAAATACTCCGAAGTTACCATCTCATTTAAGGGTCTGAGCTGTGGTGCAGTGGGTTTACTGTGTTTCAGTTATGCCATTTGCTGTAAGGCTTCTATGCTGGCTAGGGTACGAATCTCTGGTGGGAAAGTGTTCTAAGGTTGTATAATCTCTCTTGCTTGTTTAGGCAAGTTGTGCATTAATCATAGACACAGAGTTCTCATATATTAACAGGAATTTGATGAAAGAATGTGAGTAGCCCCTCACTATGCTCTAGTTGCCCTTGTGAGATGGTGATCTTTGGAGGTGAAATACTCCGTAAATACCATCTCTTTAAAAGGTCCGAGCTCTGGTGCAGTGGGTTAAAGGCGTACCAGTTATGACATTTGCTGCAAGGCTTCTGTGCTGGCTAGGGTTCGAATCTCCTGGTGGGAAAGTGTTCTAAGGTTGTATAATCTCTCTTGCGTGTTTAGGCAAGTTGTGCATTAAACATAGACACAGAGTTCTCTCATATTAACAGGAATTTGATAAAAGAACGTGAGTAGCCCCTCACTATGCTCTAGTTGCCCTTTAGAGATGGTGATCTTTGGAGGAGAAATACTCCGAAGTTACCATCTCTTGTAAGGGTCTGAGCTGTGGTGCAGTGGGTAAAGGCGTACCAGTTATGCCAGTTGCTGTAAGGCTTCTGTGCTGGCTAGGGTTCGAATCTCCGGTGGGAAAGTGTTCTAATGTTATATAATCTCTCTTGCCTGTTTAGGCAAGTTGTGCATTAAGCATAGATACAGAGTTCTCCCATATTAACAGGAATTTGATGAAAGACAGTGAGTAGCCCCTCACAATGCTCTAGTTGCCCTTGGGAGATGGTGATCTTTGGAGGTGAAATACTCTGAAGTTACCATCTCCTTTAAGGGTCTGAGCTGTGGTGCAGTGGGTTTAAGGCGTACCAGTTATGCCATTTGCTGTAAGTCTTCTGTGCTGGCTAGGGTACGAATCTCCTGGTGGGAAAGTGTTCTAAGGTTGTATAATCTCTCTTGCGTGTTTAGGCAAGTTGTGCATTAAGCATAGACACAGAGTTCTCCCATATTAACAGGAATTTGATGAAAGAACGTGAGTAGCCCCTCACTATGCTCTAGTTGTCCTTGGGAGATGGTGATCTTTATAGGTGAAATACTCCGAAGTTACCATCTCTTTTAAGGGTCTGAGCTGTGGTGCAGTGGGCTAAAGGCGTACCAGTTATGCCAGTTGCTGTAAGGCTTCTGTGATGGCTAGGGTTCGAATCTCCTGGTAGGAAAGTGTTCTAATGTTGTATAATCTCTCTTGCGTGTTTAGGCAAGTTGTGCATTAAGCATAGACACAGAGTTCTCCCATATTACCAGGAATTTGATGAAAGAAAGTGAGTAGCCCCTCACTATGCTCTAGTTGCCCTTGGGAGATGGTGATCTTTGGAGGTGAAATACTCTGAAGTTACCATCTCTTTTAAGGGTCTGAGCTCTGGTGCAGTGGGTTAAAGGCGTACCAGTTATGCCACTTGCTGTAAGGCTTCTGTGCTGGCTAGGGTTCGAATCTCCTGGTGGGAAAGTGTTCTAAGGTTGTATAATCTCTCTTGCGTGTTTAGGCAAGTTGTGCATTAAGCATAGACACAGAGTTCTCATATATTAACAGGAATTTGATGAAAGAATGTGAGTAGCCCCTCACTATGCTCTAGTTGCCCTTGGGAGATGGTGGTCTTTTGAGGTGAAATACTCCGAAGTTACGATCTCTTTTAAGGGTCTGAGCTGTAGTGCAGTGGGTTAAAGGCGTACCAGTTATGCCAGTTGCTGTAAGGCTTCTGTGCTGGCTAGGGTTCGAATCTCCAGGTGGGAAAGTGTTCTAAGGTTGTATAATCTCTCTTGCCTGTTTAGGCAAGTTGTGCATTAAGCATAGACACAGAGTTCTCCCATATTAACAGGAATTTGATGAAAGACAGTGAGTAGCCCCTCACTATGCTCTAGTTGCCCTTGGGAGATGGTGATCTTTGGAGGTGAAATACTCTGAAGTTACCATCTCCTTTAAGGGTCTGAGCTGTGGTGCAGTGAGTTTAAGGCGTACTAGTTATGCCAGTTGCTGTAAGGCTTCTGTGCTGGCTAGGGTTCGAATCTCCTGGTGGGAAAGTGTTCTAACGTTGTATAATCTCTCTTGCGTGTTTAGGCAAGTTGTGCATTAAGCATAGACACAGAGTTCTCCCATATTAACAGGAATTTGATGAAAGAACGTGAGTAGCCCTCACTATGCTCTAGTTACCCTTGGGAGATGGTGATCTTTGGAGGTGAAATACTCCAAAGTTACCATCTCTTTTAAGGGTCTTAGCTCTGGTGCAGTGGGTAAAAGGCGTACTAGTTATGCCAGTTGCTGTAAGGCTTCTGTGCTGGCTAGGGTTCGAATCTCCTGGTGGGAAAGTGTTCTAAGGTTGTATAATCTCTCTTGCGTGTTTAGGCAAGTTGTGCATTAAACATAGACACAGAGTTCTCCCATATTAACAGGAATTTGATGAAAGAACGTGAGTAGCGCCTCACTATGCTCTAGTTGCCTTTGAGAGATTGTGATCTTTGGAGGAGAAATACTCCGAAGTTACCATCTCTTGTAAGGGGTCTGAGCTGTGGTGCAGTGGGTAAAGGCGTACCAGTTATGGCAGTTGCTGTAAGGCTTCTGTGCTGGCTAGGGTTCGAATCTCCTGGTGGGAAAGTGTTCTAAGGTTGTATAATCTCTCTTGCGTGTTTAGGCAAGTTGTGCATTAAGCATAGACACAGAGTTCTCCCATATTAACAGGAATTTGATGAAAGACAGTGAGTAGCCCCTCACAATGCTCTAGTTGCCCTTGGGAGATGGTGATCTTTTGAGGTGAAATACTCCGAAGTTACCATCTCTTTTAAGGGTCTGAGCTCTGGTGCAGTGGGTTAAAAGCGTACCAGTTATGCCACTTGCTGAAAGGCTTCTGTGCTGGCTTGGGTTCGAATCTCCTGGTGGGAAAGTGTTCTAAGGTTGTATAATCTCTCTTGCGTGTTTAGGCAAGTTGTGCATTAAGCATAGACACAGAGTTCTCATATATTAACAGGAATTTGATGAAAGAATGTGAGTAGCCCCTCACTATGCTCTAGTTGCCCTTGGGAGATGGTGATCTTTGGAGGTGAAATACTCCGAAGTTACCATCTCATTTAAGGGTCTGAGCTGTGGTGCAGTGGGTTTACTGTGTTTCAGTTATGCCATTTGCTGTAAGGCTTCTATGCTGGCTAGGGTACGAATCTCTGGTGGGAAAGTGTTCTAAGGTTGTATAATCTCTCTTGCGTGTTTAAGCAAGTTGTGCATTAATCATAGACACAGAGTTCTCATATATTAACAGGAATTTGATGAAAGAATGTGAGTAGCCCCTCACTATGCTCTAGTTGCCCTTGTGAGATGGTGATCTTTGGAGGTGAAATACTCCGAAAATACCATCCCTTTAAAAGGTCCGAGCTCTGGTGCAGTGGGTTAAAGGCGTACCAGTTATGACATTTGCTGTAAGGCTTCTGTGCTGGCTAGAATTCGAATCTCCTGGTGGGAAAGTGTTCTAAGGTTGTATAATCTCTCTTGCGTGTTTAGGCAAGTTGTGCATTAAACAAAGACACAGAGTTCTCTCATATTAACAGGAATTTGATAAAAGAACGTGAGTAGCCCCTCACTATGCTCTAGTTGCCCTTTAGAGATGGTGATCTTTAGAGGAGAAATACTCCGAAGTTACCATCTCTTGTAAGGGTCTGAGCTGTGGTGCAGTGGGTAAAGGCGTACCAGTTATGCCAGTTGCTGTAAGGCTTCTGTGCTGGCTAGGATTCGAATCTCCTGGTGGGAAAGTGTTCTAATGTTGTATAATCTCTCTTGCCTGTTTAGGCAAGTTGTGCATTAAGCATAGATACAGAGTTCTCCCATATTAACAGGAATTTGATGAAAGACAGTGAGTAGCCCCTCACAATGCTCTAGTTGCCCTTGGGAGATGGTGATCTTTGGAGGTGAAATACTCTGAAGTTACCATCTCCTTTAAGGGTCTGAGCTGTGGTGCAGTGGGTTTAAGGCGTACCAGTTATGCCATTTGCTGTAAGTCTTCTGTGCTGGCTAGGGTACGAATCTCCTGGTGGGAAAGTGTTCTAAGGTTGTATAATCTCTCTTGCGTGTTTAGGCAAGTTGTGCATTAAGCATAGACACAGAGTTCTCCCATATTAACAGGAATTTGATGAAAGAACGTGAGTAGCCCCTCACTATGCTCTAGTTGTCCTTGGGAGATGGTGATCTTTATAGGTGAAATACTCCGAAGTTACCATCTCTTTTAAGGGTCTGAGCTGTGGTGCAGTGGGCTAAAGGCGTACCAGTTATGCCAGTTGCTGTAAGGCTTCTGTGATGGCTAGGGTTCGAATCTCCTGGTAGGAAAGTGTTCTAATGTTGTATAATCTCTCTTGCGTGTTTAGGCAAGTTGTGCATTAAGCATAGACACAGAGTTCTCCCATATTACCAGGAACTTGATGAAAGAAAGTGAGTAGCCCCTCACTATGCTCTAGTTGCCCTTGGGAGATGGTGATCTTTGGAGGTGAAATACTCTGAAGTTACCATCTCTTTTAAGGGTCTGAGCTCTGGTGCAGTGGGTTAAAGGCGTACCAGTTATGCCACTTGCTGTAAGGCTTCTGTGCTGGCTAGGGTTCGAATCTCCTGGTGGGAAAGTGTTCTAAGGTTGTATAATCTCTCTTGCATGTTTAGGCAAGTTGTGCATTAAGCATAGACACAGAGTTCTCATATATTAACAGGAATTTGATGAAAGAATGTGAGTAGCCCCTCACTATGCTCTAGTTGCCCTTGGGAGATGGTGATCTTTTGAGGTGAAATACTCCGAAGTTACGATCTCTTTTAAGGGTCTGAGCTGTAGTGCTGTGGGTTAAAGGCGTACCAGTTATGCCAGTTGCTGTAAGGCTTCTGTGCTGGCTAGGGTTCGAATCTCCTGGTGGGAAAGTGTTCTAATGTTGTATAATCTCTCTTGCCTGTTTAGGCAAGTTGTGCATTAAGCATAGACACAAAGTTCTCCCATATTAACAGGAATTTGATGAAAGACAGTGAGTAGCCCCTCACAATGCTCTAGTTGCCCTTGGGAGATGGTGATCTTTGGAGGTGAAATACTCTGAAGTTACCATCTCCTTTAAGGGTCTGAGCTGTGGTGCAGTGGGTTTAAGGCGTAACAGTTATGCCATTTGCTGTAAGTCTTCTGTGCTGGCTAGGGTACGAATCTCCTGGTGGGAAAGTGTTCTAAGGTTGTATAATCTCTCTTGCGTGTTTAGGCAAGTTGTGCATTAAGCATAGACACAGAGTTCTCCCATATTAACAGGAATTTGATGAAAGAACGTGAGTAGCCCCTCACTATGCTATAGTTGTCTTTGGGAGATGGTGATCTTTATAGGTGAAATACTCCGAAGTTACCATCTTTTTTTACGGGTCTGAGCTCTGGTGCAGTGGGTTAAAGGCTTACCAGTTATGCCATTTGTTGTAAGGCTTCTGTGCAGGCTAGGGTTCGAATCTCCTGGTGGGAAAGTGTTCTAAGGTTGTATAATCTCTCTTGCGTGTTTAGGCAAGTTGTGCATTAAGCATTGACACAGAGTTCTCCCATATTAACAGGAATTTGATGAAAGAACGTGAGTAGCCCCTCACTATGCTCTAGTTGCCCTTGAGAGATGGTGATCTTTGGAGGAGAAATACTCCGAAGTTACCATCTCTTTTAAGGGCCTGAGCTGTGGTGCAGTGGGTAAAGGCGTACCAGTTATGCCAGTTGCTGTAAAGCTTCTGTGCTGGCTAGGGTTCGAATCTCCTGGTGGGAAAGTGTTCTAAAGTTGTATAATCTCTCTTGCGTGTTTAGGTAAGTTGTGCATTAAGCATAGACACAGTTCTCATATATTAACAGGAATTTGATGAAAGAATGTGAGTAGCCCCTCACTATGCTCTAGTTGCCCTTGGGAGATGGTGATCTTTGGAAGTGAAATACTCCGAAGTTACCATCTCATTTAAGGGTCAGAGCTGTGGTGCAGTGGGTTTACGGTGTACCAGTTATGCCATTTGCTGTAAGGCTTCTTTGCTGGCTAGGGTTCGAATCTCCTGGTTGGAAAGTGTTCTAAGGTTGTATAATCTCTCTTGCCTGTTTAGGCAAGTTGTGCATTAAGCATAGACACAGAGTTCTACCATATTAATAGGAATTTGATGAAAGACAGTGAGTAGCCCCTCACTATGCTCTAGTTGCCCTTGGGATATGGTGATCTTTGGAGGTGAAATACTCTGAAGTTACCATCTCCTTTAACGGTCTGAGCTGTGGTGCAGTGGGTTTAAGGCGTACCAGTTATGCCATTTGCTGTAAGACTTCTGTGCTGGCTAGCGTACGAATCTCCTGGTGGGAAAGTGTTCTAAGGTTGTATAATCTCTCTTGCGTGTTTAGGCAAGTTGTGCATTAAGCATAGACACAGAATTCTCCCATATTAACAGGAATTTGATGAAAGAACGTGAGTAGCCCCTCACTATGCTCTAAATGCCCTTGGGAGATGGTGATCTTTTGAGGTGAAATACTCTGATGTTACCATCTCTTTTAAGGGTCTGAGCTTTGGTGCAGTAGGTTAAAGGCGTACCAGTTATGCCAGTTGCTGTAAGGCTTCTGTGCTGGCTAGGGTTCGAATCTCCTGGTGGGAATGTGTTCTAAGGTTGTATAATCTCTCTTGTGTGTTTAGGTAAGTTGTGCATTAAGCATAGACACAGAGTTCTCATATATTAACAGGAATTTGATGAAAGAATGTGAGTAGCCCCTCACTATGCTCTAGTTGCCCTTGGGAGATGGTGATCTTTGGAGGTGAAATACTCCTAGTTACCATCTCCTTTAAGGGTCTGAGCTGTGGTGCAGTGGGTTTAAGGCGAACTAGTTATGCCATTTGCTGTAAGGCTTCTATGCTAGCTAGGGTACGAATCTCCTGGTGGGAAAGTGTTATAAGGTTGTATAATCTCTCTTGCGTGTTTAGGCAAGTTGTGCATTAAGCATAGACACAGAGTTCTCCCATATTAACAGGTATTTGATGAAAGAACGTGAGTAGCCCCTCACTATGCTCTAGTTGCCCTTGGGAGATGGTGATCTTTGGAGGTGGAATACTCCGAAGATACCATCTCTTTTAAGGGTCTGAGCTGTGGTGCAGTGGGCTAAAGGCGTACCAGTTATGCCAGTTGCTGTAAGGCTTCTGTGCTGGCTAGGGTTCGAATCTCCTGGTAGGAAAGTGTTCTAATGTTGTATAATCTCTCTTGCGTGTTTAGGCAAGTTGTGCATTAAGCATAGACACAGAGTTCTCCCATATTAACAAGAATTTGATGAAAGAACGTGAGTAGCCCCTCACTATGCTCTAGTTGCCCTTGGGAGATGGTGATCTTTGAAGGTGAAATACTCCGAAGTTACCATCTCCTTTAAGGGTCTGAGCTGTGGTGCAGAGGGTGAAAGGCGTACCAGTTATGCCAGTTGCTGTAAGGCTTCTGTGCTGGCTAGGGTTGGAATCTCCTGGTGGGAAAGTGTTCTAAGGTTGTATAATCCCTCTTGCATGTTTAGGCAAGTTGTGAATTAAGCATAGACACAGAGTTCTCCCATATTAACAGGATTTTGATGAAAGAACGTGAGTAGTCCCTCACTATGCTCTAGTTGCCCTTGGGAGATGGTGATCTTTGGAGGTGAAATACTCTGAAGTTACCATCTCCTTTAGGTGTCTGAGCTGTGGTGCAGTGGGCAAAAGGCGTACCAGTTATGCCATTTGCTGTAAGGCTTCTGTGCTGGCTAGGGCTCGAATCTCCTGGTGGGAAAGTGTTCTAAGGTTGTATAATCTCTCTTGCCTGTTTAGGCAAGTTGTGCATTAAGCATAGACACAGAGTTCTCCCATATTAATAGGAATTTGATGAAAGACAGTGAGTAGCCCCTCACTATGCTCTAGTTGCCCTTGGGAGATGGTGATCTTTGGAGGTGAAATACTCTGAAGTTACCATCTCCTTTAACGGTCTGAGCTGTGGTGCAGTGGGTTTAAGGCGTACCAGTTATGCCATTTGCTGTAAGTCTTCTGTGCTGGCTAGGGTACGAATCTCCTGGTGGGAAAGTGTTCTAAGGTTGTATAATCTCTCTTGCGTGTTTAGGCAAGTTGTGCATTAAGCATAGACACAGAGTTCTCCCATATTAACAAGAATTTGATGGAAGAACGTGAGTAGCCCCTCACTATGCTCTAAATGCCCTTGGGAGATGGTGATCTTTTGAGGTGAAATACTCTGATGTTACCATCTCTTTTAAGGGTCTGAGCTTTGGTGCAGTAGGTTAAAGGCGTACCAGTTATGCCAGTTGCTGTAAGGCTTCTGTGCTGGCTAGGGTTCGAATCTCCTGGTGGGAATGTGTTCTAAGGTTGTATAATCTCTCTTGTGTGTTTAGGTAAGTTGTGCATTAAGCATAGACACAGAGTTCTCATATATTAACAGGAATTTGATGAAAGAATGTGAGTAGCCCCTCACTATGCTCTAGTTGCCCTTGGGAGATGGTGATCTTTGGAGGTGAAATACTCCTAGTTACCATCTCCTTTAAGGGTCTGAGCTGTGGTGCAGTGGGTTTAAGGCGAACTAGTTATGCCATTTGCTGTAAGGCTTCTATGCTAGCTAGGGTACGAATCTCCTGGTGGGAAAGTGTTATAAGGTTGTATAATCTCTCTTGCGTGTTTAGGCAAGTTGTGCATTAAGCATAGACACAGAGTTCTCCCATATTAACAGGTATTTGATGAAAGAACGTGAGTAGCCCCTCACTATGCTCTAGTTGCCCTTGGGAGATGGTGATCTTTGGAGGTGGAATACTCCGAAGATACCATCTCTTTTAAGGGTCTGAGCTGTGGTGCAGTGGGCTAAAGGCGTACCAGTTATGCCAGTTGCTGTAAGGCTTCTGTGCTGGCTAGGGTTCGAATCTCCTGGTAGGAAAGTGTTCTAATGTTGTATAATCTCTCGTGCGTGTTTAGGCAAGTTGTGCATTAAGCATAGACACAGAGTTCTCCCATATTAACAAGAATTTGATGAAAGAACGTGAGTAGCCCCTCACTATGCTCTAGTTGCCCTTGGGAGATGGTGATCTTTGAAGGTGAAATACTCCGAAGTTACCATCTCCTTTAAGGGTCTGAGCTGTGGTGCAGAGGGTGAAAGGCGTACCAGTTATGCCAGTTGCTGTAAGGCTTCTGTGCTGGCTAGGGTTGGAATCTCCTGGTGGGAAAGTGTTCTAAGGTTGTATAATCCCTCTTGCATGTTTAGGCAAGTTGTGAATTAAGCATAGACACAGAGTTCTCCCATATTAACAGGATTTTGATGAAAGAACGTGAGTAGTCCCTCACTATGCTCTAGTTGCCCTTGGGAGATGGTGATCTTTGGAGGTGAAATACTCTGAAGTTACCATCTCCTTTAGGTGTCTGAGCTGTGGTGCAGTGGGCAAAAGGCGTACCAGTTATGCCAGTTGCTGTAAGGCTTCTGTGCAGGCTAGGGTTGGAATCTCCTGGTGGGAAAGTGTTCTAAGGTTGTACAATCTCTCTTGCGTGTTTAGGCAAATTGTGCATTAAGGATAGACACAGAGTTCTCCCATATTAACAAGAATTTGATGGAAGAACGTGAGTAGCCCCAAACTATGCTCTAGTTGCCCTTGGGAGATGGTGATCTTTGGAGTTGAAATACTCCGAATTTACCATCTCTTTTCAGGGTCTGAGCTCTGGTGCAGTGGGTTAAAGGCGTACCAGTTATGCCAGTTGCTGTAAGGCTTCAGTGCTGGCTAGGGTTCGAATCTCCTGGTGGGAAAGTGTTCTAAGGTTGTATAATCTCTCTTGCGTGTTTAGGCA
This sequence comes from Procambarus clarkii, assembly GCF_040958095.1. Classification (NCBI taxonomy): domain Eukaryota; kingdom Metazoa; phylum Arthropoda; class Malacostraca; order Decapoda; family Cambaridae; genus Procambarus; species Procambarus clarkii. Next base: position 2,204,849 of record NC_091220.1, read on the forward strand.
AGTTGTGCATTAAGCATAGACACAGAATTCTCCCAAATTAACAGGAAATTGATGAAAGAACGTGAGTAGCCCCTCACTATGCTCTAGTTGCCCTTGGGAGATGGTGATCTTTGGAGGTGAAATACTCCGAAGTTACCATTTCTTTAAAGGGTCTGAGCTGTGGTGCAGTGGGCTAAAGGTGTACCAGTTATGCCTGTTGCTGTAAGGCTTCTGTGCTGGCTAGGGTTCGAATCTCCTGGTGGGAAAGTGTTCTAATGTTGTATAATCTCTCTTGCGTGTTTAGGCAAGTTGTGCATTAAGCATAGTCACAGAGTTCTCCCATATTAACAGGAATTTGATGAAAGAACGTGAGTAGCCCTTCACTATGCTCTAGTTGCCCTTGGGAGATGGTGATCTTTGGAGGTGAAATACTCCGAAGTTACCATCACTTTTAAGGGTCTGAGCTCTGGTGCAGTGGTTTAAAAGCGTACCAGTTATGCCAGTTGCTGTTAGGCTTCTGTGCTGGCTAGGGTTCGAATCTCCTGGTGGGAAAGTGTTCTAAGGTTGTATAATCTCTCTTGCGTGTTTAGGCAAGTTGTGCATTAAACATACACAGAGTTCTCCCATATTAACAGGAATTTGATAAAAGAACGTGAGTAGCCCCTCACTATTCTCTAGTTGCCCTTGGGAGATGGTGATCTTTGGAGGTGAAATACTCCGAAGTTACCATCTCTTTTGAGGGTCTGAGCTGTGGTGCAGTGGGATAAAGGTGTACCAGTTATGCCAGTTGCTGTAAGGCTTCTGTGCTGGCTAGGATTCGAATCTCCTGGTGGGAAAGTGTTCTAATGTTGTACAATCTGTCTTGTGTGTTTAATCAAGTTGTGCATTAAGCATAGACACAGAGTTCTTCCATATTAAGAGGAATTTGATGAAAGAACGTGAGTAGCCCCAAACTATGCTCTAGTTGCCCTTGGGAGATGGTGATCTTTGGAGGTGAAATACTCCGAAGTTACCATCTCTTTTCAGGGTCTGAGCTCTGGTGCAGTGGGTTAAAGGCGTACCAGTTATGCGAGTTGCTGTAAGGCTTCAATGCTGGCTAGGGTTCGAATCTCCTGGTGGGAAAGTGTTCTAAGGTTGTATAATCTCTCTTGCGTGTTTAGGCAAGTTGTGCATTAAGCATAGACACAGAATTCTCCCATATTAACAGGAATTTGATGAAAGAACGTGAGTAGCCACTCACTATGCTCTAGTTGCCCTTGGGAGATGGTGATCTTTGGAGGTGAAATACTCCGAAGTTACCATTTCTTTTAAGGGTCTGAGCTGTGGTGCAGTGGGCTAAAGGTGTACCAGTTATGCCTGTTGCTGTAAGGCTTCTGTGCTGGCTAGGGTTCGAATCTCCTGGTGGGAAAGTGTTCTAATGTTGTATATTCTTTCTTGCGTGTTTAGGCAAGTTGTGCATTAAGCATAGACACAGAGTTCTCCCATATTAACAGGAATTTGAAGAAAGAACGTGAGTAGCCCTTCACTATGCTCTAGTTGCCCTTGGGAGATGGTGATCTTCGGAGGTGAAATACTCCGAAGTAACCATCTCTTTTAAGGGTCTGAGCTCTGGTGCAGTGGGTTAAAGGCTTACCAGTTATGCCATTTGCTGTAAGGCTTCTGTGCAGGCTAGGGTTGGAATCTCCTGGTGGGAAAGTGTTCTAAGGTTGTATAATCTCTCTTGCGTGTTTAGGCAAGTTGTGCATTAAGGATAGACACAGAGTTCTCCCATATTAACAAGAATTTGATGGAAGAACGTGAGTAGCCCCTCACTATGCTCTAAATGCCCTTGGGAGATGGTGATCTTTTGAGGTGAAATACTCTGAAGTTACCATCTCCTTTAGGTGTCTGAGCTGTGGTGCAGTGGGTTTAAGGCATACCAGTTATGCCATTTGCTGTAAGGCTTCTGTGCTGGCTAGGGTACGAATCTCCTGGTGGGTCAGTGTTCTAAGGTTGTATAATCTCTCTTGCGTGTTTAGGCAAGTTGTGCATTAAGCATAGACACAGAGTTCTCCCATATTAACAGGAATTTGATGAAAGAACGTGAGTAGCCCCTCACTATGCTCTAGTTGCCCTTGAGAGATGGTGATCTTTGGAGGAGAAATACTCCGAAGTTACCATCTCTTTTAAGGGCCTGAGCTGTGGTGCAGTGGGTAAAGGAGTACCAGTTATGCCAGTTGCTGTAAAGCTTCTGTGCTGGCTAGGGTTCGAATCTCCTGGTGGGAAAGTGTTCTAAGGTTGAATAATCTCTCTTGTGTGTTTTAGGTAAGTTGTGCATTAAGCATAGACACAGAGTTCTCATATATTAACAGGAATTTGATGAAAGAATGTGAGTAGCCCCTCACTATGCTCTAGTTGCCCTTGGGAGATGGTGATCTTTGGAGGTGAAATACTCCGAAGTTACCATCTCATTTAAGGGTCAGAGCTGTGGTGCAGTGGGCTAAAAGTGTACCAGTTATGCCAGTTGCTGTAAGGCTTCTGTGCTGGCTAGGGATCGAATCTCCTGGTGGGAAAGTGTTCTAAGGTTGTATAATCTCTCTTGCCTGTTTAGGCAAGTTGTGCATTAAGCATAGACACAGAGTTCTCCCATATTAACAGGAATTTGATGAAAGAACGTGAGTAGCCCCTCACTATGCTCTAGTTGCCCTTGAGAGATGGTGATCTTTGGAGGAGAAATACTCCGAAGTTACCATCTCTTTTAAGGGTCTGAGCCTTGGTGCAGTAGGTTAAAGGCGTACCAGTTATGCCAGTTGCTGTAAGGCTTCTGTGCTGGCTAGGGTTCGAATCTCCTGGTGGGAATGTGATCTAAGGTTGTATAATCTCTCTTGCGTGTTTAGGTAAGTTGTGCATTAAGCATAGACACAGAGTTCTCATATATTAACAGGAATTTGATGAAAGAATGTGAGTAGCCCCTCACTATGCTTTAGTTGCCCTTGGGAGATGGTGATCTTTGGAGGTGAAATACTCCGAAGTTACCATCTCATTTAAGGGTCAGAGCTGTGGTGCAGTGGGTTTACGGTGTACCAGTTATGCCATTTGCTGTAAGGCTTCTGTGCTGGCTAGGGTTCGAATCTCCTGGTGGGAAAGTGTTCTAAGGTTGTATAATCTCTCTTCCCTGTTTAGACATGTTGTGCATTAAGCATAGACACAGAGTTCTCCCATATTAACATGAATTTGATGAAAGAACGTGAGTAGCCCCTCACTATGCTCTAGTTGCCCTTGGGAGATAGAGATCTTTGGAGGTGAAATACTCTGAAGTTACCATCTCCTTTAGGTGTCTGAGCTGTGGTGCAGTGGGTTTAAGGCATACCAGTTATGCCATTTGCTGTAAGGCTTCTGTGCTGGCTAGGGTACGAATCTCCTGGTGGGTCAGTGTTCTAAGGTTGTATAATCTCTCTTGCGTGTTTAGGCAAGTTGTGCATTAAGCATAGACACAGAGTTCTCCCATATTAACAGGAATTTGATGAAAGAACGTGAGTAGCCCCTCACTATGCTCTAGTTGCCCTTGAGAGATGGTGATCTTTGGAGGAGAAATACTCCGAAGTTACCATCTCTTTTAAGGGCCTGAGCTGTGGTGCAGTGGGTAAAGGAGTACCAGTTATGCCAGTTGCTGTAAAGCTTCTGTGCTGGCTAGGGTTCGAATCTCCTGGTGGGAAAGTGTTTTAAGGTTGAATAATCTCTCTTGTGTGTTTTAGGTAAGTTGTGCATTAAGCATTGACACAGAGTTCTCATATATTAACAGGAATTTGATGAAAGAATGTGAGTAGCCCCTCACTATGCTCTAGTTGCCCTTGGGAGATGGTGATCTTTGGAGGTGAAATACTCCGAAGTTACCATCTCATTTAAGGGTCAGAGCTGTGGTGCAGTGGGCTAAAAGTGTACCAGTTATGCCAGTTGCTGTAAGGCTTCTGTGCTGGCTAGGGATCGAATCTCCTGGTGGGAAAGTGTTCTAAGGTTGTATAATCTCTCTTGCCTGTTTAGGCAAGTTGTGCATTAAGCATAGACACAGAGTTCTCCCATATTAATAGGAATTTGATGAAAGACAGTGAGTAGCCCCTCACTATGCTCTAGTTGCCCTTGGGAGATGGTGATCTTTGGAGGTGAAATACTCCTACTTACCATGTCCTTTAAGGGTCTGAGCTGTGGTGCAGTGGGTTTAAGGCGAACTAGTTATGCCATTTGCTGTAAGGTTTCTATGCTAGCTAGGGTACGAATCTCCTGGTGGGAAAGTGTTCTAAGGTTGTATAATCTCTCTTGCGTGTTTAGGCAAGTTGTGCATTAAGCATAGACACAGAGTTCTCCCATATTAACAGGAATTTGATGAAAGAACGTGAGTAGCCCCTCACTATGCTCTAGTTGCCCTTGGGAGATGGTGATCTTTGGAGGTGAAATACTCTGAAGTTACCATCTCCTTTAGGTGTCTGAGCTGTTGTGCAGTGGGTTTAAGGCGTACCAGTTATGCCATTTGCTGTAAGGCTTCTGTGCTGGCTAGGGTACGAATCTCCTGGTGGGTAAGTGTTCTAAGGTTGTATAATCTCTCTTGCGTGTTTAGGCAAGTTGTGCATTAAGCATAGACACAGAGTTCTCCCATATTAACAGGAATTTGATGAAAGAACGTGAGTAACCCCTCCCTATGCTCTAGATGCCCTTGGGAGATGGTGATCTTTATAGGTGAAATACTCCAAAGTTACCATCTCTTTTAAGGGTCTGAGCTGTGGTGCAGTGGGCAAAAGGCGTACCAGTTATGCCAGTTGCTGTAAGGCTTCTGTGCAGGCTAGGGTTGGAATCTCCTGGTGGGAAAGTGTTCTAAGGTTGTATAATCTCTCTTGCATGTTTAGGCAAGTTGTGCATTAAGGATAGACACAGAGTTCTCCCATATTAACAAGAATTTGATGGAAGAACGTGAGTAGCCCCAAACTATGCTCTAGTTGCCCTTGGGAGATGGTGATCTTTTGAGGTGAAATACTCAGAAGTTACCATCTCTTTTAAGGGTCTGAGCTTTGGTGCAGTAGGTTAAAGGCGTGCCAGTAATGCTAGTTGCTGTAAGGCTTCTGTGCTGGCTAGGGTTCGAATCTCCTTGTAGGAAAGTGTTCTAAGGTTGTATAATCTCTCTTGTGTGTTTAGGCAAGTTGTGCATTAAGCATAGACACACAGTTCTCCCATATTAACAGGAATTTGATGAAAGAACGTGAGTAGCCCCTCACTATGCTCTAGTTGCCCTTGGGAGATGGTGATCTTTGGAGGTGAAATACACCGAAGTTACCATCTCTTTTAAGGGTCTGAGCTGTGGTGCCGTGGGCTAAAAGTGTACCAGTTATGCCAGTTGCTGTAAGGCTTCTGTGCTGGCTAGGGATCGAATCTCCTGGTGGGAAAGTGTTCTAAGGTTGTATAATCTCTCTTGCGTGTTTAGGCAAGTTGTGCATTAAGCATAGACACACAGTTCTCCCACATTAACAGGAATTTGATGAAAGAACGTGAGTAGCCCCTCACTATGCTCTAGATGCCCTTGGGAGATGGTGATCTTTATAGGTGAAATACTCCAAAGTTACCATCTCTTTTAAGGTTCTGAGCTGTGGTGCAGTGGGCTAAAGGCGTACCAGTTATGCCAGTTGCTGTCAGGCTTCTGTGATGGCTAGGGTTCGAACCTCCTGGTAGCAAAGTGTTCTAATGTTGTATAATCTCTCTTGCGTGTTTAGGCAAGTTGTGCATTAAGCATAGACACAGAGTTCTCCCATATTAACAGGAATTTGATGAAAGAACGTGAGTAGCCCCTCACTATGCTCTAGTTGCCCTTGGGAGATGGTGATCTTTGGAGGAGAAATACTCCGAAGTTACCATCTCTTT